>NC_066618.1:79008666-79322884 GCF_025201925.1 Gopherus flavomarginatus
GGCATATGATGGCGTATATTACATTGGTGGATGTGCAGGTGAATGAACCAGTGATGGTGTGGCTGATCTGGTTAGGTCCTGTGATGGTGTCGCTGGTGTAGATATGTGGGCAGAGTTGGCATCGAGGTTTGTTGCATGGATTGGTTCCTGAGCTAGAGTTTTTATGGTGCGGTGTGCAGTTACTGGTGAGAATATGTTTCAGGTTGGCAGGTTGTCTGTGGGCAAGGACTGGCCTGCCACCCAAGGCCTGTGAAAGTGTGGGATCATTGTCCAGGATGGGTTGTAGATCCTTGATGATGCGTTGGAGAGGTTTTAGCTGGGGGCTGTATGTGATGGCCAGTGGAGTCCTGTTGGTTTCTTTCTTGGGTTTGTCTTGCAGTAGGAGGCTTCTGGGTACACGTCTGGCTCTGTTGATCTGTTTCCTTATTTCCTCGTGCGGGTATTGTAGTTTTGAGAATGCTTGGTGGAGATTTTGTAGGTGTTGGTCTCTGTCTGAGGAGTTAGAGCAGATGCAGTTGTACCTCAGTGCTTGGCTGTAGACAATGGATCGTGTGATGTGTCCGGGATGGAAGCTGGAGGCATGAAGGTAGGCATAGCGGTCGGTAGGTTTTTGATATAGGGTGGTGTTAATGTGACCATCACTTATTTGCACCGTGGTGTCAAGAAAGTGGACCTCCCGTGTAGATTGGTCCAGGCTGAGGTTGATGGTGGGGTGGAAGCTGTTGAAATCATGGTGGAATTTTTCCAGAGTCTCCTTCCCATGGGTCCAGATGATGAAGATGTCATCAATGTAGCGTAGGTAGAGAAGGGGTGTGAGTGGACGAGAGCTGAGGAAGCGTTGTTCCAGGTCGGCCATAACACACATTAACACCACCCTATATCAAAAACCTACTGACCGCTATGCCTACCTTCATGCCTCCAGCTTCCATCCCGGACACATCACACAATCCATTGTCTACAGCCAAGCACTGAGGTACAACCGCATCTGCTCTAACCCCTCAGACAGAGACCAACACCTACAAAATCTCCACCAAGCATTCTCAAAACTACAATACCCGCACGAGGAAATAAGGAAACAGATCAACAGAGCCAGACGTGTACCCAGAAGCCTCCTACTGCAAGACAAACCCAAGAAAGAAACCAACAGGACTCCACTGGCCATCACATACAGCCCCCAGCTAAAACCTCTCCAACGCATCATCAAGGATCTACAACCCATCCTGGACAATGATCCCACACTTTCACAGGCCTTGGGTGGCAGGCCAGTCCTTGCCCACAGACAACCTGCCAACCTGAAACATATTCTCACCAGTAACTGCACACCGCACCATAATAACTCTAGCTCAGGAACCAATCCATGCAACAAACCTCGATGCCAACTCTGCCCACATATCTACACCAGCGACACCATCACAGGACCTAACCAGATCAGCCACACCATCACTGGTTCATTCACCTGCACATCCACCAATGTAATATACGCCATCATATGCCAGCAATGCCCCTCTGCTATGTACATCGGCCAAACTGGACAGTCTCTACGGAAAAGGATAAATGGACACAAATCAGACATTAGGAATGGCAATATACAAAAACTTGTAGGAGAGCACTTCAACCTCCCTGGCCACACTATTGCAGACCTTAAGGTGGCCATCCTGCAGCAAAAAAACTTCAGGACCAGACTTCAAAGAGAAACTGCTGAGCTTCAGTTCATCTGCAAATTTGACACCATCAGCTCAGGATTGAACAAAGACTGTGAATGGCTTGCCAACTACAGAACCAGTTTCTCCTCTCTTGGTTTTCACACCTCAACTGCTAGAACAGGGCCTCATCCTCCCTGATTGAACTGACCTCGTTATTTCTAGCTTGCTTGCTAGCATATATATACCTGCCCCTGGAAATTTCCACCACATGCATCTGAAGAAGTGGGTATTCCCCCCCCCCGAAAGCTCATGCTCCAAAACGTCTGTTAGTCTATAAGGTGCCACAGGATTCTTTGCTGCTTTTACAGATCCAGACTAACACGGCTACCCCTCTGATCCTTTAAAGAGTGATAATGATCAAATAAAATTAGATGTAAAACTTGCAGTAATATAATGTTATATTTGCAAACCAGAATGAACACCTCCACGTCCACAGGAAATGCAAAAGTTCAACTTCCAATGGCAATGTTAACTTAGCCCCCTTGCACAGAGAATATGTCAACTTACATCTTTAATAACTTAATCAGTTACCAAAATTACTTTATTACTGTATGGTTTTGTATTTGATTTCTCATTGTGTGTAATTTTAAAAGCAAAATGGGGCCATATAGTGTTGTGCCATTGTGAGGTTGCACAATAGGATCTGTGGAGTTGCACAAAACACAAAACTGGATTGGTCTATAGCCACATAACAGAACTAAAACTGAAGGACTATGGAATAAGAGACACCAGCAAAAGTGTAACTAAACAAAACTTTTTCACTTAACATAACAAAGCACTGTTTTTAATTATTTATATGTTCCTTATTTTTTAAATCTTCTTACAACCTTTCCAAGAGGCCATTCCTCATTGAGGACTATGCAGCCACATTAGAAATATGCAGTTTTAGGGCCCAGATTTTCAAAAGAAAGACTTTTTCTGTGGGCACAACAATTTGGACAGGTAAATAACACAAACAAATATAATGTGTCAGATCTCTGACCTTGTCCCTGTGGATCCCAAGCTTCCAGGTGGTTTGTGCTAGCCTCAGAGGCTCACTGCGATGCTCCACATAGTCCTTCTCTCTCTAAGGCCAGGATTACAGGCTACAGAACCCTTTTCATCATAAACCAGCAAGGAGGTTGGTGACAGAACTCCCACAGTCTCTGTTGTCCCTACAGACTTATTCCACAACAGTTTAGTCTCCTGTCCGGACAGGGGCCTGTCTTCCCCTCCCAGGAGGTGTTTCTGTAGTGGCAGGATGGGAGGAACCCGCCCTCTAATCCGGGTTCCGGTGCAGGGACCTTAATAGTAGCAGCTGTTGGCAGCCAAACTTTCACCACCAGAGTTGCTACATTTCCTTGGCCACTTCTCCACAGCTCTCCCACTTCTCTCTCTCAAAGCCTTCTTCACCCTTACATTAGGGCTCCCTTTCCAGTGGCTTGAGGGTGTCTTCATTACCCAGCCCTTCAGCTGCACTTCCTCTCCTCTGGCTCCCTGGCTCTTTTTGGCCTGACTGGAGTGAGCCCTTTTATAGTATCAGAGGGGCCTTAGAGTCAGGTGTTCACGTTAGTTTAATGGCTTCAGACGACTCTTAGCAGGCTAATTGTGTCCACCCTAGCCTGGAGCAGCCCCTGCTCTGGTCAGTCAGGGAACAGAAAACTGCTTATCCAGTGGCCAGTATGTCTGCCTTCTACTACTCTCCTGTACCCCGGCACGTACTTCAGGAGGTGAAGGCCGCTTTACAGCCTGCTGCCTCTGTGTCCCCATCAGATTCCCTTCGTTTAGCCATCTGACTTCACTCCCGATCCTGTTTTCTCATTAGTTGTCCCAAGGAATTACTTGGTGTCCCAGACCTGTGGATTCTCCCCTTAGGCTGGGGGGAGGTCCTTTAGAAGTGGGCGGGCTTCACCCGCCCACCCCCTGGATACCAATAGGACTACTCTCCTGTACCCCAGCGCGTACTTCAGGAGGTGAAGGCTGCTTTACTGCCCACTGCTCGGGCCTATCTCGACCGGGTCCTGCGAGAGGGCACGCCCCGCCCACCCTCCACCCCTGCCCCGTGGACATTTTTATCTGGCCCCTGCCCCGTGGACCCAATCAGCCCCCCCGCCCTTTCACTGCAAGCCGGCTGCATGATCTGCAGCCAGTTCTGTTCCAGACCGCACCAAGGAAACATCTGTACATGCTCATGCTCCACACTCTTCACTTCCTCACCCTCACGTCCCGCCCCAATACCAAATGACGGGACCTCCTGCCACCTCTCGAGGGTGAGAAGCCCCAGTGGGCCAGCTTATACTCTGCCCTGGTCCCAAGGCCTGCCAGGGATGTCAGTTGGCGGCTCCTTCAAGGGGCCGTGAGCACGGGCGTGTACTTGGCATAGTTCACCCATCCCCAACACCTGCCCTTTTTGTGGCGTGAAAGAGACCCTGGCGCAAATTTAATTGGAGTGCGCCAGCTTGCAACCCCTTTTCCGGCTCCTCTTGAATATCTTATTGTGTTTTTGGTTGCACTTTTCCCCTCACCTTTTTATCTACGCACTTCCCATGCATGGCCCCACAAAGTCGCGGGATCTCCTTATCAACCTCCTCTTGGCCCTGGCCAAAACCAGGGAGAGGAGGTTGGCCGATGGGATTTCCTGTGACTGTGGGGCCTATTTCTGCTCCTCTGTCTGTTCACGCATCCGGGCAGAGTTCCTCTGGGCGGCGTCCACTGGCTCCCTTGACGCCTTCGAGGAGCAGTGGGAGTTGTCCAGGGTTCTCTGCTCGATGTCCCCATTAGGTTCCCTTCGTTTAGCCCTATGACCTCACTCCCAATCCTGTTTTTTCATTAGTTGTCCCACGAACTCATTTGGTGTCACAGACCTGTGGATCCTCCCCTTAGGCTGGGGGAAGGTCCTTTAGAAGTGGGCGGGCTTTGCCCACCCACCTCCTGGATACCAATAGGACTACTCTCCTGTACCCCAGTGCGTACTTCAGGAGGTGAGGGCCACTTTACTGCCCACTGTTCTGGTCTTCCTTGACTGGGTCCTGTGAGAGGCTGTGTCCCACCCACCCTCCACCCCAGGCCCTCCGGACCTTTTCATTGGGCTCCTGCCCCATGGACCTGCCAGGCCATCCCATCCCTTTACCGTGAGCCAGCTGCACGAGTTGCAGCTGGTTTGGTTCCAGACCATGCCATGAAAACATTCGTACATGCTTGTGCTCCACACCCTTCATGTCCTCACCCTCACGTCCCGCCCCGACATGAAGTGGCAGGCCTTCTGCCACCTCTGGAGGGTGAGGAGCCACAGTAGGCCAGCCTATATTCCACCCTGGTCCTGAGACCCATTGGGGATGTCAGCTGGCAGTACCTTCACGGAGCTGTGAGCACGGGCATGTACTTGGTGCAGTTCACTCCCCTCCCAGACACCTGCTCTTTTTGCGGCATGAGGGAGACCCTGGTGCACATATACCTATAGTGCACCAGGTTGCAGCCCCTATTCCAGCTCCTCCTAAATATTTTAATATGATTTGGTTGCACTTTTCCCCTCACCTTCTCATCTACACGCTCCCTCTTGGTAGTCCTACAAAGTTGCAGGAACTCCTTGTCCATCTCCTCCTAGCCCTGGCCAAAATGACCATCTACAAAACCAGAGAGAGGAGGTTGGCTGACAGGGTTTCCTGTGACTGTGGCGCCTACTTCCGCTCCTCTGTCCGTTCACACATCCAGGCAGAGTTCCTCTGGGTGGCATCCACTGGCTTCCTTGACACTTTTGAGGAGCAGTGGGTGCTGTCTAGGGTTCTCTGCACGGTGTCCCCATTAGATTCCCTTCATTTAGCCCTGTGACCTCACTCCCATTCCTGTTATATCATTAGTTGTTCCCCGCAATTATTTGGTATCACGGACCAGCGGATCCTCCCTTAGGCTGGCGGGAGGCTTGCCCACTTCCTGGATCTCAACAGAACTACTCTGCTGTACTCAACTGGCCTATGTCTATCACAATAAGCAGAGCCAATTAATTCCGAAAGCAAAGGCTACCAGGTGGACAGCAAAGTACCCCATCGGCTTGTGCAATGAAGATTTCTGCCTACAATTAAGTGTGGTCTCATAAAATGTAGGCACAATTAAAGCAGACACAAATTGCACTCCTCACTCACCCACCCCCCAAAAGGAGGAAAGTGTGACTCAGGGACCCTTTGATGCTAACTGGCAGAGGGTACAGGGGGTGCATAGGGTTTTAAAGGGATCATCTGGGTCAGGTATCTACATAACAGTCCACAGAAGGGTGGCATGTGAGGTCTCTACTGAGCCAGTAGGCTACTAGCCTTCATAATCATTGTATATATGGCTAATGTTTAAGGAGTTATGTATCTACACTGAAAATTATGCTCATAAGGTCTTGGAGTTAAGGCAGGTCACCAGCACGTGTGTTTCATGAAAAGAGGATCACAGCCAGCCTGGCTATAAAGAGCTGCAGGGCTTTTGGGTGAGCAATACTCACCTAGGCATCAGTTTGTTAATTAAGTCTAGGTTCTAGAACGAGTATTATAATTATATTTTGTATGCAACCAGTTGTTTCCAAACTTTCTACTTGCTACTACTTGAAACTTGTGTTTGATTTCACTATAAACATATCTAAGTACTATGAGCTAAGTGGAGTGGTGATCTGATGAGGCACCGGTAATCTGGGATATACTGTTTCATTGGGAGCAGCGAATTGGTGAACACTGCAAGTTTCCAGTGGACCAGGGACTGCATGCTTCAGGGAAACCCTCAGAGGGCTCCAGAGCTGAAGTATGCCAGTCGCTAGCGTGAGAGGCTGGAGGGGAGTGCTTGTATTGCCAATGACTGATGAGGCTGGAAGCTGACGCACGGCAGGCACAGACAAGGCTTCTTCATGCAAAGGGCAGGTGGTACCAAGGTGCCTTACAACCCTGGCTGCCCCCAGGAAGTGTCACAGAAGGACAGAGATCCCTTTAAAAACCTGATTTTAAAGGTTCACTAGTTCTTCAGTTGTGTGCATTTCTGTTTGCTTGGGGGGCAGGGAGGTTAGGTTTTATGAATATTTTAATGTGGAAAAAAGTTTTGTTTGTTTTCCCCATTCATCTAACTCAAACAGAACACATTTCATTTAAACTGTCTTTACCAAACTAATTCACTTTTTGGCTGAGACCAAGCATTGTGCTCAAGAGTAAAGCTCTCCAGGAAGGGGAGAGATGCCACACTTCCTATAAACTCTAGAAGGAGGGTACGTCTACACTATGGGATTATTCTGATTTTACATAAACCGGTTTTATAAAACAGATTGTACAAAGTCGAGTGCACGCGGCCACACTAAGCACATTAATTCGGCGGTGTGCGTCCATGGTCCGAGGCTAGTGTCGATTTCCGGAGCGTTGCACTGCGGGTAGCTATTCCGTAGCTATCCCATAGTTCCCGCAGTCTCCCCTGCCCCTTAGAATTCTGCGTTGAGAACCCAGTGCCTGATGGGGCAAAAATCATTGTCGCAGGTGGTTCTGGGTAAATGTCGTCAGTCATTCCTTCCTCTGGGAAAGCAACGGCAGACAATCATTTCGCGCCCTTTTTCCCTGGCAGACGCCATAGCACGGCAACCATGGAGCCCATTCAGCTTTTTTTTTTTTTTTTTTTTTTTTTTTTTTTACAGTCACCATATGTGTACTGGATGTCGCGGACAGAGGTGATACTCCAGCGCTACACAGCAGCATTCATTTGCTTTTGCATGATAGCAGAGACGGTTACCACTCATTCTGTATCGTCTACTGCCGGTGTAAATTGGCAATGAGATGACGGTTATCTGTACAGAAAGACAGATAACCTGTCCGCTGCTATCATGGGTGCCCCTGGCTGAGATCGGCCGGGGGTGCAAAAGCAAAGCTGGGAATAACTTCCCGAGTCAATCCTTCCTTTATAGTTTCTAAAAATAGAGTCAGTCCTGCCTAGAATATGGGGCAAATGTACTAGAGAAGCAGTGTATCAGAGAGCACAGCTGCTCCATGTCAGATCCCACAGAAATGATGAGCTACATGCCATTTACGGGGGGGTGCCCCTGCAACAACCCCACCCGTTGCTTCCCTCCTCCCCCAACCTTCCTCGGCTACCGTGGCAGTGTCCCCCCCATTTGTGTCATGAAGTTATAAAGAATGCAGGAATAAGAAACAGTGACTTGTTAGTGAGATAAAATGAGGAGGAGGCAGCCTCTCGGTGCTATGACAGTCCAGGCAGGACATTAAGCGGTGCGGAGGAGAGGAGCCCAGCATCCCACTGCTATGATAGTCCAGGCAGTACAGAATCTTTTATTTACACAGGAAAGGGAGGGGGCTGATGGAGCTCAGCCCCCAGTTGCTATGATGAGGACGGTTACCAGCCATTCTGTCCCATCTACTGGGAATGATCAGGAATCATTCCTATTTTTACCCAGGTGCCCCCGGCCGACCTCACCTGAGGCAAGCCAGGAGCACTCACGGGCTGATGGTGATGACAGATATCAGTCGTATTGTACCGTCTGCCACCAGGGAGGGGAGAGGAGCAGATACTGCTCTTCACTGCTGCAGCATCACGTCTACCAGCAGCATTCAGTAGACATAGGGTGACATTGAAAGAAGTCAAGAAACGATTTCTTTCCCTTTTCTTTCACGTGGGGAGGGGGAGTAAATTGATGATCTATTCCCTGACCCACGCTGGACAATGTATTTGAACCTACAGGCATTGGGAGCTCAGCCAAGAATGCAAATACTTTTCAGAGACTGCTGGGGACTGTGGGAAAGCTGGAGTCCTCAGTACCCCCTCCCTCCCTCCTTGAGCATCCATTTGAGTCTCTGGCTTCCCGTTACGCTTGTCACGCAGCACTGTGTAGCCTGTAGATTTTTTTTTTAAACGCTTTGGCATTTCGTCTTCTGTAACGGAGCTCTGATAGAACAGATTTGTTTCTCCATACAGCGATCAGATCCAGTATCTCCCGTATGGTCCCGTACTGGAGCTCTTTTTGGATTTGGGACTGCATTGCCACCCATGCTGATCAGAGCTCCACGCTGGGCAAACAGGAAATGAAAATCAAAATTTCGCAGGGCTTTTCCTGTTTACCTGGCCACTGCATCCGAGTTCAGATTGCTGTCCAGAGCGGTCACAATGGTGCACTCTGGGATACCCCCCGGAGGCCAATACCGTCGATTTGCGGCCACACTAACTCTAATCCGATATGGTAATACCGATTTTAGCGCTACTCCTCTCGTTGGGGAGGAGTACAGAAACCGATTTAAAGATCCCTTTATATCGATATAAAGGGCCTTGTAGTGTGGACAGGTACAGTGTTAAATCGGTTTAACGCTGCTAAAATCGGTTTAAACGCGTACTGTAGACCAAGCTGGAGTCTTTGGTTTCCTATGACACCCTTCCAGCTGGGGGCAGAAACAGAGCAGCCCAAGACAGGGCAATCACAGGTTGTAGTTACGTAAAGCAGCAGAAAATTGGTTACCTTATTCTGTCCATAGTCCCTATTCATAATAAAGGCTCATCCTGACACCAGTCTGCTTGGCAGTAAAATGCTACAAGCATGGAAAGCTTCAACCCAAAAAGAGAATTTTAAGTAGATAATTAACATAATAAAACAGGAAGCAATAATGAAATTTGAGCTACAAATCTTAGCTATAGGTTCTGCTACTGTGAAAGTTATATGGGAGTATTTTGAATGTACGAATGGTTGAATGTGAATTTTTCCTAGCCTATTCGGCGTTGAATGTCATACCATTTGTCATTGCAAAGGTAATTTTCCCCTTGATTTGCAGTAGGGCCTGAGATTTGGCCTATAACTTCTGGGTCAAGAAGTGTTAATGATATTCAGACATGGAATATGCAGGGAAACCAAGAGCCTTGTAATACAAAGTGCTGAGTCTCTCAAATCTGATTGACTTTAATAGGCTCTGAGGGCACTCAGCACATCACAGGATGAGGCCCAAACATACATATATTTTTGTAGCTGTGCTACAATTGTATTAAATGTACAGTAATAAACTCAGCAGTAGCACCACATTTTAAACTCATTATTTACACTGAATATATCATTCCACGGATGAGTAGCTGCATTAGTGACAAGCAATGTGTTAAAATGCTGACATGCAACTGCACTTGCCAGCACTCAACTTTCACAAACAGTGATGGGGGTGGGGAAGCGGCAAGTATTAATGGCTTCTCTTTTGCTTTTTTTGTGTCTACTACCTGCTGGGAAATTTAGGGACGCTCCCAATTGGAAAGGTGCTAGAGTCCCCGAGAACAGCTCCTTTTTCACAAGGCAGTTCCACTCTGAAGAGTGACTGTAAAAATGTGGCGTGGCATGGCTTTTCATGATTATTATCTCTCCATTATTATCTCTGAATCTCCCTGCAGGGACTGGAAAACTCTACATGTTTAGAGTCAAATAACAGCTCTAAACTTACCCCTATGGCATTTTACCCTGGCCAAGCACTCTTGTGTATAATCTGTCATGACCAAGGCATGGGCAGTCACACCTAATGGCTAGAGCAAGAGTCAGGCCTAGTGGGTGAAGCAGGAGTCAGAAACCAAAGTCAGGAGGAAGCAGGGAAGCAGAGCTGGAGCAGACAGAAGAACAATAGCACCTGCCCACATCTAAAGGCCTCTCCCCCAGTCTAAGAGGAGGGGTCAGTGAACCCATGACTCAAGTAAAGTTGGGAGAAAAGAAATGATAAAACAGGGATAGAAGTGAGGGTTACAGGGTCAAAAGTAGGGAGCCCGAGGGGGACACTGAGCATAGAACTATGGACAGCACCCACTGCTCCTCGAAGGCATCCACGGAGCCAGTGGACGTGGCCCAGAGGAACTCCACCCGGAGACATGATTTCAAGGAGGAGCGGACATAGGCCCCACAATCACAGACCATCTCTCTATCCAACATCCTCCTCCTGGTATGGGGTTGGCCACCTTGGCCAGTGCCAGGAGGAGGTTGACAACGAGGTCTCGTGACTTCATGGGGCCACGGATGGAGATCAGAAAGGGCGGGGAAAAGTGCAGCCAGGACCCAAGAAGAGGAGGAGCTGCAACCTGGTGCACTCGATGTAAATGTGCACCAGGGTTTCCCTCTCACTGCAAAAGGGGCAAGTGTCAGGGAGGGGGTGAACTGCACCAAGTACACAGGCTGTGGGACCAGGATGGAACACAGACTGAGCCTCCAGGGCAGGAGCAATTGCAACTGCAGATACACACATTGAGTAGTCAGCAACCTGCTGCTGCTGAGCATAAAAGCAGGACTGCTGGCTCCCTTCAGCAAAATCAAGTGGTCCTACCACAACCCAGCTGAATTTATTAATCTGCCTGGAGGCTGGGCTGCCTCAGGGTCAGCGGAAGGAGCTCACTCCTGGCACAACTGTGTTAAATGATCCAATGCTTAACACAGTGGAGCAGCCGGGATAGTGCAGGATGATCCCTTTGAACATAGTTGAAATAAGTGTGACTAAACCCTGATGCCACATGTTCAGCCATGGTAAAATTTCCATGGATCTTGTGCTCTTTACTCCAGTGCTTTGGAAAAATCTCACACTTATCGTGTACCAGACCTACAGAGCTCTTTAAAACCCAAGGAAAGGGATTACTCTCCCTAACTGTAACAATCTGTAACAATCTGACAAAAAAAAAAAATTTGCTATGCATGGCTGGCTTAGCTTGAAAAGATCCTTCTCTGAACAAAGGGTCAGTAATAATACACACAAGTTAAAACATTTATATTTTGTCATATGATTATTTCTTTTAGTATTTAATTCTTTCAATCTCTATCACGCAGTATCCACATGAATAACACTTCCCTCATAAAAAGCACTGGTTTTGCTTCTTATCTGCAGACTGTGTGATCTACAATCAACAGCCCATTTAAGGGCCTACAGAAAAATGGTTTCTCTCTCTAGCGGTGTGAGGAACCTGAGCCATATATATAGCTGGCTTGGGCTTTGGAACATGTTCCTATGATTGTTCCCTGAACTTCACAGCTCTGTGGCAACCCAGAATTAGGACCATCAGTGCTAAGAATGATAGATTATTCAGACTGCTGGTCAAATTCAGCCCTACTGTAACATCACTGAACTTAATGGTGTTACACCAAGGATAAATTTGGCTCATTGTGGTCATCAAGAGATTGCAGGTTGTAATGCAAACAATTTCCCATTGGGAAGGGACTTGGTGTCTTTCAGTTATTACATTTGGGCTAGATTTGAACCAGCGAGTTAGATGCAAAAGACTACATCCCATTATCAACACCACAGAGCCATTCAGCCTCCCACTTTAGTCTGACCAGCACATTATGTTCTCATAGTGTCAGAGCAGCAGAGTCATTTTGTTACAGATTACTCTTCTTCGTGGACAAACGGTGAGCAGCTCTCCTAAAAATGTGTGTGTCTAAAGAGACCTTACAAAACAATGCGGGGGTGGAGGGGGAAGATAAAAACGACGACAATTTCAGATTAGAAATAATCATTTTTAGGAGTTGGGACCTCAAAGGATATTGTCAGCAAAATAAGAGTGAAAAAGTATAAAATATTCCATGGTATAAGAGCTGGTCAAAACTACTGTGTCAGAATTTTTTGTTTTGTTTTTAAGGGAAAAATGGCCTTTTTTCCAAAGTTAAAGTTTCTATAAAAATTTCTATTTCTGAAAAACCAAATTTTTTTACTTCCTTTCTCAATTTTTCATGGTAAATACCTACAATTTTCCCATAGTATGCACTTTACATTCTTTGTGCTCCAGCTGCAGGAATGGCAATCCAGCAGCTAGCCCCCAGCACATTGTTGATGCTCATTATGGCAAGACAAATGCTATTTTTGTCCTTAAGAATGAGTATTAGAAGCAAAATTAAAGAGCAGTGGTGTTCGATAAACTACCATACAGTAGTCTATTTGCCTGATGACAAGTGAAAGTGAAGTGCCACGTAGATGAAATGGTCCAATGTATATTGCCACATGCTTGTCTTATGATTCATATTGGATACACAGATACTGGGCTAATAGTCCATTGTACTACAGCCAGATCAGACAAATACCAGGAGGGTTTGTGTCCCCATTTTTTTTCCCCTCCCTCAGATGGATTCTACAGAGTGAGGCAGTGATTGCTACTCTTAGACTGGAACAAACGAGCCTATGTTCCCAATTGGGGGAAATTACAATACATACATGACTTCATCACAGGGGAAACAGCAAATGCAAAATATACACAACTTTTCTGTGCAAGAAAAGAACTAGATAAAACTCCAATATTTTCTCCATTTCCAAATGCTTGTCCCTTGTAACCCATTTAGAGCTGGTCTGTGCCTACTTGAATTCTGTAACTGTGTTCACCAGGGCTGGTGCTCAATGGCATTACTTCTCAGTTCTTGTAGCTTTTCTGTTGAGGTTTGGCATCTCAGCCAGATTAAGGTATGTGAAAAGCAACCATGTACATATAGCACCATATTACTCAGCAGATCTGCTGTTTTAGTGTGTTCAGAATCCTATCTGCTTACTTAAATTGACAAATACATTTTTGTCATTTTACTCCTGTTTAGCCCTGCAGAGCTAACACAGTTGCAAGAGCAGGAGCTTGATTCAAGTCCCTTTTGTGCATTATCAATACAATTGTTAAGTTTCAATCACTTCCAACAGTACACAACCACTGACGGCAACAATATTACAGGGATGTCACTTCAGACCTGCCCCCACCCCAAAAATGTATAAAGTTTTGTGACCAAGATTTTCAAAAGCGACCAATAGTTTCAGATATTCAACCAGAAGCATACCTTAAAGGCATCTAAACTCTAAAAAAACAAGCCCCTTAGAGGTGTCTAAAATGGGGCACCCCAAAGCACATTTGAAAACCTTAGCCAATACTTTTTGGTTCACTGTGCTTGCACTGCTTCTCTTCATACTGAAATCCTTTTCTTAACAGACTGCTTATATCTGGTTCTTGAGGCTGCCTCTCCCCCCAGTTCACCACACCTTACTCAGAAAATTCAAATTTTCATGGATTCACTTTGTTTTCTGAAAAACACAAAGGAAAAGGTCTCCTTGACTGTTGCAATGCTGATGACAGTAAAGCTCATCAAGGATGGGCTTCCCCACTGAAGCACTTAATCAACAAACCACTTTTGCCTCCAGCAGTCTGACTCCCATCCCAAAGTAGCAAATGCCAACTGAGATCACATCATGAAATGTGCTAATCACTGACAAATGAGACTGATGATGGCACAGTAGGAGCTAAACAGAAGCCTTCTCTAAATAAATGTGCTTGAGTTTCATAAGCTATTACTAAGGCAATAGCTTCAAACATTTCCTACCTTAGTCGAAAGGCATCTTTTAACACAGTCTGGAGACCTCCCTTTTCAAAATATCCTCAGATCAATACCTCTGAATCTATTACAACCCAGGGCCAAATTATCTGCTGGTGTAAGCAGGCACAATTCTATTGATTTATTAATACTTCATTTATGATAGTGCCTACTGTGTGTGCTAGATCCATCCCAAACATTCATGAAGGATGCTCTCTGCTCTGAGAATTTTACAGTCTGCAAAGAGACAACTAGACAGAGCCTAGGGGATGAGGGACAACAACAGGCAGTTTCATTACTTCCCTGGAGTTGCGTCCACTTTTGTCATTAGTGAATTTGCCCTTTTAGCCATTGTGCCGACTTGCTTTTCTGGAAATTCAATTGTTCTACCAAGTCACACACGTGCCACATCAGCTTTTCAGGCTAATGTCCTCTCTGAAACACTATAGAAAAGAATTATTTTAGCATGATTCAAATACATTTCAGTTGATTTCACCAACACAAACTACCCTATTTTTCTCACAATATAGAGTTCACTGTAGAGAACACTACAATGGTTATGTATTTATCCTCCCAACTTCACTCCAGGCTGGATGATTACAGTCTCTCTCTCTCTCCTCTGGATAAATTGTCTTTAGTTGCTCAGCAACCTACACATCAGAATTAAATTAACTTTGATTACAATTACAGACAGCATAAATCTCAGGCCTGCACTGTCAGAAGAAAGCAGAGAGCATGCTGTTTTTCTGCAGGATTTTCTTCCTGAAGTGCTGCTGTGGAATAGAAGCCTCAGGGGAAATCACATCTCCCTAGGTGCAAATGAAACTCACCCTTTGTTTTCAGTTGTGAGTACAGATGCATCATGGTCCTGAATCATTTAAAGTGTGAGTGATTTGGGCACAAAAGAATGGATTTATTGGTCTAAAAATATCGCCACGTACATGCAGCAAATGAAAATAGCAATCAACTCAATCAGCTAGCTTAATAATATATATTTATTAATACAAAATGATATGGATCGCTAGGGTTCAAGTGCCATTGGGAAAATCTGTAATTTTGCTGCTCTCTCAAAGCTACTCTAACATGACACAGAGAGAAGGGCCTAGTCGTGCTGACAGCATTGGTGTTGCACAAAAGTCCTGAATCCCACTGCACTGAAGTCGCACCTTTGTGGTTCTCCATGAGATACCTGTTTTAGGATCTTGAGGTCACTCAGCTGATTCAACAAATTAACACAGGAATGCAATTGTCAGGCATATTCTAACAGTTAATTAGAACAAATTTCCGAGTTGGGGCCTGCTTCTGCTCCACTCAGGGAGGGAGCAAGCCTTAGAGGACCCACTGAAGAGATTAGACGTTAAGTGTGACTAGTGCCACACTGGAGGTAGTCAAACCCTGAAGAAAGGCTTTATTGAGCACAAACTATGAAGACTTAAATTTATCTAGTTGCTTTCATAATCTTACATCATTGTATTTGGTTTTCATTTGTCTTCTTAAGAACATGCTTCAGAGGGCCTATTCTGATACACTCATATTGAGTGGTACCTTGCTCTTTTGATTTCAGTGGGTCTCCTCGTGGCATAAATCTCAATATGAGTAAAGACCATGGCCCTTATGTAGGATACTTTAGCTTACAAGGGCTAATGCCTTGTGGGGCCAGCTAGTTGAATTACCATTTGAAATTACTGAACTTTTTTTTTTTAAAGTAAGAACATTCATAAGTATCATACATTTTCATATAACCACTGAATGGTGAGGATGCTCCAACTGTCTTTTGTTGTTAATTGAAATTTTACTTTTTTCCTTAAACTCCACTCTCTTTTTTCCTTGACCTACTTTGATCATCAAATAATTGGTGCTAAGTGTGAGACTATTTCCCAGATTCATTGTTAGTTTAAGGATCCTACCTCTAAAACCACTCCCAGCAGCAGATTCCAGATGACTCATTGATATCACTCTTCAGAGACTTTTGTTTGTTTAGGAACACACAAACAGATGAGGGGTATCTGGGGTGGTTTGAATAAGATCACTTACTGGAAAACTCGATCCTTTTGTTCAGGGCAGGAGGTGAAACTTCACCCAGGGAACAGCATTTATTGCCAAGTAAAAACTGGGAATTGTATTTTAAAACAAGATCCTTTAAACTGCAGTTCGCTTTTCTAAGCCACCTGTATAGCAATAACAGCCACCCGATCCAACTCCCAGCCACACTGTCAGAAAAAAGAGACATGTGTGACACCGTAAGATAGCATGGGAGGAGACCAGTGTGAAGTGGTTTCTATCCTATCTAACAAACAGGAGAATTTTGTCATTTAATAATTAAAAGATAGAGGGGTTAGATTATGGCTTGCACTAAGCCCTACATAAGTGGTTAAGAGGGGTTACCTACACTTTAGGTCTCAGCAAGCAGGAGGAAGGGAGACTGGATTTGCTTAGTCTTTCTTGAACGAGTGGGTGGAGAGAGAGACAGGAAATGGGCAGAGTTTTTGTTCCACCCTATTATTCATTGGCGAGCACAGTTAAGTCAGCACACGAGTGGAGAAAAATAATTTTCTGCTGGTATTGTCCAGCAGTAAATTACTATCCTCAGGAGCAAAGTGGGAGCAGGGAAGGTATTGTGTATAAAAATTTACTGGAATTACTGCGGACTTACATCAGAGTAACTGGCAATAGAATCTGTCTCTCTCCCTCACGCCCCCCCTAAGGTGTAAAGATCTGATTGTACCAATCTATAATATAAAGGTGCTCAGTGCAACCTGTCTTTAAAGCTTGTGCATGCATAGGCAACAGTGGACTTTACAGAATATGTGGCAAAGAATGTTCCCCTGTCTAAGATTAGATTAAGGCTCTGTTGTGGTGAAAAATTTTAAGTTAAATAAGTGTTTCTAGATTTGGAAAGACCTTGCTGAACCAAGGTGGATAGAAGGTGCATAAAGTTGTCTTGACCTGTAAATGCTTCATTTTAAATTGTTGGTAAAAACCAGCACAAAAAAGTCAAAGGAATCGTGTGCTAAATCTGTTAGGTGGTTCATGTACTGCCTGCTGGGTAACAACATGAAAGGACTCCATGCTTGTAAAACTAAACTGGCTGTTTATTAAGAGAACTATTGACAAAAATGCTGCAACTGCAACTAGAAATCCACCCCTGTGTATACAGATGGACTTCCTGGTACCTCCTCCAAAAGCTTCCCTCCTGAACCTGTGCTCCTCCCTCCAAGTTCCATGCAGGTTACTATATTAGGCTGAAATTTGATGGTGCAATGATCTCCATAGACCCTTATAAGGTGACTAAAGTGGACACGGAGCTGCTATTTAATACTCTATGAACAGTAACATGTAATAATTTTAAGAATATTGCATGTACCCTGGTCAGTGAGGTAAAGTTACTGTATAGCCAGTTTGGGTTATTAGACTATCCCATATGGGTATATTGGTCTAGATTAATAGGGGCCTGTTGGCAAAACAAGCAGAAAAGGAATACAGTGGTTCTATATAAGCAACATCCCAACAATTGGTGCCAATTCCAAAACAATGGCCTATGTCCAGGCTCTAGCCCAAAGTTACTCAGCTGTTCTGCAAGGGTAGGAGCCTAGAGATACAGGGATGCTAAGCAGTTAAAAAGGACTTTGTAGAGAGTGGACTGGGGAGTTGTGAGTGTGCTACTATTTCGAGAGAGAGAGAGAGTCTGACACTGACATGGAAGACACAGACACAGGTCCTGTGGGACAGCCTGAAGCAGTTGGGGCCTCCCCAGCTTCCAGGGAGTGGTAAGCTGCAGGGAAAGACAGGCAAGCATATAAGCTATGTATTGTTTTCAGATCTGTTTTCTTGGAAATGATTTGGTTCTAAATAAAATAATACTTTGTTTAAAGAAGATTGTTTGATGCTGAGGTGATCATGTGTACAACTGGGAGCCCAGGACCAGTCCGACTGGGAGAATCATGTGATTTCCCTTCCCTCCATCCTGAGAGAGGTAATGGCTTGAGGCCTGAGACCTGGATGGGTTTGTAATCAAAGACACCAGGAAGGGCCAGAGGTGCAGTAAGAGCGATATGACTAACTGCACTTATGACTTAAGTTGACTGTCACAGTTATCGACAAAGGACTAAAAATGCATTAAACAGGAAAGATATTCCTGGTTTTGGAGCATCAGAAATGATGATGGTTGGACGAAGTGATCAGACAATGTAGGTACCTATCCCCTTCTAGATGTTTTAGAGAGAAAACCACAGGTGTATCTGGAAGGTTCTGGAGGTCAGTAGAATGGGGAAATCTCATCTAAGGGACCATCTCTGCCAATTCTCTGATACATCCGGCACACAAACCAGTAGATGAGAAAGCCAGCTCTTTGCCATCAGATTGGTTGAATGCTCTGCATCTTCTAGGATTTAAGGTTGCTACTCCTCCTACTCTCTTCCTCATGGGTTGCTTTATTACCCTAAGGTCCTTCTTGTCCATCTGTTTGGCCTTCATCTGATTCCAAGCTTGGTTTCAAAGAGCTGAATTGTTTTTACAGGCAAAGTCAGCACAATCTTTTAAGCACCCTTGCCTCAGCATACAGGAGAAACTGTAAAAGAAGACCAGAGCATGTCATATGAATGATGTTTCAGACCAGAGAAGTGAGCAAGAGTTCATGCTGTTCATGACTATCCAGGCTGTCCCTGCAGCACATGAATGAAGTTAGTGTGAAGGAAGCAAAAATTTTCCCTTTTCCTTCTGTTCTTGTGAATGTTGATTACATTGGGAACAGTTTGTTACTGTTCCTAAACAGCAACAGTCTTGGCATTATTAACTGTTGAGCAAAAATCTAATAGTGCACCGACATATTTCCCTCCAGAAAGGCTTTTGGTACAAGCAAGAGGCTTTTGAACCAAAAAGTTCCCCTTTGAAGGATTTACCGAATATAAAAGAAAGCAAGCCTCAGTTTTTAATAAGGGTAATGAGGAGCTTAGGGGTAGTGGAAGGGTGGCTAATGGAAAAGAGGATATGGAAGTAGAAATTACCACATCCAAAGTGGACGTCAAACTCAAACAGTTTAATGGGACCAGACTGGGGGGCCTGGATAATCTCCATTCAAGAATATTAAAGGAACTGGCACATGAAATTGCAAACTCAGTAGCAAGGATTTTTAATGACTCTGTACCCTTTTTAAGAAAAGGGGGAAAATGTGATCTGGGAAACTAGAGGCCTGTTAGTTTGACCTCAATTGTATGCAAGATCTTGGAACAAATTTTAAAAGAGAAAGTAGTTAAAGACATAGAGGTAAATGGTAATTGGGATAAAATACAGCATGATTTTACAGAAGGCAGAACGTGCCAAACCAACCAGACATTTTCCTTTGAGAAGATAACTGGTTTTTTTAGACAAAGGAAATACTGAAATCCAGATATATTAGATCTACTGGAAGGCATCTGATACTGTTCCACATGGGGAATTATTAGTTAAATTGGAGAAGATAAGGATTAACATGAGAATTGAAAGTTACTCAGCTGTTCTGCAAGGGTAGGAGCCTAGAGATACAGGGATGCTAAGCAGTTAAAAAGGACTTTTAAGGAACTGGTTAAAGGGGAGACTACAGGGGGTCATACTGAAAAGTGAACTGTCAGGCTGGAGGAGGTTACTAGTGAAGTTCCTCAGGGATCAGTCTTGAAACCAGTCTTATTTAACATTTTCTTTAATGACCTTGGCACAAAAAGTAGGAGTGTGCTAATAAAACTTTGGAAATGATGCAAAGTTTGGAGTTATTGCCAATACAGAAGAGGACCAGAATATCATACAAGAAGATCTGAACAACCTTAAAAACTGGAGCAATAGAAATGGGATGAAATTTAATAATGCAATGTGCAAGGTCATACACTTAGGGACTAACAAGATTTTTTTCTATAAGTTGAGGTCTTATCATTTGGCAGTGACAGAGGAGGAGGAGGAGAAACATCTGGGTTGATCATAGGATGATTAAGAGCTGCCAGTGTGATGCAGCTGTGAAAAAGGCTAATGCAATCCTAATATGTATCAGGCAAGGTATTTCCAGTAGAGATAAGGAAATGTCAGTACCATTATATAAGGCACTTGGGAGACCTCATCTGGAATATTGTGTGCAATTCTGTTGTCCCACATCTAAGAAAGATTAATTCAAACTGGAACAGGTGCAAAGAAGAGTTACTAGGATGATCCGAGGAATGGAAAACCTATCTTATGAAAGGAGACTCAAAGAGCTTGGGTTGTTTAGTCTAACCAAAAGGAAGCTGAAGGGAGATATGATTGCTCCCTGTAAATATATCAGAGGGATATACACCAGGGATGGAGAGGAGTTATTTACATTAGGCACCAATGTTGACACAAGAACAAATGGATATAAAAAGGCCATCATCAAATTTAGGCTTAAAAATTTCATGAAGGTTTCTAATGATTAGAAGAGTAAAGTTCTGGAACAACCTTCCAAGGGGAGCAAAAAAAAAACAAAAGAACCAAACCCTAACTGGCTTCAAGACTGAGCTTGATAAATTTACGGAGAGAATGGCATGTAGCTGATCTGCGACTGCTAGTAGCAAATATCTCCAACAGCTGGTGATGGGACACTAGGCGGAGCTCTGAGTTACTACAGAGAATTCTTTCCCAGGTGTCTGACTGGTGGGTCTTGCCGAAATGCTCAGGGTGTAACTGATCATCATATTTGGGGTCAGGAAGGAATTTTCCCTTGTGTTAGATTTGCAGAGACCCTTGGAGTTCTTTGCTTTTCTCTGCAGCATGGGACACAAGTCATTTGCAGGTTTAAACTAGAGTACATTGTGGAGTCTCTGTAACTTGAAGTCTTTAAACAGGGCTGGCCTTACCATGAGGCGAACTGAGGTGCCTCAGGTGCCAGACAGTTGGTGGAGGGCACTAGGACCCAGAGTGTAGAAAATTGTGTCTGCTGCTGGTGCATATGTATTCTCTCTACTCTAGATGCACAGAGATGGTGGAGTGCTGTGCTGGAGGAAGGAGGGCACAAGAGACATAACAGGCAGGCAGGAGAAAAGGTGAGAGGGAATAACAGAAAGCAGCAGAAGCTGCAGGGAGAGAGAGGAGGAGCAGCCTCTTATGTACCTCTCTTGCACCCACAGGAGCCTGGACTGATTAACACCAGCTTCTCATGGAGCTTCCTGTTTCCTGCTGCTTCCCTGAACACACTTGAGGAGAACAGGCAGTCAACCGAAGTAATAGGAGCCAGTTAGGCCCTTAAGAAGTTGATATCTTCCCTTACTCAGGCTCTGCTACCAGCCTGCTTCTTTGTCTCCTTCAATTGAGTGTTGAGAGCCACTATAGCTGGCACAGAACAGCAGTCATGAGTGAAAGAAGAAAACGCCCCTCTGGGGCAGCATTCAGAAAAAGAAAGCAAGCAAAGGAAACTTTTCTATCTAAGCAGGGAGGAGCTCTCCTGAGATACATAGACAGAAATGTTCACAGTGAGCCTTCCGGCCCCAGTGAGGATGTGAGTGGTGAGGAGATGCCTGATCTTCCATTTAGAGTGCAGGTGACCTGGCAGCTACTGCAGCATCCATATCTCCATCTCAAATGGATGTGACCATGCACATTCCTGAAGAAAAGTGTAGATCAGAGAACAGTGGGGCGAAGGTGCAAGAAACAGCTGCTGCTGAGTTTAGTTCCTTAAGTCTAGATGATCCAGGACTGTGGACGCACTTGAGCAGTAGCCTGAGGGACTTCCTTGTACTGCATGGGCCACAGCAAATGAAAAACTTCATGTTCTCCAAAGACAACAAAAATAGAAGTTTCCATCCAAAATATTACTGGTGTGAAATCCCCAATGGTGACAAAGTGGAGAGGCCAAGGCTTATGTACTCAAAAACCCAGAACGCTACATACTGTTTTTGTTTCAAACTCTTCCAGTCTAATGTTCCAGCCACATTGGGTTCTACAGGAACGAAAAACTGGAAAAATCTGGCTAAGAATCTGGCATGCCATGAGAAGGCAGCAAATCACCAGAGAGCATTCCATAGGTGGAAAGAGCTTGAGATGAGACTAAGGTTAAAGGCCACCAGAGATGATCAACATCAAGAGAAGACTGCATCAGAGTCTGTTTACTGGCAAAATGTTCTGAAAAGGCTCATTGCCATTGTGAGAATGCTTGCTACCCAAAACCTAGCACCGTGTGGCATTTCTGATCAGCAGTATGTGCCAAACAATGGAAACTTCCTTAAAATTGTGGAGCTGATGGCTGAGTCTGATGCTGTACTCCAGCAGCATCTACAAAGAGTCACCGCCCAAGAAATGTACACACCCCACTACCTTGGAAAAACACTTCAAAATGAAATCATGCAGTTACTGGCAACAAAAGTCAAACAGAAGATTGTGGCAGATCTGAAGTCAGCAAGATATTACTCTGTTATTCTGGACTGCACACCTGACATCAGGCATATGGAACATATTACTTTAATGGTGCATTTTGTAACAACAGCTGAACCTAGTGAAAATGTCCCTGCAATAGTGACTGTCAGAGAGCATTTTCTAGAATTTATTGACGATGATACTACAGAAGCTGGTATGACAAATGTGTTTTTAAAAAGCTGGAAGATACGGGAATTGTGATAGCTGACATGAGAGGTCAGGGCTATGATAATGGTGCCAACATGAGAGGAAAGAACAGAGGAGTGCAGACATGGATCCAAGAGTTAAACCCTTGAGCTTTTTTTGTCCCTTGCAGTTCTCATTCATTGAACTTGGTGGCCAGTGATGCAGCATCAGCTTCTAGTGAGGCTGCTGAATTTTTTAAATGTAATTCAAAGCATCTATGTATTTTTTTTCTGCATCAACTCATCAATGGCAAATTTTGAAGCAACATCTGGGAACATCCTTTCTGACACTGAAGCCACTGAATGCCACACAATGGGAAAGTTGAGAGGAGGCAATAAAGCCTATCAAACACCAGATTGGGAAGATAGATGATGCCATAGTTGCCATTATGCAGGATAATGCTATGACAGGAACTGTTCGTGGGAGAACAGTGGCAGAGGGAAAGGGAATCACAAGAAACATACATATCTTCACATTTCTGTGTGGCTTAGTGTGGTGACATGACATACTGTTTGAAATAAACGTTATAAGCAAGAGACTCCAAGGTGTTGACCTTGATATATCTGGAGCAATGGAGCAACTGGACAAAGCAAAGTCATCCCTACAGTCTTACCGGTCAGATGAGGGATTTCAAAACGTTCTGAAGAGTGCACAGAAGTTGACAAAGGAACTTCACACTGAAGCTATTTTCCCACCCATTCAAGAATACAAGAGTCACCGAAGAAGACGTCATTTTGATTACGAGGCATGGGATAATCCCATAAGAGACCCCGAACAACAATTCAAAGTTGAATTCTTTAACCAGGTGCTAGATTGTGCAATACAGTCAGTTGAAGAACATTTCATGCAGCTCTAGGAACACAGCAGTATATTTGGGATTTGTATGTTATTCCAAAACTCCTCACTATACCGAAGAAGACCTACACCAGCAATGCAGGGCACTAGAAACAGTGTTGACACATGATGACATGCCCGATACCGATGCGAGTGATTTAGGTGATGTACTGAAAGACCTTTCAAGATATATTCCAGAACTGCCTTTGGAGTTGATCCTACTGAAATGTATGTGCACAAAGAAGATGACCACCCTCTTTTCAAATGCTTTTGTTGCTCTGCACATACTTCTAACACTTCCTTGAACGGTTGCCAGTGGAGAACACAGCTTCTCGAAGCTGAAGTTAATAAAAACACATCTATGCTCCACAATGACACAGGAGAGGCTGGTTGGCCTTGCAACCATCTCAACAAAGCATGAGCTGGCCCAGACTGTGGACCTTCAGGAAGCAGTTTGAATCTTTGCAACCAAGTTGGCATAGAAAGCACCACTTTGATTATTCAAACAGATAAAAATGCTAGTGTTCATTATGCAGACAAGAAAAGTAAACTTTCAAAAGCCTGAACAGCAAATGTAAGTGTTACTTAAAATTTTTGAACAAGGCATTTTAAGTTGTTAGTTCTCCATTATTGGGAAAGGTAGCAGAGCAGTACCATGAGAGGAGTAGACCAGGAAGAAGGCAGAATTGAGACCTTTCAAAGTTTTGCCCCAAGCGAGGGAGCATGGGGGCATCTTTTGAACTCCCCGCCTCAGGTACCAAAATGTTATGGGCTGGTCCTGTCTTTAAATCATGATTTGAGGACCTCAGCCAGAGGTTATGGGTCTAGTACAGAAGTGGGTGGGCAAGATTCTGTGGCCTGTAATGTATAGGAGGTCAGACCAGATGATCATGATGTTCCCATCTGGTCTTAAAGTCTCTAAGGGTACATCTACACGAGAGCACACGGCCACACTAAGCACATTAATTCGGCAGTGTGCGTCCATGGTCCGAGATTAGCGTCAATTTCCGGAGCATTGCACTGTGAGTAGCTATTCCATAGCTATCCCATAGTTCCCGCAGTCTCCCCCGCCCCTTGGAATTCTGGGTTGAGATCCCAGTGCCTGATGGGGCAAAAATCATTGTCGAGGGTGGTTCTGGGTAAATGTCGTCAGTCATTCCTTCCTCCAGGAAAGCAACAGCAGACAATCATTTCGCGCCTTTTTTCCCTGAATTGCCCTGGCAGACGCCATAGCATGGCAACCATGGAGCCTATTTTGCCTTTTGTCACTGTCACCGTATGTGTACTGGATGCCGCTGACAGAGGTGATACTGCAGCGCTACACAGCAGCATTCATTTGCTTTTGCATGATAGCAGAGAAGGTTACCTGTCGTTCTGTACTGTCTGCTGCTATTATGGGTGCCCCTGACTGAGGTCGGCCGGGGGCGCAAAGGCAAAAATGGGAATGACTCCCCGAGTCAATCCCTCCTTTATGGTATCTAAAAATAGAGTCAGTCCTGCCTAGAATATGGGGCAAGTGTACTAGAGAACCAGTGTATCAGAGAACCAGAGAGCACAGCCGCTCCGTGTCAGATCCCGCACAAATGATGAGCTGCATGCCATTCACGGGGGTGCCCCTGCAACAACCCCACCCGTTGCTTCCCTCCTCCCCCAACCTTCCTGGGCTACTGTGGCAGTGTCCCCCGCATTTGTGTCATGAAGTTATAAAGAATGCAGGAATAAGAAACACTGACTTGTTAGTGAGATAAAATGAAGGGGAGGCAGCCTCCAGCTGCTATGATAGTCCAGGCAGGACATTAAGTGGCGTGGGGGAGAGGAGCCCAGCATCCCACTGCTATGATAGTCCAGGCAGTACAGAATCTTTTCTTTACACATGAAAGGGAGGGGGCTGATGGAGCTCAGCCCCCAGTTGCTATGATGAAGACGGTTACCAGCCATTCTGTACCATCTACTGGGAATGACCGGGAATCATTCCTATGTTTACCCAGGCACCCCCGGCCAGCCTCACCTGAGGCCAGCCAGGAGTACTCAGCAGCTATCAAGCATATTGTACCATCTGCCACCGGGGAGGGAAGAGGAGCGGATACTGCTCTTTACTGCTGCAGCATCGCGTCTACCAGCAGCATTCAGTAGACATAGGGTGACATTAAAAAAAGTCAAGAAACGATTTTTTTCCCTTTTCTTTCACGTGGGGGGGAGTAAATTGACGAGCTATACCATGAACCACGCTGGACAATGTGTTTGAACCTACAGGCATTGGGAGCTCAGCCAAGAATGCAAATACTTTTCGGAGACTGCTGGGGACTGTGGGATAGCTGGAGTCCTCAGTAGCCCCTCCCTCCCTCCATGAGCGTCCATTTGATTCTTTGGCTTTCCGTTATGCTTGTCACGCAGCACTGTGTAGTTTGGAGATTTTTTTCTAACGCTTTGGCATTTCGTCTTCTGTAACAGAGTTCTGATAGAACAGATTTGTCTCCCCATAAAGCGATCAGATCCAGTATCTCCCGTATGGTCCATGCTGGAGCTCTTTTTGGATTTGGGACTGCATCGCCACCCATGCTGATCAGAGCTCCACGCCGGGCAAACAGGAAATGAAATTCAAAAGTTGGCGGGGCTTTTCCTGTCTACCTGGCCACTGCATCCGAGTTCAGATTGCTGTCCAGAGCGGTCACAATGGTGCACTGTGGGATACCGCCCGGAGGCCAATATCGTCGATTTGCGGCCACACTAACCCTAATCCGATATAGTAATACCGATTTTAGCCCTACTTCTCTCGTTGGGGAGGAGTACAGAAACCGATTTAAAGAGCCCGTTATATCGATTTAAAGGGCCTCATAATGTGGACGGGTGCGACGTTAAATCGGTTTAATGCTGCTAAAATCAGTTTAAACACGTAGTGTAGACCAGGCCTAAGTAAAGGAGAACCTTCCCAAAATGTATATCCAAATAGGTTTTCAATCCCAAATATTTTCATTTGTTTTTCTTGTTACATGTTTAATAAATATTGAAGAGGGTTTGTACAGCATGATTGTTACAGTAAAAGCAAGACTAACTTGCATATTGTGAGGACTCTCACTTTAAGTGAATGTATTAATCTTTAACAAAGACTTCCTTTCTCTGTGATATAAATTAGCCATTGAAGTGTTAAATAAATTAAAAAAAAACTAAACTAAAAATTAGGAGTTTTAAACACTCCAGCTACAAATGCCTTCCTTCTGTTGTGTTCAGCTTTCTCTCTCAGGGAAATTATGATATTATAATTTCACTAGTTCTCCAGTTATCACAGCATCTTCCAGAGCAAGGAAAACCTAAATTTCTAGTGTTAAAAGCAGGAGAAAAAAAAACATTAAAAACTTTCAAGTCTTCTTTATACATTAAAATAAATAAAAAACAGCACAAGCCCAAATTCTTTTCCTCTTCATGGGTCTCTTTATACCTTAATCCCCAATATTTCCTCACCTCATCAGTCCTAGAACTTCTGTTATCAATCACAGCATGTGAATCTGTTCTTGCTGTCTGCAGCTTTCTTCTAAGGAATCATCCTATTTTCCCTTTCTTTTCAGAAGTGTGTGTCCACGTCATGTTTTTTTTTTCCATGCACACAGATCCAGCTTTCAGAATGTGAAGGACTTCAGTTCCGTTTCAGTGTTTATTTGCTAACACAAAGCCTATTGCCCCCATAATTTAATATTTCTCTGGAAGTAATTGGATAGAAGTCCTTTGGTTCTTTTCTTCCTGTCAGACTCCATTTGTTTAATTTGGCTGTTGTGACCTAGAGTGACAGATCCCATGTTGCTTTTTTACAGAGAGCAAAACTCTAGAATTCTTTTTATATATTGTTATAAATTTATGTATTCTTCCCATTCACTCAGCTTGCACTGATGTGTCAGATTACTGACTCTCCTAAAGAATAAATGCATTTTATTACAGCTGACCCAGAAACTTTTCAGAGGGGGAGATAGTATAGCTCAGAGAAGCAGTTGTATTTGCTGCAGCATAAAGAGGTATATGAGAGGGGTCCAAGGTATGCATTGACACACAGCCATAGCTATTTCCTATTATCCGTGGATGTCAACACTCCTTGCTCTTCAAAATAGCCTAGTCTTGGGGTCCAATCACCTTTTCCCATGGGAATAGCTATAGGGGATAGTTTAGCAGGGGGCGGGAGAGGAGAGGAAATGTCATTAAGCTCCTTCGGCAGGGTTTCCCTTTGGATGGAATGGACAACGGAGTAGTCTCAGCTCTGGATCCCCCAGATCTAGAGGAAGATACACAGGAGGTCAGGTCAATCTACATCTACATTGAGACTCACTGCCACCTTGCTGGTTCTACAGCTCACAGCTCCCTGACAGCACAGATGCATTAAAACACTATTGCCAAGACTTCCTTTGGCTGGCAATGCCCCAGAACACACCTTTTTAAAGATCTTTCCCAGGACAGAGGGGTACTACACAAATGTTAATTCAGCTTCAGCTTTCATGATCTTTTGTAAAAGTGCTCTAGAAAATTACAGCCTTTTGAATTCTCCTGTAGACTGAAATATCCCTGCTCTAAAATTCGGTAGGCTGGAGTTATAAATGCTGTGGCACAACAGCACCATTTTATCAGATGTTATCAGGTGAAGTCTTCTTCTAAAGGAGTTCAATAATGCTGCATGGAAAGCGTGTGAACAAGAAGTGAGGTCCCTGAGGTATATGCAGCCATACATCTACACAAAAGGGCCTGAAATGGTAGTAACCAAATGGAAGGGAAGACAGTAGTAACCAAATGGAAGGGAAGACAGGTTGGTTACCGTAGTGGAGACCAGGATCGTTGTTGGCTGTTGTAATGCTGAGTCAGCAAAGGTCAAACAATCAGCAAGCTAGGTAGCAACCCTAACGGACATATCAACAGGGTATTGAAATGGTAAACAAGGTCATTCTTGTAGATAGTTATCAAAGCCATATTAAATAGACTTGAATCCTTAACATGTTTGCCTGCATGGTTAGAGAATCAAGAATAGATGCTACATGTATTTCCCTTAATGGCATTACATTATGCACGTGAATGGTTCAGTTAACCTTAAGATCAAAGATGTAAGATCCTATAGGAACTAATAATATTATTTACATTGTCTTCAGTTTATTTATCTATGCTATAATGAAATGGCTTGATAGTTTGAATGGCTGATTGCCTTATGTGAATGAATGCTGCGAGTTATCTGTGTATGCATAGGAAACAGATTAGCTTCAAAGCAACAATATACACTACCTATTCTTTATCTGAGGAATTGCTGTCAAGGGGCTTATTAGTTTGCTAAGAGACTATAAATAAAAAGTGCTGGGCCTGATCCTTTTTAATCTCAGGTCTGTTTAAACTTTGACTGGGAAGGTCTAAGCCACAAGGTGGAGGTCTCCATGTTTACTTTGGATTTACCCAGAAATTCTCATGGAAGAATTTGAACAAACTCTGCATCTGAACTGCCTACTGGACTACGACCTTTTAAATTGATTCCAGAAAGACTTTTACAAATCAGCAGACTCACCATGTCTGCTATGAAACTGACCTCAGGACCTTACGCACATTTGCGTGGATATTGATCTCTTAATCATACATAATTCTCTTTTATTAATAAATCTTAGATGTAGTCAATAAGGGTTGGCTGTAAACCTGTATTTGGGTGACATCTGAAATTTTAATTGACCTGGTGAGCAATGTGTCCAGTCCTTTGCAATTGGTAGAACTTTTAGTATGGTGAATAAGGTTTTCAGTAATCCCTCACTATATTGGACTTGGCTGTCTAGATGGGAGCCAATGGCTGGGTTCCCTAAAGGGAACTGTATTTGACTTCTGGTTAACCAGTGTGGCATTACAGAAGCTGTTTTGTTACTGGCTTGGTAAATCTAATTATAGAAGAAATCACTAATCGTGGGGATTATCTGCCCTAATTTGGCATTCTCAGCATGGCCCATCCAGGCACCTGGTCAGAGCGGTATTTAAGAGACATTATAAGGGTTATTACAAAGCCCAATTTGAGGGTTAATAATATGTCCATTATAATTTGCATCAGGATAAAATGCAGTATTTAGACTGTAGGTCAGGTCAAACAAGGCAAGTCTAAAAATGGCTTAATTCAGTTACCTTTATGTTATTAACATAAAGATTAAGTAATAGAGGCTTTGGGCTTGGGAAATGTGCTAGAATGACAGTTCTGAGCACTGAAATCCCCTATATGTAATTTTAACCACAGTACAAACCTTCCCACAATGCCATGCCGACTTGTGTCCATCCTAACCTGGAGGAATCACTTCTTAGGTGAGATGATAGGATAGTATTCTTGTCCATTCAGTCCTTGGATTTTCTGTTGCCACCAGGGGTATCAAAGGTTATAGTGTAATTTATTTTGTGGACATCTGTCTATTAGGAACTGAAGTGAGAGCACCAATTGGTTTGCCATAAGCTATTAACCAACCATCAGAAAAGAACGGCTTTTGGTCACTTGCACCAACTTTGAACCAAAGTGGTGACCAGGAGATGAAAGACTCAATAGCTTATTATCAATCACCTAAGGAATCCAGTCTCCTAAACAGGCAAATTATCTTTTTTTTTTTAAAGATAGCTACTATGCAGGTGTGCAATCTACTACCTACATGGCTCAGAATAAGTCTACACTGCAATTGGGAGATGTGAGTGTTGCTTATGTAGACATACCTGATTGATCTAACTAGATCAAAGCTAGCTCAAGGAACAATAGCAGTGAATCCATGGCAACTGCTCAAGTATGTGCTGCTGTATTAATTTAGATGGAATAAATGGGTCAAAGATATTAACATAACGCAGTCGCTGCTCAACATTAAACAGTGTTAAACAGGTCCAGGGTCTGGTATACAGAGACCTCTATCTGCTTAGTACCATGGCAAATGCACCATTAAAAATCTTGTACCTTTTTATTAAAAATAAAGAAAAGAAAGAAAAACAGTTAAAACATTTTAAATGTAAAGTATGAAGTAAGGCTTTCATTTTAACAACATTTTTTGTTCCCTTTTCCTTTAGCTGGAGAGAGATTTAGAAGGAAAAACCTCCTTATTTGATACTCTCTTAAATTGTATCAAAGATGGAAATAACTGTCCTTTTGGGTAAAAGAGAAGAAGATAGTTGAAATGAGCCAGAGCTATTGTTCCTAAAATACAATCCTGTTCCATCTCAGCTGGTGCTTGGGATTCAGCTGGAGCTTGTATGGGTAGTGATGTCAAATGGATTCCTCTCTCTGGCCTGGTCTGGCCAGTTCATCCCTTAGAATTAGAACAAAGAAGGTCCAGGGTCCAGGAGACAGTGGGGTTGGCAGTCATGATGGTGAAGTTTGCTTCAGTAACCTACCTCTGTTCTTCCATTTCCACCCTACAGTCTCTTTCTTTGAGGACCCAAAAAGGAAGTAATGGGTAGAATAGCCTAATTATTTGTCCACCAGTTAGGCCTAATATCCAGTACAACGAATTTTGGTTAATTAATTTCCTGTTCCACATCTTCTGTTTTTACCAAGCATGGTTTTAACACAGTCCTTGAGTTATATCAGTAGGCCTGTTTGTTTAGACTAATGCAGTCTGTCTCCCTTTCATACCTTTTCCCATTAACACTTGTAGGTTATTGTGACATTACATGAACTTCCACATACTTCTTACAGTTCAACTCACAATTAGAGTAAATTTGTAGTTCCAAATATTATGACAGTAGCCAGAGCCCTGGGCAGGTGGAGGTATAGCCCATCCATCTGCCCAGGCTGCCATAGGTTAACAGATTCCAAATGGAGAGGATAAGATTGTGTATCATTTATTTCCCCAGGGAAGTTGAATAGACTCATTGGGGTAGCCTGGCACTTATGCAAAAGTGGGATTTTCTAACCAAACTCCACTTTTTATCTATTGCAAGATGTTTGCTATGGTTCAGGTTCATGGTCAAACACACTAGCGGATCATGGCTGCTAGTGTGGACTGAGTGCTCCAGAATAAATGTTTACTATTTTGTATTCCTGTTAGCACTGTTGAGCTAAGACGGTGAGCAGAGCAAGCTGGGTTCTACTCTGGTTCACCATTCTTCAACTGAGCTCTTAATCAAGTTTCACTTGCAAAGCCAAATTCTGCCCTTGATCATATCACTGCAGCCCATTTGAAGACAATGGGATTGCATTAGTGCAAGAGAGAAAATTTGCCCTGCAGCGTCTTTATTATTGGTGATGATGCACAAGCTGAGAAGGGAGAGGAGTTTGAATGTCAGATTCCAGGTTGAATTTGCATGACTGGCAGTAAGAAAAAACATCTTTTTATATGTAGATTGAGCACATTTGCTCTGGAAGCCATTGAGAGGAAACAAACATGATGTTGTTTGCACACTTTTCTAAGCAGAGTGGCACTTTAAAGGGTTATGAAGTCTGGATAATATTAATCTTGCATATGAGCAATACAGAAATATATGCTTCTTAGGAAATTACTAAACAGCCATTGTAAAATTTCTGCAAATGCTTAATTATGCAGGGAAGTAGGCCATTGAGAAAGATGTATTTCTGATGTTTTTCCTACACATGCACGAGTATGAACATACCATACACAGAGGGTACACACACACACAAACCTGGTGCACACATAAGGTGTGTGCATGCACACAGACAGAGCATTTAGATTGAAGGCACATTTAACAGTCTGGCTTCAAGGCTCATGAACAGGTTAATCTGACATTGTAATTACATGTGCTTGAAAGATTACTTAGTAATTATACTTGAAGCACCCAGTATTGCTATGATGAATTACCATGTAACTTACAGTTTTAGTTGAGAAAGAGATAGGGGGAAGGTTAACAGGGGTCTAGTTTAGAAGACAAAAAGCACCAGATAATTATTCTGTGATTATACAGTAGCTGCCCTATACTTACAACATACAGTTGCAGACTTGTTGCAATGTGGTTATTTATGCACTCTAAAATACAATTGTACCACATTATTTCCACATCATGGCTTGGAATTTCCTGCTCACCTGAATTACTTGTTTTCCATATTTGGTTATGTGTACATGGGGTGGGTGGGGGGAGAGAGTGTTCCAAGTGTCCAGAGTTTGAGCTAGTGAACACCCCCGTAGGTCGCCAGTGAAGTCAACTGGTGTTCATCACCTGTGAAAATCCACTCACTCTTGTTTAGGTGCCTTAATATTTGTATGCCTAACCTTAGGTATCCAGTATCCAAGTTTAAAATGGTGGCCTTAGATTTCAGTTAAATAGCTATATCAAACTATTTTGAAATAAATACCCATTTTCAGAACTAAACGCAGTCAATTCCTGAAAAATGCAAATAAAATGTAATGTAAAAGGCTATTGTTTGCTTGTAACAGGTAAATTATCTTTAATTCAATTAAAGATAATTTGGGGGTGGGGGTTGGGGATAGAGGTTGAGAAGTATATTTTTACATGTCAACAGTTTTGCAGCATACTTTAAAAAAATTTACTTTAATCCTTACAGAGCTAAATTCTGCACTTGGTTTCACCCTGCTGCACCACTGAAGTCTAGGATGTTGCAAGGGAGTGATTGAGGGCAGAATTTTGTCCCCAGAAACTTCTTGCAACTTCATGGACTGGTTGACAAGGATCAGCTGTACTATCAGTTTAATATTTGATATGTGCTCTGTTAGAAGACTGTATCGTGCCCTTGTGTGGTTAACTCAATGATTTAGCAGGTCTTTACCATCTTTATCTTTTCTATACACTAATATCCAAGTGAGCACAGAAATCAAGCTAATATAGAAAGAGCATGCTGGGATTTTCAAAGATTCCGAATGGAGTTAGGCACACAATTCTCGTTGAAATACAGTGGCAGATGGGTGCCTGTCTGACTTAAGTATATTTGAAAATAGCAGCCATATTTAGTATCTTGTACATAAGAATTCTGCAAGTAAACTCTGAGAAACTGTGCAACTAAAAACGCATATTAATAATTAAAAATAGCATTAGTCCACAATAGCGTGACTGCACACACAAACATGTAGCCAAGTACCTCAGAATAGCACCCTGTAACCCTACAGTCATCATTTATATATAATTGTGGTATTTCATACAAAGCAAGCCATGTAAGATATCTTATGAAAAGGTCATGTTCTGCTGAAGCACATTGTTCTGTCCAAATATGTATATCATTAGTGTGTATAAAGTTTGAGATTTTGTGGTATGGTTGTTACTGAAATATACTGTAAGTTTGCTTTTGACATGCAAAGGTCCCCCACCCAGGAGGGTGCTCCATGACCATTAATCAGCAGGGAAGTTATAATCAAGGGATTTATAATTCAATGACAGTTGCCCAAGTCCACACAACAGGGGTTTACTTGATCACTGTGACTCAGCAAAGCTCAATGGTTCATGTCTAGGCAACTGTCTCCCAGGCACATGGATTGTGGATATTAAATAAGGAACAGATGCAGCATGTCTTTGCCTTTCTCTTCCCCCACCTACATTGGAACCAACTGGAACACCAAGATGACGAAGGTCACCTGAGGAGACTGGTCCAGGCTTAAGGGGAAGCCTGTGTATTAAGAACTGTAATGTCTGTTAGGGTGAGAAAATTGCTGCTCTAAATACTGCCTAGTGTAATAATATTTAAGATTTAGATTGTGCGTTTTTATTTTATTTTCTTTGGGAACTTTCTCTGATCTTTTATGCTTACCACTTATAATCACTTAAAATACATCTTTCTGTAGTTAATAAATCTGTTTTATGCTTTACCTAAAACAGTGTGTTTTGCTTGAAGTGCTTGGGAAACCTCAGCTCAGGTACAAAAGCTGGTGCATGTCCTCTCCACATTGATGGAGGGGCAGACTGAGTAATAAACTTACACTGGTCAGGCTTCTGACCAGGGCAAGATGGCACAGCCCTGGGGTGTAAGGCTGGGGAGATGTAGGGAATTGGCTGGAGCCTCTCTATTGTTAGTTAATGAATGGCTGGGAGAAGCATTCATGTAACTCAGTTGAGTGTGTCCCTGCCTGGGGATGTTTGTGTAAGTGCAGGACCTGCCAGAGGTTTGCAGCTTGTCACAGCATTACAGTGTGTGAGAGAGCCCAGGATGGTGGGACAGAAGGCTCAGCGGTAACCCAGTTCTAGGTTGCACCCCGGAGACCCCGTCACACTGAGTAACAGTGTCAGACAAACACATTACATGATAACTAAAGTCTATGATATAAAATGTCTTCCTCCTCAGAGAATGCATGCATTTTACTCATAATGTAGAAACAAAACAGCTTGGGGATTAAGGGTTTGATCCAATGTCCACTGAAGTCAATGAGAGTCGGTCCACTGAACTGCAATGGACTCAGGACTAGGCACTAAAAGAAGGATCCTGCACCATTTATATTCACAGAATCTTTTCCACTGACTTCAATGGGTGCAGGACTGGGAAATAACTTAAATAATTTAGCCCATGTTGCAGGCTGGCCTAGTGATGGTATATACCAGGGATCGGCAACCTTTCAGAAATGGTGTGCTGAGTCTTCATTTATTCACTCTAATTTAAGGTTTCTTGTACCAGTAATACATTTTAACGTTTTTAGAAGGTCTCTTTCCATAAGTCTATAATATATAACTAAACTATTGTTGTATGTAAAGTAAATAAGGTTTTTAAAATGTTTAAGAAGCTTCATTTAAAAATAAATTAAAATGCAGAGCTCCCTGGACTGGTGGCCAGGACCTGGGCAGTGTGAGTGCCACTGAAAATCAGCTTGCGTGCCGCCTTTGGCACACATGCCATAGGTTGCCTACCCCTGGTATATACACTCCAGGCAGGAAGCCTGAGACTGACTCCTGCTCTCTGCTGTGGCTCCCTGTGCTGGCCAGGGCCAGTGCAACCATTTAGGTGACCCAGACAGTTGCCTAGGGCACTGGGATTTGGGGGGCCCCATTTTCTTCGGCAGTGACCGCGGCGGCTGGATCTTCGGCCGCCCCGGTCGCCGCCAGCATTTAGGCGAAGGGAGCTGGGGCAGGGAAGCGTGGGGAGGGCCACCTGCAGCAAGTAAGGGAGGAGGGGGGGCAGCACGCAGGGGAACTTCCCTCCCCAGCTCACCCCCCCTGCGTCCTCCCCGAGCACACCGTCGCTGCTTCACTTCTCCCGTTTCCCAGGCTTGCGGTGCCAATCAACTTAGGTGCTGCAAGCCTGGGAGGCGGGAGAAGTGAAGCAGCGATGGCGTGCTCGGGGTGCTTGTGCACAGAGCAGGGGTTACCTGGGGCCAGGGGGGTGCCTCAAGGCGGAGGGTAGGAATCTGCCTCAGGGAGGAAGAGGGTAGCTGCCGGTGGGGGTGGTGCAAGGTGGAAGTTTCGCCTAGGGCGCGAAACATCCTTGCACCGGCCCTGGTGCTGGCAGAAACAATGCATTATGCTCCTGGTGTGAGGACGGATGGAGGACTGTCTAGCTTTGCTCAACAGCAAGCCTACCAGACCATTAAGGAATGATACTGACAGGCTCCAAAAGTTGTAGTCTCCAGTCCTGCTCACTATGTCGGCCTTTGTGTTTGTAAGGTTGTGGAGGGTGTGGAGGGGTTGTGTTGAAGTCAGAATCGAGAGGACTGCCTTCTCAGCACTCAGACAAGGAGGGGAAGGACAGTCTCATTCACAGAAAATAAAGTATGGGGCCAGCCTGATCCCTGGTGTAATTCCAAGGATTTCAGCAGAGTTACACCAGGGATGACTTTTATCCTTAATGCCTAAATGGGCGCAACAGGGAGGCTGAGTGAAATCTCTGCAGCACTTAACTTTCCAAGTAAACATCTAATTAGAAAAACATTTGATTTTCAATAATAAATGAGCAAAAGATCAGGAGACAAAAGTCTAACTGGCAATGTACATCTATAGCAAAGACTTTATTATGAGGGCATTTTTTTGGCCTTCCCTCCTATTTAAGACCTTGATTTAAGTGGAAAAGCCTTGTATGCCACTATTAAGGGCAGGGCATGACTTCCTTCACAGTAGCGCTAACAATTTGGAGGCACCCATCGGCACAGCTACCCTCATCAATTCTGCATCTTCCTGAAAATGTACTTTTAAGCACCTTAATTGCATTTCAAAGATAACCCTGCAGGCAAAGTGACAGGAAGAGAAACCATATAGAGCAGTTTGGCGGTCAGGCTCTTTGTTTTAAATCAATCAAACATCTGCGACTAATGCAGCTTTGGGCTGCTCCTCAGGAAGCATTAGCCCTATTAGTCTGGACTGGCAGGAACACAAAATAATATATTTATGGACAGAGCACATGTGCATTATTCCAGAGAGCAAATCAGAAGGAGGAGAAGCAACTGTGGTCAGCACTTCTACTTTACTGGGAGGTCAGCTCCAATATTGAAAGAGCAGGTACAATAGGATCATCATGATTACCCTTGTCTGCAACCTGATGCATCACCTTCCTGGAAGATACTCCTTTCTCTACACCTGTTATCCCTAACCTGTGCTACGTGAAAGAAAGAAAGGTAGCCACAAAAACACCATGTTTTTTATTTACGTAAGTAAAATGAAGTTGAAGTGGCTACAGCCTGACACTTTGTCACTCATCACTGTTACCATTGTGAATGTGAGCTCAGAATAAACACAGCAGGGCGTGTCTCTGTGTTTGGGGGAAGAGTAGGGGCAAGAAATTCTGCAGTCGCTGTCTGATGCAAGCACAGCAACGTTGATTTAGACTGGTAAATATTGTACAGTAATTGTTCTAATTTGCTGAAAGAATGAACCAAGGAACATCTGATTAGAAATGGTGGAGTGCTAATATACTGAAGTAAATGCTTCCCTTTCACGACTGAGAATCCAAAAGAACAAGATGAGCTGCTCGTCAAACAATATTTCATTTTTAATCTGGAAAGCCTTCAGGCTGTCAATCCCATTTTCCTCTCCACTTGGCTTTATATCGGAGCTAAGAGGCGTATTGCAGGTTCAAAGAGGAATTAAGAAATGGATCATGAAGTTGGTTAATTTGCACATGCACAATATGAACAAATGACGGACACAAAGATAGACTGAGGCTTGCCAGCATATCATTAATACATCCAAATTCAGGGCAACAGGTTCTGGTTACAAGGAACTGGAGGGGCAGATGGTGGGTGGGAAAAGGAGCAGGGGGAATCTCTCTTAACCTGCCATGGCTCAAGTGTGAGACAAAAAATATATTAATTCAAGAAACTGAAGAAGCTGTGGCATTCCTCCCAGTATGGTAAACAACTCTTTCTGTAATGTGAGTTTTATTATTCATTATATTTAATTCCAAAACAAAAACTATAGGATGATGGAGGTAAGGTTGAGAGTACATACCAATAATCTAGGGTAAAATACATCATGGGGATGTTATCCTAAAACCAACCATTATAAACCAAGGAACTGCAGAATGAAGGTTAAACATAAAAAAAATCAAAATGTGTTAAAAAATGAAAATCTACAGTTAGAGCACCCAAACAACCTTAACTCTGCCCTGTAGTGACACCTGCAACAAACATATGATTAAGGCATTATGATTAATCTTGTAGTCCCAGATTAGATTAGTCTGTTTTTTTAAAAGACAAATTAGATTACTTTCCTTTACCCACTTACCATGGTATCACTACAAGGAAGAGTTAAGGCTGCTTAGGTGTGCTAGCTGTGGAATGCCATATAATTTTAAAGTTTAACCTTAACTCTGGATTTGCTGGATTTAAAATTCTTGGTTTTGAGATAATTGCTACATCTGAGTAATTACTGGCATCTGCTCTCCATCTTGATTTTTTTGTTTGAAAAGTATTTTGATTTTTCCCTCCCATTAAAAAAAGCCCAGCAGTAAGCAAGAAACTCAAAAAGACTGCTATCATCTGATGTTTCTAATGATTTAAAGATAGGCATTATATACTGAAAATAATCACTTATTAAATATTAATTTTTATGGCCATATTCATCTGTATATTCTGATTGCTGTATGCCACTTTGGAGCAGTATGAAGCAGCCAGAGCATGCTGGCCATTTAAGCTGCATTTATAGAGCAAAGCAGCTGACGTATACACCCCAACTTCCCCCTGCCTCTAATCCTGCAAATTCCCTCTTCATCTTGTGCCTCCCTACATCCCCAGGCACACACCTCCTTAATCCCCCTCTCTCCTGCATCGCGCATTCCACTGTGCCCGTGTGCACACACATACACCAGTTTCCCCCTCTTTCTTGCACCCTACAGTGCAACCATCAGGTTTCCCTCCCTCCACATACATTCTTATTTCCCTCCTCCTATCCTATCTGTTGAGTTGAACAGATACAACGGTTAGCTCTTGAAAAGACATTTTTATGATTAATGGTCATTTTTTGCCGTTGTTTTCCATAATTGAAGGTCAGTCTGTCAGCAGAAGCTGGTGCATAAAAATCTCCTTCAGAGAAACTCACAAAGAACTGTACTTTTTCAAAATGGCTGCCATCTCCCATTGTTCTCAGTGGTATTGAGGCTATAGCTGCCCTCAGTTTCCAGAAAGAGTGGGATATTGGTGCCTTTCTCAAAATGGTCACCTAGCTGAGGGCAAATTATTTCCTCAGTCCTATTGACAATAACGGGAAATGGCATTGGTTTTGAAACAGGGCAGTTTCATGTGGAATTTCTCTGTAGTACAACCTTATTTGTCAGCCCCTGTGGAAGAAGATACTTTCAGTTATGATGATTACGTGGGGGGAAATGACCTATAATCCAAAAAAAGGACTTCAAGTGTAGCCTAATCACAAGATTTCAGTGAGTTTAAACCATAAGGGAAACTTGAAGCATCTGCATTGTTCCTTTATTAAAACAGTTTGGGAGAAAGAAATGTCTGACAATAGTTGCTAAATTTATTAAAGGACCCATTTTTAAATGCATTTTACTTCATAATCATTAACCAATTTATTTGTAAATTCTCAGAAAATTCATTCTGTACTCAAAGAGTAAGTGCTGTTATCTAGAGAAGAATACATTGTATACGTCAGTGCTTAAACATCTGCCACACTTCCATCAGGTAAATAATTTTGAATAATAAAAACAAAGGGGACATCACAGGTGACTTTAGGACCAAAATGAGGGACATTCAGGACAGTGGGACAGACAAGCAAGGGAGACTGTTCACCACAGCGCATTCTAAATCTGTTTAACGGCCACTTCGGATGGCAGGAAGATGAAGCAAAGAATGTGGGGTGGGAGGTGGAGAGGGGGCACAGAGCTAAAAGAGATTCTATTTTTAAACATCACGCACATAATAAACTGAATTCTCACAGCTTTCAGCAAAGAATATTACTTATGAGTAACATTAGATGTCTCCTTATACGGTAATCATCATGTATAAGAATGGGAAAAAAAACACCACTCTTACTTTTTGACCTGTGCTCTGTGGAACTATTTTCTTGGCCTCTCATTAGCCGCAAAAAATGGTCTAGAAAAATGGACATCAGTCCCTTCTGGATCTCAAAGAACTTGTGTGACCCAGGGAGGGAGATGCTGTGAAAGTGGAATTATAAAGTTGTTCAACAGAACTGAGACACATATTTTAATAGTGTTCTATTGTGAACATAGCTAGGCCTCAAGCCATTGAAAGGTATGGGACACAAAATGTGACCAATGTCCAAAATGAAGGACACAAGAAAAATAATTGTGCAAACAACTTCAAATGATATGGAATTAGTTCTTTACTTTAAATATCATTGCCTTTAGCCACAGTGTCAGGATTCCACATTCATGAAGCACTTGATTTACAATAAAAATAAGTGGAATGCAGATAAATTTGAGACTATTGAAGAATTTCCCATGTAGGGTCTGATTCAAATCCCACTGGGTGTCTTTCCTTTGATTCAATAGGTTTGGATCAGGCCCATTATGAAGGACAGCTGAAAGTGTGATCATGGGCTGATGGGGAAGCCTGGGCTGTCTCCCCACCCCCAATACGGAGCATGCACTAGAACAGGATAAGAGAAAAGGACTGAGGACATTATCCACAGCTCACTGAAGCCAATGGAAGTTTTTCAGCAGTCTTTGGATCAGCCTTTATGATACCAGCATGATTTCCTCCTCCACCCTCTTACCTAGGGTGTCCAAGTGTCCAGTTTTTGACCAAAAAGTCTGATCGAAACAGGGACCTAGCAGTGTCCAGTCAGATCTACTGACTGGACACCCAAAGTCTGTGTTCTGCAAGCACAGGAGGTGGGAAGACACTGAGTCATCACCCACATCAGCCCGTACTCAGTTGGGGCTGTCTCCTACCTGAGTTCCTCCGACCCACGCAAGGGGTGAGAGGAGAGGAGAGGGGAAGAGCAGCAAGTGACGGCGGAGAGGGAGAAAGAAGAGCAAATAGGGTGAGGCCTCAGGAGGAAGAGGCAGGGCAAGGGTGAGGCCTGGGAAAGGGGTGGGAAAGGGGTAGGGCCTGGGGGGGGACAAGGCAGGGTAGGGGCAGGGCCTCAGGGGATAGAGGCGGGGCTGGAGTGTCCAGTTTTTATATATTAGGAAATTGTCAACCCTACTTTTACCCTCAATACCTTTAATTTTTCTCTACACTTCTAAGGACATAAGGCCAGCTCGGTATGCAGCAAAGACACACCTAGGTACATACAAAATGCAGACTTTCCGTCCCATATAAGAAGAGAGAACTGGAGGTCTGGAAGGACGAAGGTGGTTAGGAGAAGCCACAGTTCGATTATTTTGGAAATGTGATGAAACAAAATGAAGATTAGGGTGACCAGATCAGAGGGGTGAAATATCGGGACGCGGGGGGCGGAGGGGGAAGGCGGCGGGAAAAAAAACCCATCAGTTTCACAGGGGCCGCGCCCCGGGATCGCACACAGCACCCCGGCAGCGCGCGCTGCCCTCCCCGCCCCGGGCACACGTGGCACGTCCAGCTGCCGGTGGGGAGCCCCGCCCCTCTCCCGCTCGGCTGTGCTCCAGCGGCTCCTTCCTGGCAGTGACGGGGAAGTTTATGGGTTCGGGGGACCCGGACCGGCTCCTCGCTCCTGTCCGCCGGCCGCCCCGCCTGGGACAAGTCTCGCCCCCGCAGCCCCTCTCTGCCGCGTGTCTCCGCCGGCCCCCGGACCCACCGCGCTGCCCCATTGGCTGCAGGGCTGGAGCTCTGCAGCGCTCCCGGCCCCGTCCGGCCATGGCCCGTGTGCCCAGGCTGCTGCACGGGGGCGTCTCCCCCCCAGGCCCAGCTCGGGATCCAATGGGGCAGTGGGGAGGCGAGGCTGGGAACAGGGATTTGGGGAGGGATCTAATGGGGGAAGGAGGGGTCCGGGCGGGGGGACGAGAGCCCCTCCGGGCTCCACCTGTGCGCCGGAGCGGAGGGCAAAATTGTTTGTCCAGTGTGCCGACCGAACATCGGTGGGGACACGCGACAAACAAGCAAATATTGGGACAGTCCTGATAAAATCGGGACGTCTGGTCACTCTAATGAAGAGGGAACTTTAAGTGGAAACAAAAGTCCCTTGTAACTATGGAGCCAAAGCGGAGTCAGCTTAATGAGGTAGGGATCTTTGTTTGCAGGTTTTAAGTTCACGTCACTACAGAGAAGCAGCCTGCCCGGTGCAGAATACAAATGACAGTAAACAGGCCACATGTCTCACAGCCTCCTACAGCTGTCAAACTATAGGAAAAAGAACTAACCCTTGATGCCCTGGCAATCATTATACTAGGTAGTGACAGGGCATTTCATGAACGGGCAAGATTAATCCTCTTCAGAAACTGAGCCGGGTTTGCTATTAGTGAATATAACCACTTCCTGGGGGTAGAGGGTTAAAATAGGGAGTCACGTGAGCTTTTCTTCTTGCTCCATAGATATTGTTGCACTAAAGCATACAGTAGAATAGATGTAGCCGGTAATCCAGCAAGGCTTTCTCTGCGTATCCTCCACCCCCACAACTCCAGGCAGCTATTGCATGGGTGAGTGAGCTTTCCTTACTGCAGTGTTTCCAACCTTGTCTGGGTAGCATTTACAGGCTAGCAGGATGGAGCTCCATTAATGAGACCTTTCTTTTCAGGATTTGTTTATATTACCATCAGGTTTAAATTCACAAAGCCTGCTAGAGGTTTTAGCTTGATCCGTCACTGCCCCTGATGAATCAGCTACACAGAGTGCTGTACAGCACTGAATGCTGTAGAAGCTACGTTTGTGGAACAGCATGACACATACCAGATCGTCTCAGGTATAACTAGGACTTCTCAGACTATACTAGCTACACACCATAGGTGGGATTTTCAAATGAGTCTCTGGGAGTTAGGCACCCAATTCCCAACAAATGTCAATGGAATTGGGTGCTGTGTTCCCTTATGTTCTTTTGCTAATCCTGACCCATGGCTCGATCCCAATTCCATCCCAATTTCCCCCTGACCTTGAGCATAATATTTTGAAACAGGTGAAGTTCTGAAACTGGGAAAGCTGTAAGGGGTGTGTGAGGGAATTTCTAGAAGCAAAAAGATTGAAAATAAAATGATGCTGTGGTGACCAGTTTTTATGACAGACGCACATACAGATCTGCAACAGGAAGGGGCGGGCAGAGATTGTGACAAACTGAAACTTGCCCCTGTGAACCCCAAATTTGGCTCATTATCCCTGGTTTGCATTTACCAGTCAACTTTCCTATTCACTAGAACGTGCTCAGGCCTATTTATAATGCACTTTGCAGACAGGCACCATATAACCTTGCACAACCTAGCACTCCTTACTCTCCTGATAAGGTCAACTGATACAGTGCCGTTTTCACCCCTAAAATGTGTCACTTTGGGTGGTCACTCGTTGAGCTTTGTGAAACTCATTGTCTATCCACCGAATGAATGTCCCTAACCTGCCCCTTTAAGTATAAAAATTACGTCACATATATTTTCTATGTCTTTCAACAGATTTTCACTAATTATTAACTGTGCAGAATGGATTACCATTGAATGTGAATGTTATTGTAAAGCATGTTGGCAATGATAAGGTACTCTAAACATTCCAGCCCTGTTTGTTTGTTTCTTGGAGTTCTTGTAAGATAAGACAGACAATAAACAATGGGAAGCCAGTAATCCTCTTTTTTTCCCCCTGACCATTAACTTGATTCATAGCATTTTGTTTGCCACGCATGAGTAATGAGTTATTTCATCTTCACCCTGGATCCATTCAGGAGTGGTAGATACATATCATCCAATGTATCTGAGATATAAATTTAACCCTTTGCCACTGCAGCACTGCTTCTGTGGAATATGTTACTATAATCAGTGCATCATACACTGGTTTAATACAGTGGTAGAGTTAAAATAATTTTCAGTAATATACCTTTGATTAGGGAAATATATTTCCCTGCCAGAAATGCAGTGATACATAAATTCTCATCATCTAACTCAGTGGTACCCAAACTTTTCGTCTTGTGCCCCCCCTTACCAGTAATGGAATGTGTCCACACACCCCTGGGCTGGAAGCGGAGATGCGACTGGGCTGGGGGCTGCAGCCAGGAGCCAGAAGCAGAGCCGTGACTGGGGACAGGGGCCAAGAGCAGGGCCTGTGAGGTGGTGGTTGAGAGCAGGGACCAAGCCACAGCTGGGAACGAGTGCCGAAAGCAGGGTCCAGAGGCTAGTGCTGAGAGTGGACACTGGGAGCAGGGTCCAGTGGCCAAGCCATTGCTGGGAGCGGGGGCCAGGGGCCAGGAGCAGAGCCGGGGCTGCAGCTATGTTCAGGGGCTGGGGCTGGGGCTGGGGCTGGGGGCAGGGCCAGAGGCAGGGCTGAGTGGCACTCCCTTCCCTCCCCTATTCTGTGGGGACTGACCTAGGTCCCACTGCACCGCCCAAACATTCCTCCATAACCCCCTAAGGAGGTGCAGCCTACAGTTTGGGGACCACTGATCTAAACCAACAGCTATGAGCAGCACAGTTCTCTCTCTAAAGGTTATTCCATTATATACATTTACACAATCTAAGCATGACATTAAGAGGGTAAAAAAAGACATGGAAAAGCTTGATTTCCTCTGAAGAGCAAAGATATTGAGCATTGCTCATTTCAATACTTCCCTCGTCGAAGGCGTGGACATTTTTTTTTTCGTTCATGTTTACCCACACTTTGTATTCCCACTGACCAGACTGGGACAGAAACGTTCAGACTAGATCATACCAATGGTCCATCTAGTCCAGTGTCCTGTCTCTGACAACGTCCAGTACAAGAGCAGAAGTATAGCTTTGCACCATTTGGAGTTGAGTAGAATAGGTTACCAAAACCTGTGAAAGCCTTTCCCAGCTGCTGGGAAAAGTTCTATTTCCAGCTGAAGTAACACCCCCTCCTCCACATCTTCAATCCACCACCTTGCTCATGCACTCCTGAGTCACCAAAGACTGAGAATATGTGGCGTGAATAATAATGGCAGTAAAACAGTGACAGTCTTGAGATTCTCCATACTCCTGAGTGCTTTTACTGATTCACAGGACAATGCTCAGCTGGACCTGGGATGACAGAGGAATAGACAGCAAAGGATAAGGAAAAAAAACTGCATCCCCATCAATTATCTATTTTATGCACCATTTTCTCCTGCCTGTTGGCAAAGACGACTATTTGAACCATGGTATTAAATGGGAAAGGACAGCTAATTTTAATTGGGTGAAACTTCCTTAAAAGCCCAGAGTCTCACTACGCAATGTAAAATGCTCTAACTATATAAAAACAATAAAGACAGGAAATTACATTGGCAGTTTTTCTTGTCTTTAATTGGACAGTTTTTAGGCTGCCAAGAAACAAAATCAAAGTGGAATCCAGTTGTGAGAAGATTTTCCCTGAAAATTTGAAAAATTATCCAAACCTCTCTTTTTCTTCCACTGCTCATAGCACTGTGAGCTGATACGCAGCTATATATAACAGCCCCAACTTCTTTCTACCAGGAAGAGAGTCTAGACATTTTAATTTGGTGAAAGAATTAACAGAAGAAAAAAAAGGGTCAGATTCTCTCAAAATTTAGACTAGGAAAACACAGAAGGATGCTTATGGGAAATGAGCTGGTGGCCTCATTCCAATTCCTACTATATCAGTGTACATGTCACAAGCCACCAAAGGGGTGTATGTAGCTATGTATCTTGTTATGATTTTGTTTTCTACATAAAGCATCTTTAAATTTCTAGGAGTCTGCTATCTACTGGAGGCAGCCGTCATTTTGTTTCCAGTTGAAATGCAGGTTTTTCTCAGAGAAGAGGTACCATATTCTCACTGACGTTTACTTTTGTTCATTCTTGTTTTCTCTCTTCATCTACAATAAATCATTAATAGACCTTGTTGGAAATGTTCTGATAGAAAAATGCCAATTCGTTGAACCCCACATTCTGTGAGAAAGAAGTCAGTTTGGATGATTTAGTTGGTGTTGGTCCTGCTTTGAGCAGGGGATTGGACTAGATGACCTCCTGACATCTCTTCCAGCCCTAACCTTCTGTGGTTCTATGATGAAACTTTAAATGGAAGCCCAGCAGGTTTCCAGGCAGCACACCCACCCACTTCCCTGGCTCTGCTACAGTTCCCCAGCTGTGCTGCCAAGAAGCCAGGGCTATCAAACCTTCAAGGCTCCACAGGTTGCCTGTCTCAATAGCAGGCTGCCAGAACTCCTCAGGCTGGTGGTTCTCTGGAGAAGTGGGCAGTCCAGGAAACAAGCCAAAACAAATCCCTTTCTATTCTCCTAAACCAGATTTTTTTTCAGCCTTTCCCTTTTGTGAAAAATTTCAATTTTTAAAAAACTTTTGTCCAGATGGGGTATGAAAATTTCTTTCAAAAATTTTTCACTGAAGGGAAAAACTGGTTTCCAGTCATCTCTAATCATTGTGCTGAAAGTAGGAACATACTGTTGTTCTGTGTGTATAGAAAAAAACAACACCAACATAATTGCCATCTCTGTTGAAAGACTGAGTAGACATGGAAGCTGAATCACCCTTTTATTCCAAAATAGGTGCTCTGTCCAGAGCAGGGTTAAGCCACAACAGTGAGGAAGCCTACCCTACTACTGCCCATATCATACTTGTCCTGTCAATACTTGGAGAACTTCAGTCTCCTGGACTGGTGATCCACAAAGTCCCAAGATCTCCTCATCAACCTCCTTCTGACACCGGCCAAGGTGCTCATCCATCAGTCCAGAAGCTGTATGAAAGGGGGAAGGGGATGTTCTCTGAGTTGAGGGGGCCTTTTCCCATTCCCTGGTCTGTTCACGCATCTGGGCAAAGTACCTCCGGGTGTTGTCCGCTGATGCCTTGAACTCCTTCTTGGAGCAGTGGACATAGTCAAGGATTTTGTGTTCAATGTCCACTTCCAGTGTCTTTGTTTTGACCAGTGACCTGCACCCCCACCACTTTTTGATCATTACTTCCTCCCTCCACCCAGTATTTAGTTGATGTGGGGATTTTGGTGCCTTCTCACACCTGAAGGGATGTGTGCTTTGGAAAGCTCTGACAATCAATCTCAGGATTTAAATAGGCTGACAACTTCATGAGCACTAAATTCAGTTAATAAAAACTGTAAAAGAAACAGATGAACTATAGGCTCCATTGTCTTGACATATAATTGAAATGACACAACATCCATTATTATTGGGCAGGCTATTTGTTACTCTCTGATTTTATTTTGCTTTTCTGGGTATTTTTTGGCAGATATTTTTTTCTCTGCAGTTGTCTCTCAATAGATGTGAATATAAAAAGAAATACCTCTGGGTGGTACTTAACATTTAAATATGGATTATACTAATGGCAGGAGAACCTTGCCCAGTTGCATATAGCTGAACTACAAACACAACAGTGGAGTTTGCAGAACTGTGAGATTGCCCTGCTGTGCCCCAGGCAGCACCTGTGCGGGTGTCATCATTCTCCCTCCTGGCCTCTCCCTGGCATTCAGCAATATCCTGAAACAGTGCTATGATATATATAATTTGTGCTGCTGGTAACATTGCATCCTCCTCTGCTGTACTTGCTAGCCCACAAACTTCACCAGTTCACACTAGGCTTGTCCAGTGCAGATCAGTGACATTCTACTGTGAATTTGTTTGACGAAATATCCCTGGGTAACGTATGTCTGTTGGGGATTGGGAGAGAAGGTTTATTTGCTGGGCTTGGGGCGGTGGTGGGGGATACTCACCAATCACAATGGCTCCTCCACCAGAAGTATGGATTAAGGCTTGGCGCCTGTCTATGACTAGTGCATAATACGGTGCAGAAAGTGGTTATGAGCATGAGCAGAGGCTACCAGGGGAGTTATACCCTAGGCATAGACTTTTGCAGCTCCTCCTTTACTCTCGGACCTCGGCATGCAGGGTAAAAACAGGCTGGGGTGTGGGTGAAGAGTAGGTGTGCCAGGGAAACATGGGTTTTAGTGTGATCCATATCATACTAATAAGGCAATTAGCGATGTATCTTTGGTCTCACTCCTGCTCTTGCGCACACAGTAACACTCATTGATGCAGGATCACCTTCCCCTCTGCTTCCTGTATCACTCGTTGCCTTTTACTTGTGCTTCTACACACAGGTCAGTGTAAATGAGACTCTGGGCCACAAAGACGACTTTACTCCACTCTAATATCATAAAGGGGCCTTAAAGAGGAATAAGTGATATTTACCCCCACTGTAAGCTCTCTTTATACAGCCAGAGTGGTGCAAAGTGGCCTGAGTGTAATTGGGAATCCTGCACCTGCGTGGTATAGGGCTGGTCCTGCACTCTACAACCCCTAAGTAGTTCTACTGCATGTATTGGTGTTAAGGTAACATCAGCTTTATGTTTTATTGCAACTCATTTGTTAAAAATGCAACTACATAATGTAAGAGGAAAAATACTGGAATTCAGAGGATCAACAGACTAAACCTTGAGAAGCAGCCTGTCACTGGGATAGACAGATCCTTGGACTTAAAAGCACCAGCCCAGTCACCCAGCGCACTTGAAGAAGGTGGGAAAAGGTATTTTTTCAGACTGTCAGCTATGCAGAAAGGGAGTAGCTAGCTGAGAGGAACACAACAATGCACAGCCCCCATTAACAGCGGCAGGTGCTACTGAATGAGCAGCCAGCACCAGCAAAGTTGTCCTGTCTAAAGAGGCTTGTAGCAGCAGCATTATGGTTCCATTACCAGTGAGGCTGTTGCTATGAACACCTGGGCAGTACAACCAATCTATGAAGGATGAGGGCCAAAAAAAAGGAAGGAAGGAAGGAAAAAAGAAAACCTGAAGATAACTGTGTTTTAAAATCCTGCCAGAAAGCTCTTGCTTTTTAAAAATAAATAAATAAAATGCTTTAATAGCTTTCTTTCTTTCTCCTCCCCGCCCCTCTACACTTCATCATGCCAGTTAGCTTGAGTTTATACTGCAGCACTTTTCATTAGAACATCCCAGAGACTTCAAAATCTCCAGCTTGCATCCTGGCAGAATGACTTGCAGCTTTTTGTAGAATTGGCAAGCAGCCTCACTGCTGGTATATGGGAGTGATATTAACTCTCTACTTCTGTCCCTTTCTCCTCTTTCTGTGCCTCGCCTGTTCTCTGCCTAATAAATAATCCTCCTAATTTATTTGGGTGGGAGCAATTGGCGACAATAAGGAGGAAATAACATTAATGGCATTTACGTTAACTGCTGTGTGACTCAGGCTGACTGGACCAGAGCTCCATATTGGCAGCATTAAGTCACAGAGAGCTACATCACTTTGATGTCACCAGATAAAATCATTTGCACGTGATTTTTAGAAAGCTAATTACGAATGCATTTTTAACTATTTAGAAATGGGAAGAAAAGCTTTGCTATGTAACATATAAATCACAGAGATGGCAGAACCTTGAAAACTCCAAGCTCTAGCACTTTTCAAAATTTTAATATTTTCTGGCAGTAGGTTAGAGTGCCGTCTAGTGGGGTCAGGACTCCTGGGTTCCATTCCTGGCTCTGACATTGACTTGCTGTTTGACCTTGGTCAAGAAGCTGAAAGGTAAATTTGAGAAAGAGTTGAGGCTGAATCTCCCTTTTTCAGGTACAGTTTGTACCTGTATTTTTGCACCTTCAAAATGAAGTGCACCTTCAAAATGAAGTGTAGCTGCAAATCCAAATACCAGCAGGTCTATCTGATTTGTACCTGCAATTCAAGTGCTGCTGCAGAAAGCTAAGGTGCGATGTTCACCCGCAAAGCAGAGGCCACTCTTTTGACTTCAGCCCTTAAATTTTCTAGCCTAGATCAACAAAGGTGTGGTCTGAGTGGACCAGAGCCTAAATACTTTTCTGAATCTGGGCCTCAGTTTCTACATCAGTAAAATGGATAATATAATTTACCTAACTCATAGGGGTTTTGTGAGGTTTCATTAATTCAAGGCCTGATTAAGGCAATGCAGGACCCCAGCCACACCATGACATGGGATCCCCTCCCATAGCTCTGCACCCATTCTCTCCACACACACCCTGTGGATATACTCCCCACTGGGAGTGACAGTGTCATAGGCGACTCCTCTCCTTCCAGAAAGGGATAGCAACAAGAAACCCTCTTGTCCCAACAGGAGCAACAAAGGTTCCCCCTAAGTGACATCAGAGCTCCCCCACTTCTTCCTGTGAAGAGGCAGGGGTGGCAGATGGAGGACTCTGAGTACTTAGACCAGCAAGCAGAGTGTGAGGAGTTGGCTGTGTCTGTTGTATTCTCCTGCCACACCCAGTGTCCTCTGCTGGGCTGGCGTTGGTGGGCCTCTCCAGGGCAGGGTGAGGCGCTAACAACTCCATAAGTTATGCATGGGGTGAGGTCACAGATCTTAGTGGAACAGGGTTTTGCGGGGGTGGGGTGGGGCAGGGTACACAGTGTTCATAGGGAGCTATTATTGCTAATGTGATAGGGGGTGCTCTAGTTTATTCTAGGAGACACATTGGCCCACTGCTGGCCCAAGGATAATAGGGATGGTGGAAGAAGGAAGACAGTGTATACACTAACTCTGCTCCCTTCCCCCTCCCCCATAGGTGTGCAGAACTCACCTCAGGCACACCTGAGGATTTAGGTTGCCCTGTGCTCTGCTTTCTCACTGCCACCAGCACTTGTATACAGCATTTTTCAGTGATGTCTCTGAATAGGTGCAGCTATCTGTATGTCATCTCACATGGCCTGCTAAATCACTGTAAAACTAGAATCCTGGGGAAAGGGGAGAGTATTTTTTAAGTCTCCACCACTAGAAATGAAGCAGAACAAATGCGGCATTCTACAGTGGAGGGCTGACTGTGATCAGGGCACAATTCCACATGTGATTTCATAGAACACAACGGGCTGTGTTCTTGGGTCTGCTCCAGCATCACTGAAGTCAATGGTAGTCTTATCGTGGACTTCAGTCACAGCGGGATTAGGCCCTTCATGACTGTATCCAGAACCTTCTCTTTCTGCTCCCTGAGCTCACCAATGGCTTCAAAGGTACCTGTGCCCATTTCTCCACTCCATGCCAGCTCTCCCTCTCCTCCAAAATTGAGTTGTCTCACTTCTTCTAGCCCTTTCTCTCATTTCTTTCCTCACGCCTTCTCTGACTGTACTCCTGGGCCTCATTGACATTGCTAACCATGCTTCTTCCTGACACTGACACATTCCAGTCCTTCACTGATGCTGCTGATTTCCCCACATCAAGGGGGGAAAGATGCACTCAGTGTGCTTATTACAGGGCAGGTGGCCAGTGCTCACGTCATTTCACTGTGTCATCTTGGACAATGGCTCATCACGAGCTTTTCAAAAGGTTCATCTGATTCCACAGAGTTTGATCTGGTTGGAAATTTCCCGAGGCACATTCTTCCGGCCCTACTAGGTAGATAATCATGTAAATTATAATTACAGAGACTCATAGCTACTCCCCTGCAAGAGTCTAATAAGGAATACATGCCGTTAAGAAATGGAACAAATTACCTAAATGAGAGACACAAAAGAAACTCCGTAGTAGATGGTTTACTATTATTAATAAATCATTATGCTTCTCTTCTCTCTCTTTCCATCAGATTGATTTTAAGGAGGCTGGTGCATGTGGCAGTCATGGAACTGGAGAAAAACAGCCTTTATACCAAAGAGGCTTTAAAATGAAGGAACAATCTATATTTTAATAAAGCACTGCAGTACTTCAATGTGTTTCAAATACATCTTCTTTCCAAACAGCATTTCCACACTCCGATGCATCCAGTGTTAATGAATTGCAGAGCAGTAAATGCTGGACGCTTCTAGTAACCACCATCACAAAACCTGCTGTATTCACAAAATGTCATTTGGATTCTTTGATGCAACTGGGCACAACTGTGCTTTGCAGCCATCCCTGAACGTGGCTGGACCAGTCTCTTCCTTCAGTGGCTGTTTGCAGCTCCTCGTCTGCATATGTCATGGTATCTTTCCCCAATCTGAACCTTAGAGTCCAAAAAACTGGGGTACCAGCATGAATTTCTCTAAGCTTAATTACCAGCTTAGATCTGATAAGCTGCCACCAATCAGGACTTGGAGTGCCTGATAAACTCTGGTCTTCCCAAAACCTTCCCTGGGGACCCCCAAGACCCAAATTCCTTGAGTCTTACAACAAAGGAGAATAAACCATTTCCCCCCCTTCTCCTTTCTTCCTCCCAGATCTTTCCTGCCCTGGGTACACTAGGAGATCACCGTGATTCAAACTCCTTGAATCACAACACAGAGAAATCAGGTTTCTCCTCCCCCTTCTCCCCCACCCTCCCAGGTTTTTCCTCCCTGGATTATCCTGGAGAGAGAGACAGATTCAAGCTCCGTGAATCTAAAAAACAGAGGAAATTCACCTTTCCTCCCCCACTACTCCTTCTCCCCACCAATTCCCTGGTGAGTACAGACTCAGTTCCTTTGCCTTAACAAGGGAAAAAATTAATCAGGTCTTAAAGAGAAAAACTTTTAATAAAAGAAAAGAGAATAAAGAAAATCACTGTAAATTCAAGATGGAATATTACAGGGTCTTTCAGCTTATAGAAACAGGAGAAAAAGCCTCCTCCAGCAGAAATACAATTTAAAATACTTCCAGCCAAATACACATTTGCAAATAAAGAAAACCAATTAAAAAGACTATAACCGCCTTCTCTACTAAATACTCACTATTCTGAATATATAAGAGACTGTAGCAGGGAGATTGGCAAAAAACCTGGTTGCAGTGCTAACAAGTGAGTCTTGCAAGAGAAACAAATTGCACATCAGAAAGCCAAACACCACTGACATGACCGATTTTTTTTTTTTTTGGTCTTCAAAGTGTTTGACATTCTGCCGTGGTGAAACTAAACACTAACAGTCATAACATTTCTAAGTATCCTCTACCCCTTATAGATTCTCCTGATGTTCATTATTCACTATACTAGCAGGGATTGAAGTAGTGTTATTTGTTACTTTTCAATACACTGTCAACAATCCAAACAAAAGAATCACTTGTTGTTCGCTAGGAGTTAGGGCTAGAGAAGGAGGCCAAGTACATAATGAGAGTGCAGAGCTCAATCATTGGCAGGTACGAGGAGATGGTGAACCTTAGTGAAAGGGGGTTTCCCCTGCTGGCCAAGCTAGGGAGTGCTGGCTACCCTGACAACCACAAAAAGACGATGGATATGCTATTATAGGCAATGACGAGAATAGGAGAAATAATTACAGTAATACAGTCCAAAAAACATTGCTTGCTTCTTGTCTAAAATTGTATGACCCAAAAATCAATAAACTACTTTTTTAAAAAACATTCCTTTAAAATAACTCCTGTGGTTTTAAGGCAATAGATGACTGGGAAATATATTTGAAGTATGATTGGAAAATATTTCTTGTACATATAAAATAGCAATCCGTGAACCAAAATCTTTATGGTTTTACAATTCCAGAAGGCTGGATGAAAGAGCAAAGGGATGAGAGAGAAATATAAACTATTACAACCAGGCAATAATACAGAAAAATATCAGAAGCATGTGAACCAGATCTCTGGGACCACAAAAGGTGTGCATCAAATTATGTTAATCTTTCATTGCACATGTTGAGAAACCAAGATTATACATTTAAAAATCCCTGTGCCAAATTCAACCTGGTAACTATTGACACCAGTGGAGTTGAAACCTCAAAGAAAAAAGTGTCCAGATTTTCCTCTGAGCCCAATTTCCCCAGGGAGCCACATATGACTCCCTGATTCCTGACAGGTTTACATCAGTACTAGCCAAGTTTAGAGCAGTCTGGGGGCTGCTTTCAGCTTTTCCAGCTAATAAAACTCCCTAATGGAATGTGTCACCAACTGTGAATAGCTGAAGCACAGTACCCATCAGCAAATCTCCTGTCCCACCTTTTTACCTGCTGTGCTAAGGGTGCTGGTGTGGGGAGGAAGAGCATATACCAATTATGCCAGTTCTTCACTGGCATCCACACTGGGTTCAATGCCCAGCTGGATAGATACAGCTAGTTTCTACTTCCTTTGCACCATTCAAATCACAAGCAGCATTTGTTGTCATATTAATAGTTATTTACTGAAAATGGTTCACATTCTTTTTCCCTCCAGAATGCAAAGTAGAAGATTAGAGAAAAGACGAGGACTTTTCTTTCTGGAATCTTAACCCAGCATAGGTTTCCCGAGAAATTACCAAGTCACATAATAGAATGGAATTTTCAGAGTTTTGGAAGACTTTGTGACTATTACAGACACCTATACTTAAGATAGCAAGTTAGTCCAAATGGATGACAAGAAAATTCCATTTTTTAGGGCTGATGCTGTTCTCTCAGAAGTCAAGGGGGGTACAAGAAGAATTTATTGGTCAAGTCCAAAAATATAGAGATTTTGGTTTTAATTGCTCATTTCCTCTTTCAGCAGTTAGCCATTGCCCACAGACTACTCATCCTGGGTTGCCTGATGTGGTAAATCCTACAGTCTACAGCAATACAATACTACATGTCAGTTTGCTCCACTTCAAAGCACATGAATGAAAACTCACCTATGTTGTTCTGGATATTTTAGATTTGTTGTTTCTGACTATGCACCTCCATGGACAGATTATTTCCCTGGACAATTTTTTCACATTTTTTTTTTTTTTTTTTTTTTAAAAGAGAAGGGGTGACAGAGTGCTGGGAGTGAGACTGCACTCTGATCACTCAAACTAATTGTCTCCCCCAGGGAAGTCTGACTAGGGGGATGAAATATATTTAGCTAATCAGGAGAGCAAGCTGGGTGAGCTAACGGATTAATTAGCCCATCAGCTGAAGACTGATTTAAAAAAAAAAAAAAAGACAGAGGAAGAAAGTAAAGGTGGGAGGGCTAGGACTAGCGGAGTCCAGAGTCAGAGAGCTCTCCTCTCCTCCTGGGAAGAGGACTGAGAGGATAGAAGGGACACTAAATAGCAGTGCTGCATGGGACTGTAAAGGTGTTGGTGGAGGGAACATAAACAGTAGAGTGTGGACACCCAGTCAGTGTTACTTGAGCATATTTCTGTGGTGCAAGAATGCAGGAGCAGACCATGCCCTGCTGCAGTAGGTTAAAACAGATTCTTTTGCTTTTATCAAGCTACCATGGGAGAAAAATATGTAACCTAGCACAGCTGATGCTTCCTGTAAGCTGAATTTAAATAAGAAACAAGATAAATGCCCCTGCTATTAGCAAGGCTACAGCTCGGTGTCAAACTTTTTAAAAATAATCTCTTCTTTTTAATATCCTGTTGAGACAAACAGCCTTTGTGCTATGCAGACCTGCTGAACAGCAGAGAATACATAGCTGCTAGTCTATATGGCGTGTCTATGAAGGCTCAAAGAAAGTGGCAAAAGGAGTTGCCAGTTCTCAGAACCAACCACTTTCGCAAGGAAACACTGCCAGTGAAAGCAGACCCATCTGTAGTAAGACAGTGATACTCACTTGACCCAGTCCCAAAAGGACAAGTGGAGCATATGGAATAAACCACTCAGCATCCATCACAAATACAGCACACCACAGCAATCCACATCAGAAACACACAATTTGCTGGGCAGAGTCTCCAGTAGAAGGTGATTATTCTCTGGCAGGACTGAAGTGTATGGAAAAGACTTGGCATGTGGCCAGATAGCTTATGAGGGTCACCTAATACTACTTCAAACCCATGGTGCCAAATTCATCCCTGGCTACGCTAATGAATCAATTCGACCTATGTTTTATACACAGTCTGTCTCCGGGGTATTCAGTGGGCATTTCCCTTACCACCAGCCAATGTTAAAATATCTAGAATGGAACGTTACACACACACACTGAAGCAGTGTTCTTATGCAAGGATCCCAAAGTTATTTGAAAAGCAGCACATTAGATACTGGTGCAAACAAAGGTGGAATACATTATGTACTCAAGAATTGTTCATGATTGATCTTGGACAGTGTCAATTATTTTATTGAGAGAGGGAGTGTTGGCCAAGATACAAGACTTCTACTCTATTCTTTATGAAAAGAGCCAGGGGATCTTTAGCTTCTACCTGGACACCAGCCAAAGACAAGCAGAAGGGAGCTCATTCTAACCTTGTATCTAATGCAATTGTGATATTAATCTCGGGATATTGGTCTATGTACCACCATGTAATTGCTGAAGAACAGTAAGTAATGAGAGAGTGAAGTTCTCTTGCTTGTAGCATCACCAGGGATGAATAAATTATTCTCTCCACATAAAAGCCAGGGCCAGCACTGGGGGTAGCAAACATGGCAACTGCTGGGGCCCCATGCCACAGGAGGCCCTGCAAAGCTAATTCGCTCAGGCTTCAGCTACAGGTGGCAAGGCTTGGCGCCCCGGGCTTCAGCCACAGGCAGCGGGGCTTAGGTTTTCTGCCCTGGGCCCCAGCAAGTCTAATGCTGGCCCTGTATGGCAGACCCCCTGAAACCTGCTCGTGGTCCTCCAATGGGCCCTGGATCCCTGATTGAGAACTACTGGCCTAGGAGGTGCAGCCTGAGGTGTGGTCAGCCTTCCTTGTATGATAAACTTTAAGATGACTACAGCAATGTGTCAAGCTGGGCGAGGTTTTGATTGGTGGTGATTAAATGTTGTCTATGGCTACGTCCAGACTACCCGCCGTATCGGCGGCTTAAAATCGATTGCTCGGGGATCGATATATCGCGTCTTATCTAGACACGATATATCGATCCCCGAGCGTGCTTATATCGATTCCGGAACTCCATCAACCCCAACGGAGTTCCAGAATCAACAGAGAGAGCCGCGAACATCGATCCCGCGCGGTGTGGACGGGTGAGTAATCCGATCTTAGATATTCGACTTCAGCTACGTTATTCACGTAGCTGAAGTTGCGTATCTAAGATCGATTTCCCCCCCGTAGTGTGGACCAGCCCTATGTGCTCTGTAAAAGCGTGTATTACTTGCTATCAGAGTGCCTGGGTGATGACTGGAGAATAACTGGAATAGTGACTTGTTCTAGTATGTCATTGCATGGTGCAAAAGAATGAGACCATTTGAAATCACCTAGGCAATATGCCAATCTGGATTTAGTAGACGGACAGCCTTTTTGACTATGGCTCATTTGTCAAGAATGATGTTACCAATTACTTAAGGGATAGATATTTAGGAAGCAAACACACTATTAATTGGCAGGCTATAAAGAACATGGTCACAAACAATACAACAAACTCCTTTTTGGGTGACAGAGTAATTTCAAAAGTACTGAGTCACTAATCCACAAAGCTAACAACTGACCTCTCTGCTGTGCTGATGATAATATTGTTCACTTTCAGTGTATTTATCTTTGCACTATAGAGCAATAGGGTCTGTACAGTACATTCATTAAATTTCCCTTTAGAAATAAATTTCTTTAAAAATGTTCCTTCCATGGAACTGGAAATGTATTTCAAGTATCTTGTCCTAAAATACTTCACCAACAAAAAAAAATTATAGCTCCACTCAAAAGCACATACAAAACAAGCAGCACAGTCAAAGACTAGAAGCCAAATACTTCTGTGTTCTAATCCTTGCTGCATCACTGACTTGGGTAGGGATGGACAAATTACTAACCCTTCTGACCCAGATAATAGCTCCTAATTCAGAAATTAAACTGGCAGGAATGATTTTAAAAACTGAATTTCAAAATCTTCACAGGAACTAAATTGAAGATGTGCACATGCAGATGTTGCTACCAAAAGCACATGCATGCTAATCAGGGTACAGGAATAATACCATGTTACTTATCTAACCATGCACAAGTGATCAGCATATTTTGACCAATTATACTGACATAAATTAATCAGAGGATATTGGTTGGAAATAATGCATAGAGTTAAACAGGGCAAACAAAAATATAACCAAATAGTTTCTTAATAATATGACTAAATGTGAGGAAGTCCAGGGGCTCATTTATATTCTGCTGAATGAAAAATTCATCATAAATCATTTGCTACAGGTTATTCACTCACTTCCACCTATTAGTGGCATAGCATTTTTACATAGATCTGAAATGCTGACAGAATCTGCAGGCAGAAATACTGAAGGCAAAATATTTGACCATTTGCAAAGTGGCTGGGAGTGGATCACAGGTTTTGTTTCAAAAGACAACATCCAGTCTGTCTGTCTCACTCATGTAACCAGTTTCATATGTTTTGTGGTTTTAGTCTCAGGGACAAAACTAAAATCTTAAGGCACCCTCTCCAAGGAACACAATTTTCTCAGCTCCTGCCAAACAGAAAGGTAAAAACTAACCCCCTGTGCCATTTGTAGTTTACAGCTTTTCACATGCAAAGGCAAAGAAGATACATAAAGACATTCTAAGAAGGAGATTGCTGTTCACACCCTTTGAAATGTGTTGTAATTCACGTGACTAGAGGAAGTAAATGGCTTAACACTGCCACTGGCAGAAATGCGAGAAGTTTCCCTTGACAGTCATGAGATGCCTATAACCTGATGTCTAGTCAGTGTGGTACGTGCCACTTGGCAGTGAACAGCTAAATTTCATAAGTTTGTGATGCTGCAGCACACCACACATTTAGCTATTAGTCTTCTGAATAAGTCACTGATGCAATTCCCCCCCAATGAATGAAGCTTTCTGAAAAAAAACATGAGAGCTTTTGACACTCAGGACTAAGGCACAGTAAACAGAAAAAAATCACTCTGGCTCACTCCTCATACCCATCAGACTGAACTTAAACTGAGCTTTCGGGGTGGGAAGGTGATTGTTAAGTCTGTTTTTTGTTAAAAGTTTTTTAAAGTAATGTTTTATGTTTGCTAGTAGGTTTCTGGTTTCACTCTCCAGCAGTAATGAAATACACAACAATCAAGCTATCAACAAGTGGTTTCTTAGATTAAGTTATAAAAAATGTATCTGAAGGGGTTTCAGTTCCTAACAATTTGAAGATGAGGCAGACTGAAAGGAAATAGGAATCTGGGGTGTGAAAATGGGCAGGCATATGCTATAATATAGTGGCCCAATGTTCAAAGGTGCTAAGCATCTACATTTCCCATTGATCGTGACCAAAGACCCAGGGGACACAATGGGTTGAAACTGTGGAGAATGAAGAATTATTTAGTGTGTTCTACCTAAAAACCAACTAACATAACTGGCTGAAATTTTTCAGGTGAAATATTTCATCAGCAATTTTTCATAGAAAGATGTTAATTTTGGTGAATTTTTCCAATTTTTAAGTGGGAATTTCAAGACAAAAGTTCATTTAAATAAAAAAAAAATCAGAATATTTTGTTTCATCACTTCCAAATCAAAAAATATCAGAACTTTTTGTTCAGCAAAAGTATTTGCTCTAGTAACTCTGCCGCCAGGTATTAGGAGCAGCAAGGAAAGGGATTCAACATACAAACACAGTGAACAAGTAGGAGAGCTGTTTGGAAAACAGAGTGTCAGAACTGAGGAAATTCCAATATTGCAGTGTTTGTTTTAAGCACTGAAATGGGAATAAAAAAGTCACAATGATGTAAATCCTGAGCCGTGAAGCCCTAGAGAGCAGGAAGCTCAGGACTGATACCTGGTTAATGAAGAGCAGCCCAGAACTACTTGCAGGATTCCTAAACAACACTGACTTAAGGTCCCACCCAGAAACCTGGAAAACTATATAGACTCCCTTGAGGGCAATATTTCCATACCTGCAAGCACTGAGTCCAGAGGATTTAAAACAAAGAACTTTTAGGTAAAGGGAGAGGGGGTAACAGAAGGAACTTGGGCAAGTCAGCAATTAATATACTAACAATGTCTACCTGCCCACCCACAGTACCTTAACAGTCTCAGACCTCCTAATGCATTCTAGCCACTTCCCAGCTCCCTACTTACAGTTTGTTGTCCAGGGCTTGTAAAGTTCAAGGATTCTGCCTGGTCATTTTCCAGCTCCTAAAGGAAGTTATGTCAAAGGCTTCTACTGCCTGCCCCAGCTGAAGTGATTTCAGCTTTAATTGCTGGGTAGGGAGGCCTACACCAAACTCCCTTAGGCAGGCTGCTGCCCAAGTGCCCTCACCTGCCTCAGTGCAGCTCCATCTACTGCCACCTCAAAGCCTTCTTAGGTCAGTTTCATCCAGCAGCTCCAAGCTGCCTTAGCTCACCTTACCGTCTTCCACCCATTGACTATCTTGAAGTCACCTCCTGCTAAGTCTTCAGAAGAGTGGAGTCCGTAGTATCTAGAACCTTTAACACCATCCTTTCTACCACCAGAGAAATATTCCAAACAAAAGATATGAGCCTCTCTCAATATTTTTAATTGTCCAGGCTTTTGTACCCAACTGCACCTGACTGCAGTCGCAGGCAGGGTGACCCCTCATGCTGGGCACTTTTGGGATTGCGCTCTTGTCCCTTAATATCTCAGCAGGATCAATAATATTGTATTGCGCCCGAACTCAAAACTTAACTGGATTTTAACCAAAATGCCCCAAACTGTCACCTACAAAATATGCAAATGAGGCCTGTCCCTGTTAGTGCTATTGTGCTCAGTCTTACTGTGTGGCTGGCATAGTCCTGATTCCAACAGATGCTAGCAGAGAGCTCTCTCCCCTATAGAGCCCCTGCCCATTCTGAGTTCTCAAGCAGCTCTGCACCACTCTTCTCTCCCTCTGTTCACCAAAGGTGTCAGTAGTGAGCTCCCTGTTCTCTAGGGCTTCAGGCCACGGGGTTCACATCATTATGACTTTTCTTCCAATTTGGGGGTTTAAAAACAGGTGCTGAAATATTGGAATTTTTCACAGGATGGAAATTCCATTTTACAAACAGCTCTCCGATGGGGTCATTGTGTTTGTATTTTGAATCCTTCTCCTGTCTTTGTCTTTTTAGATTGTACACTCTTTGGAGCAGGAACTGCATATTCCCTTGTTTTGGAAAACTCATAATACAGACCAAGCAATGCTGCATCTTTTTCTTAATAGTGTTATAATAGTGTACAGAGGTCCAACCAAGATCAGGAGCCTATTGTGCTAGGCACTGTACAAATGCAGAGTAAGATACAGTCCCTGCCCCAAATTGATTACAATCTAAATAGATAAGACAGAGAAAAGATGAGGGGAAAGAAGTATTATCTCAATTTTACAGATACCTTTGTGCATGTCTTCCATATATTCTGCACTCATTTCACATGTGGAAGTTCTGTTGATGTCAGTAAGGGTTACACATGCTGATTCAACACACAATATATCATACAGATCCCCAAGGCAGATCTGAGAGGGGAGAGTTTTGTCCAGTATGTGTACAGGGCCAGTCCACAACATTCTGGTACCTGAGGCGGGGAGCTCAAATGATGCCCCCCTCCCCCTCGCTTGGGCCAAAACTTTGAAAGGACTCAATTCTGCCTTCTTCCTGGTCTACTTCTCTCATGGTACTGCTCTGCTACCTACTCCAATAAAGGAGAACTAACAACTTAAAATGCTTTGTTCAAAAATTTTAAGTAACACTTAACTTTCAAATGCCTGAACAGCAAATGTAACTTTTCTTGTCTGCATAGTAAACACTGGCATTTTTATCTGTTTGAATAATCAAAGTGGTGATTTCCATGCCTTCTTGATTGCAAAGATTTGAAATGCTTAGTGAAAGTCTAGTCTGGGCCAGCTCATGCTCTGTTGAGATGGTTGCAAGGCCGACCAGCCTTTCCTGTGTCATTGTGGAGCGTAGATGTGTTTTTATTAACTTCAGCTTGAAGAAGCTGCGTTCTCCACTGGCAACGGTTCCAGGAAGTGTTAGAAGTATGCGCAGAGCAACAAAAGCATTTGGAAAGAGGGTGGTCATCTTCTTTGTGCACATATATTTCAGAACTGCCTTTGGCGTTGATCCTGCTGAAATGTATCTTGAAAGGGCTTTCAGTTCATCACCTAAATCACTCCCATCAATATTGTGTGAAGTTCCCCTGCCAACTTCTGTGCACTCTTCAGAACGTTTTGAAATCCCTCATCTGACTGGTAAGACTGTAGGGATGACTTTGCTTTGTCCAGTTGTTCCATTGCTCCAGATATATCAAGATCAACACCTTGGAGTCTCTTGCTCACAACATTTATTTCAAACAGTATGTCATGTCACAACACTAAGCCACACAGAAATGTGAAGTTATGTATGTTTCTGGTGATTCCATTTCCCTCTGCCACTGTTCTCCCATGAACAGTTCCTGTCATAGCATTATCCTCCTCAATGGCAACTATGGTATCTTCTATCTTCCCAATTTGGTGTTTGATAGGCTTTATTTTCTCCTCTCGACTTTCCCATCGTGTGGCATGCAGTGGCTTCAGTGTCAGAAAGGATGTTCCCAGATGTTGCTTCAAAATTTGCCATTGATGAGTTGATGCAGAAAAAAAATACATAGATGCTTTGAATTACATTTAAAAAATTCAGCAGCCTCACTAGAAGCTGATGCTACATCACTGGCCACCAAGTTCAATGAATGAGAACTGCATGGGACAAAATAAGCTCGAGGGTTTAACTCTCGGATCCGTGTCTGCACTCCTATGTTCTTTCCTCTCAAGTTGGCACCATTATCATAGCCTTGACCTCTCATGTCAGCTATCGCAATTCCCATATCCTCCAGCTTTTTAAGAAGCATATTTGTCATACCAGCTCCTGTGGTACATTGCTACCCCACTATAACACAACCCGATGTGTGTAGAGGGGGGGCTCCAGTGGCGCTTTAAAGGGTCTAGGGTTCCAGCTGCTGTGGAGAGCCTAGGGACCTTTAAATCACTGCTGGAGCCCTGCCGCCACTACTCCAGGGCTGCAGCAGCAAGGCTGGGCTGGCGATTAAAAGCCCCGGGCTCCCTGCACCGGCCGAAGCCCAGAGCTCTTTAAATCACCGCCGGAGCCCTGCTGCTACCCCGGAGCTGCGGCAGTGGGGCTTGCCAGTGATTTAAAGGGCCCAGGGCTTTGGCTGCTGCGAGGAGCCCCAGGCCCTTTAAATCACTGCTGGAGCCCTGCCGTCGCTACCCCAGAGCCGTGATTTAAAGGGCCTGGGGCTCCTCACGGATGGAGGCCTGGGCTCTTTAAATCACTGCTGCAGCCCCACCACCACTACCCTGATATAACGGCGTTTCACTTATAACGCAGTAGGGATTTTTGGCTCCCCATGACCTCGTTATATCGGGTTAGTGATGTATCATCAATGTCAAATTCTAGAAAATGCTCTCTCACAGTCACCATTGCAGGGATATTTTCACTAGGTTATGCTGTTGTTACAAAATGCACCATTAAAGTAATTTGTTCCATATGGCTGATGTCAGGTGTGCAGTCCAGAATAACAGAGTCTTGCTGACTTCAGATCTGCCACAATCTTCTGTTTGACTTTTGTTGCCAATAACTCTATGATCTCATTTTGAAGTGTTTTTCCAAGGTAGTGGGGCGTGTACATTTCTTGGGTGGTGACTCTTTGTAGATGCTGCTGGAGTAGAGCATCAAACTCAGCCATCAGCTCCACAATTTTAAGAAAGTTTCCATTGTTTGGCACATACAGCTGATCTAAAGTGCCACGCAGTGCTAGGTTTTAGGTAGCTAGCATTCTCATAATGGCAATGAGCCTTTTCAGAACATTTTGCCAGTAAAGAGACTCTGATGCAACCATCTCCTGATGCTGATCATCTCTGGTGTCCTTTAACCTTAGTCTCATCTCAAGTTCTTTCCACCTATGGAATGCTCTCTGGGGATTTGCTGCCTTCTCTTGGCATGCCAGATTCCTAGCCAGATTTTTCCAGTCTCTTTGTTCCTGTAGACCCCAATGTGGCTGGAACATTAGACTGGAAGAGTTTGAAACAAAAAACAGTATGCAGCATTCCGGGTTTTTGAGTACATAAGCCTTGGCCTCTCCACTTTGTCACCATTGGGGATTTCACACCAGTAATGTGTTGGATGGAAACTTTTATTTTCATTGTCTTTGGGGAACATGAAGTTTTTCACTTGCTGTGGCCCATGCAATACAAGGAAGTCCCTCAGGCTACTGCTCAAGTAGGTGCACAGTCCTGGATGATTTAGACTTAAGGAACTAAACTCAGTAGCAGCTGTTTCTTGCGCTTCCACCACACTCTTCTCTGATCCACACTTTTCTTCAGGAATGTGCATGGTTACATCCATTTGAGATGGAGATATGGATACTACAGTAGCTGCCAGGTCATTGCCCTCTGACTAACAGGAAGATCAGACATCTCCTCACCACTCACATCCTCACTGGTAGGGCCGGCTCTGGCTTTTTTGCAGCCCCAGGCAAAAAACCTTCGGTGCGGCCGGAGCAGCAAAACCATGAGGAGGAGCAAACAACACCTCCCCACTCCTTTTCTCCACATCAGTCACAATCCCATAGACCTCTATCACATCCCCCTCAGCCATCTCTTCTCCATACTGAAAAGTCCCAGTCCCATCAGTCTCCCCTCACATGGCAGCTGCCCCATACCCCCAATCACCTCTGTTGCCCCCCCTCTGAATCCGTTCCAACTCCAATACATAGATTCATAGATTCATAGACTCTAGGACTGGAAGGGACCTCGAGAGGTCATCGAGTCCAGTCCCCTGCCCTCATGGCAGGACCAAATATTGTCTAGACAATCCCTAATAGACATTTATCTAACCTACTCTTAAATATCTCCAGAGATGGAGATTCCACAACTTCCCTAGGCAATCTATTCCAGTGTTTAACTACCCTGATAGTTAGAAACTTTTTCCTAATGTCCAACCTAAATCTCCCTTGCTGCAGTTTAAGCCCATTGCTTCTTGTTCTATCACTGGAGGCTAAGGTGAACAAGTTTTCTCCCTCCTCCTGATGACACCCTTTTAGATACCTGAAAACTGCTATCATGTCCCCTCTCAGTCTTCTCTTTTCCAAACTAAACAAACCCAATTCCTTCAGCCTTCCTTTATAGGTCATGTTCTCAAGACCTTTAATCATTCTTGTTGCTCTTCTCTGGACCCTCTCCAATTTCTCCACATCTTTCTTGAAATGCGGTGCCCAGAACTGGACACAATACTCCAGCTGAGACCTGACCAGCGCAGAGTAAAGCGGAAGAATGACTTCTCATGTCTTGTTTACAACACACCTGTTAATGCATCCCAGAATCACGTTTGCTTTTTTTGCAACAGTATCACACTGTTGACTCATATTAAGCTTGTGGTCTACTATGACCCCTAGATCTCTTTCTGCCATACTCCTTCCTAGACAGTCTCCTCCCATTCTGTATGTGTGAAACTGATTGTTCCTTCCTAAGTGGAGCACTTTGCATTTATCTTTATTGAACTTCATCCTGTTTACCTCAGACCATTTCTCCAATTTGTCCAGATCATTTTGAATTTTGACCCTGTCCTCCAAAGCAGTTGCAATCCCTCCCAGTTTGGTATCGTCCGCAAACTTAATAAGCGTACTTTCTATGCCAACATCTAAATCGTTGATGAAGATATTGAACAGAACCGGTCCCAAAACAGACCCCTGAGGAACCCCACTTGTTATACCTTTCCAGCAGGATTGGGAGTCATTAACAACTACTCTCTGAGTACAGTTATCCAGCCAGTTATGCACCCACCTTATAGTAGCCCCATCTAAATTGTACTTTCCTAGTTTATCTATAAGAATATCATGCGAGACCATATCAAATGCCTTACTAAAGTCTAGGTATATCACATCCACTGCTTCTCCCTTATCCACAAGGCTCATTATCCTATCAAAGAATGCTATCAGATTAGTTTGACACGATTTGTTCTTTACAAATCCATGCTGGCTATTCCCTATCACCTTACCACCTTCCAAGTGTTTGCAGATGATTTCTTTAATTACCTGCTCCATTATCTTCCCTGGCACAGAAGTTAAACTAACTGGTCTGTAGTTTCCTGGGTTGTTTTTATTTCCCTTTTTATAGATGGGCACTATATTTGCCCCCTTCCAGTCTTCTGGAATCTCCCCCGTCTCCCATGATTTCCCAAAGATAATAGCTAGAGGCTCAGATACCTCTTCTTTTAACTCCTTGAGTATTCTAGGATGCATTTCATCAGGCCCTGGTGACTTGCAGGCATCTAGCTTTTCTAAGTGATTTTTTACTTGCTCTTTTTTATTTTATCTTCTAAACCTACCCTCTTCCCGTAAGCATTCACTATATTAGACATTCCTTCAGACTTCTCAGTGAAGACTGAAACAAAGAAGTCATTAAGCATCTCTGCCATTTCCAAGTCTCCCGTTACTGTTTCCCCCTCCTCACTGAGCAGTGGGCCTACCCTGTCCTTGGTCTTCCTCTTGCTTCTAATGTATTGATAAAAAGTCTTCTTGTTTCCCTTTATTCCCATAGCTAGTTTGAGTTCATTTTGTGCCTTTGCCTTTCTAATCTTGCCTCTGCATTCCTGTGTTATTTGCCTATATTCATCCTTTGTAATCTGACCTAGTTTCCATTTTTTATATGACGCCTTTTTATTTTGTAGGTCACGCAAGATCTCGTGGTTAAGCCAAGGTGGTCTTTTGCCACATTTTCTATCTTTCCTAACCATCGGAATAGCTTGCTTTTGGGCCCTTAATAGTGTCCCTTTGAAAAACTGCCAACTCTCCTCAGTTGTTTTTCCCCTCAGTCTTGATTCCTATGGGACCTTACCTATCAGCTCTCTGAGCTTACCAAAATCTGCCTTCCTGAAATCCATTGTCTCTATTCTGCTGTACTCCCTTCTACCCTTCCTTAGAATTGCAAACTCTATGATTTCATGATCACTTTCACCCAAGCTTCCTTCTACTTTCAAATTCTCAACAAGTTCCTCCCTATTTGTTAAAATCAAGTCTAGAACAGCTTCCCCCCAGTAGCTTTTTCAACTTTCTGAAATAAAAAGTTATCTGCAATGCAGTCCAGGAACTTATTGGAGAGTCTGTGCCCCGCAGTGTTATTTTCCCAACATATATCTGGATAGTTGAAGTCTTGGGCTTTGGATGATTTTGTTAGTTGTTTGAAAAAAGCCTCATCCACCTCTTCCACCTGATTAGGTGGCCTGTAGTAGACTCCCAGCACGACATCACCTGTGTTTTTTACTCCTTTTAGCCTAACCCAGAGACTCTCAACACTTCCGTCTCCTATGTCCATCTCCACCTCAGTCCAAGTGTGTACATTTTTAATATATAAGGCAACACCTCCTCCCTTTTTCCCCTGTCTATCCTTCCTGAGCAAACTATACCCATCCACACCAAACTATGGGTGTGAGGTGAGGTGACCACACCTGCACGCATAATCCAAGATGTGGGTGCACCATGGATTCACAAAAAGGTAATATGATAGTCTCTATCCTATTATCCACCCGCTTCCCAATAATTCCCAATAATCCGTCCACCTTTCTAACTGCCACTGCACACTGAGTGGATGTCTTCAGAGAACCATCCACAATGACTCCAAGATCTCTTTCTTGATCCTTATGTAGATCATTATTTATCTATCTTTCCAGGTGATTTAAGACTAAAACAAAGTAGGGAGTGAGCTCCACATAGAGAACACTTGGTAAAACATTGATCAAGTTCCAAATAGATAGGAAAATATCACTAGAAGAAATTAGGATATTAATGGAATGAAGAAAGAGGAACCTGTGTCATTTCAGTCCAGAGATAATAAAACTAGACAGATGAGACTTAAATCTTTCCGAATCTCTCAAGTGCCTTTTAGGTCCTCATATATGTTACTCAAAATTATTCAGTGAATTTTCTGTATAATTTTTATTTTAAACTCTGTGAAGTGAGTCTTCCTATTCTTTTTGCTTGACTGTCAGTCTGGAAAATATCAGCATTCCAAGAATTAATAAAAATGTGCATTTCTGCCTATCTCTGGACAAATACTTGTGTGAGTTCATTGCAAATACTGTAAAATATGACCTTTAATTTCACTGCAGTGCTGCCTTCCTCTTGGGGGGTAAAGATAGCGGTAATGCTCAGTATATACTGTAACTTTTCCATGAAATAAAAGGCAGCTAGAACTACCAGGTGCAAAATAATGTGATCTTTTAAAATATCATTTTATATATGTCAATGGGTTATTAAAAATTGGCATTTTTTCTAAAATTCGATCTATACTTTACACCACTCAAAGCACATCAGAGCATCACCATGGGTTAGTATTAATAACTCTATGCTTTTCCTTGGCATGTTCCTTTGCCAGGTTTTCATACTCCTGCCACAATATTGCACCAATTAGAACACCATACTAGATGATATGACCCCCTCCTTTAGTCCTGTCCCTATTTTATCTAATGAGCCAACTGTATGACTCAGGAAAACTCTTCTCTCCTTTCCAGGGCCTTGAGGTTTCACTTTTGGCCATGTGTACATTTATGGCACCCTTTGGTCATTTTGGATTTTTATTTTTTTTAAATCTATTTAATTTATCCTTACTGGAGTCATTAAAAACAAACAAATAAATAAAGATTGTATGCCTTTTCCTTATTTTTCAGATGAAAATATGCTTTTTATGCTACCGTCTTAAATCTAATAAACTGAATTAAATAATTGCAGAAAATCACTAGTACAATTCTAAATAAACAATTGTACAAAGTCTTATTGACATTGGAATAAATGAGATGTGTATGTGTTATCTATCATGCATTTCCCTCATTTTTCAAGCAAAACATTCTTTCGTGCAGTTAGTTCAATTCTAAATAAATTAAATGCATGCAAATAGGCTTAGTAACAGAGGAATACAGAGGAAGAGTTAATGCAGATATATTTAATGAATTTTTCCTTCTCTTTCATGGGAAAATATTCTTTTATGCAATTAGTAAATTAATTTAATGTCTAAAGTCTGCAAACCATCAGTGACAGATAAAATATACCTAGAGTAACTTACATATGGACATGTTGTCTAAGAAAGTTTTTTTTAAAAGTATAATTAAGGGAATAAATGGCAGAGAGAAGAGGAAAAGCAGCTAAACCCACCAAATGTCATGGGCTAAAGAAACCCTAGTTCTGGGAGCTTGGGAAAAACTATGCCTCATATTACAGAACCATATATCATAGACTACTAGAATATACCACATCTTCCTGAGCCAGTGGAAAGGTTTTCTTTAACTCTATAGCCTTTCATGGAATTATACATCACAGCCTACTAAAATGCCAATTAAAGATAAAACACCAATCAAAAGAAGCTTGTTTTATCAGTCTTTTTTTTTATATAGCACCTATGCAAATTTATTAACTAGACTTATTTAGCTCAGTGGTTTAAGCATTGGCCTGCTAAACCCAGGCTTGTAAGCTCAATCCCTGAGGGGGGCCACTTAGAGATCTGGAGCAAAAATCGGTACTTGGTCCTGCTACTGAAAGCAGGGGGCTGCTGTCAAGGTCCCTTCCAGTTCTAGTAGATAGAATATCTCCATTAATTTATTTATTATTAGTTCTTTAATTCTGGACCAAAAATAAAATATCCTCTTTCTACATAATCCTTCTAGCACCTGTGTTTAAAAACTGTTAGGGAACCCCTACTTGTATTACGTGCCTAACCTTTATTCCGTTTCTCTCTATTTCATTTACTCAAAGTAATGTTTTTCTTCATAACCTATTATACTTATTAGAAATTAGTGCCTCTCAGCTTAAATTGTATAAGACAACTGTTAATTTTAGTGAAGTTTAGTTTAAATGAATTACTACCTACATACATTCTTATGTGGTTTTATAAGTGATTTCAGCAAAAGCAAAAGTAAGACTTATGATATCCCACCACATACATGCAAAGGTTATGTATACCATCATTTATTCCTGCAGTAGATGCAGATCCGCTGCAAAACACATGACCCACACACACAAACACACACACACAGCCTAATAAAGAAAAACTAACTGTGTAAAAGTTGCTAATATACCTATGTGCAAGACATAATTTGGGCCTAGTTTCAACTATTCTATGTAAAAGAATTGAACACATATTGCTTTCCTTTCTACAAGCTATACCCATTTTTCAAAGCTTAACAGTAATTTTTCAGAATTTAAGATTCTAGAGATTGTTCTAAAATCAAAAGGATTCACCCATCCCTCATTAAAACCATTTAATACTTAATTATTTAGGGAGAATGAACTTTCCAGTTGTGAAACTGATCCAAATGATGCAGCATTGCCTCATTTGAGACTTGGAAGGTAGCCTGAGGCTAGGAGCTCCCAAGTTCTAATCTTGTCACCGACTCCACTCAGAAGTGGGCAAGTCAACCTCTTTGGGCTTCATCATCCGCATTTCTGAAGTGAGGTCAATGATAGTTGCTTGTTTACCTACCTCACAACTATGAGGCAGTGCTTAGTTAATGTTAGTACATTGGCTTGTAGAAGAAAAGTGCTATATTATTAAACACTTAGATGGGTATGTGCACTTAGATTGCCTTTAGTGCTATTGTGCTCAGTCTTACTGTGTGGCTGGAGTAGTCCTGATTCCTGTTACTACACTATGAAATGACTTTTCTTTTAAATGGTTTCCCTCCTCCCCACTCTAAAACTGCAGAACAGCTGATATTGTACAATGGCCAAAATGTTCACACTTGGAACTCTAAAGGTAGGCCCCCTAAATAAGCAGCCTGATGTTGAGAGATGTTGAGCACATAGAAGTCCCATTGACTTTGACATGAACTGCATGTGCTCGGCCCCTTCGAATATCAGGCCATTTATTCAGAGGCTTACGCATGGATTTAGGGGGCTTGCTGTAGTGCTTTTCCTTTTAGCTGCCTGTCATTCCTTCTCTGTAGCTGTGTGTGCACTAGGGAAAATTAAGGTAACATGCAGAGTGCAAACTATGCAGATTCTGTTCTTTGAAGGCACAGGATTCTTTATTACTAGAGACAGTACAAACAGCTGTAATGCAGAGTAGAGAGCGACTCGGTTCTGTATGAAACAGGGCTCAAATGAAAATGTCTTAAACACAGCTTAACATGAATTCAGTAGCATTGTGATGGGGCGTATTAGCCCCACACTGGTGAACTAAGGGTTAAAGAACAGCTCTGGGTCCAGGAGGCCCCACCCAGCCACACCTGCTGGGCATGCTTACGTTGGCGGATGGGCTCAAAAGGGCGTGGGTCAGCTTAGTCTATGTGGACGGAGCAGGGAAGTAGTTGTGTGCTGCAAGCTCCTGCAGAGAAGCTGCTGGCACTCCCTGTGGCCCACACCAGGCCCTGCTGCCACAGGCCCCTCACCCCACAGAGGCTGGGAATGATGGGCCGTGGCTGGGAACGAAGGCCCTCTGGAGGGTGCGATCAGAGAGAACTCTAAGGGAATCCCGAAACAGACCTGGAGCACTGACGGAGGCACTGAAGCTGAGGTAGGAAGTGGCCCAGGAAACAGGCGTAAGGGTGCTTGCCCTTAGGCCACGTATTTGAACTATTAGTTGTAGAGTCCTGGATTGGAACCCAGTGGAGCAGAGAGGGCCTGGGTTCCCCTATCCCTGGCCCCTGACTCTCGCCACTTCAACCCCCTGACAAGCCTAACCGCCCCAGCCCCCCCCGCAAAATCCAGTGAGCCACATGGTCTAAGCTTTCCAGCTCCTTTACTGTACATAGTGCCTAACCCAGAGAAAAACAACAAAGTGTAATTTATTTCCTGTAACCACATATTCCTAGTATTTTGAATCATTTTATCTTTAGGCAACAAATGTTTTAGAATTCTTTAAAGTATAAACTTGTAGTGCACGCCTGTACTGCAGAGCAGAGAGACACTCAGGGACCTGTATGGAACAGGACTCAAGCTAAAACTTTCTGCCCTTCTACTACAACAGCCCCAGCAAGCAGAGGTAGGGAGAGGGAAGGTGGTCCAAAAAGTTCAACCACTATGAAAACTTTAGTTATCAATGTAAGATCATAGCATTCCCTTTTGTGTATGCCTTGTGCTCACTGAATAATCTATAAAGCTGTGCTGATCTAGTGATTGCCCATGACATTTAACTCTTCTTTGTGGAGTGTAGCACAGAATGAGAAACATGCATAAGAGTCTGAATGAAAATTAAACTACACATGCTCTTTTCTGCCTGTTCCTAGGGCCCTATCTATGTGTGGGGAAATGTTTAAAGAATTGCTAACTTTAGTTCAATTCCATCAATGTTAACAATGTTGGAAGCCCTAGTTTATGCCACCAATTACCATCACCATGTGAATCCCTCAACTGGCTCCCCCTCCTTGACCATATCAAGTTAAATCTTCTTGCCCTCACTTTCAAGGCCCTTCACAATGCTATCCCTCTCTACTTGTCTGATTTTGGTTGAGATTCAGTGCAGTACAGAGCTCACAGCCCTGAGGAAGAAGGGACTAAGGCAGTTTTTAGCCAGTTTTGCACTCACTTGAATCCTTGGATGTTTCACAGTATGCAGTGTAATTTAGATAGCCCTGGGGGCTTGTCCAGGGCCGCAGTATGGCCTGGAATCTCCACAGTGCTACACAGAATTCCACCTGGATTTCAACAATTTCCACCCCATCAACCTCAGCCTGGACTAGTCCACAGAAGAGATCCTCTTCCTGGACACTACAGTGCAAATAAGTGATGGTCACATGAACACCACCCTATACTGGAAACCCACTGACCGCTATAGTTACCTACATGCCTCCAGCTTCCATCCAGGACACATCACACAATCCATTGTCTACAGCCAAGCCCTAAGATACAACCCAATTTGCTCCAATCCCTCAGTCAGAGACAAACACCTACAAGATCTTTATCAAGCATTCTTAAAATTACATTACCCACCTGGGGAAATGAGGAAACAGACTGACAGAGCGAGATGAATACCCAGAAATCACCTATTACAGGACAGGCCCAACAAGGAAAATAACAGAACACCACTGGCCATCACGTACAGGCCCCAGCTAAAACCTCTCCAGCACATCATCAGTGACCTGCAACCTATCCTGGAAAACGATCCCTCACTCTCACAGACCTTGGGAGGCAGGCCAGCCCTTGCTTACAGACAACCCCCGAATCTGAAGCAAATACTCACCAGCAACTACACACCACACCACAGAAACACCAACCCAGGAACCAGTCCCTGTAGCAAACCTTGTTGCCTACTGTGTCCCCATATCTACTCTGGCGACACCATCAGAGGACCCAACCACATCGGCCACACCATCAAGGGCTCATTCACCTGCACGTCTACTAATGTTATATACGCCATCATGTGCCAGCAATGCCCCTCTGCCATGTACGTTGGCCAAACCAGACAGTCGCTACATAAAAGAATAAATGGACACAAATAGAACATCAGGATTGGTAACATACAACAGCCAGTAGGTGAACACTTCAATCTCCCTGGACATTCTATAACAGATTTAAAAGTAACTATTCTTGAACAAAAAAACTTCAGAAACAGACTTCAAAGAGAAACAGCAGAACTAAAATTCGTGGCAAATTTAACACCATTAATTTGGGCTTGAATAGAGACTGGGAGTGGCTGGCTCATTACAAAAGCATCTTTGCCTCTCCTGGAACTGACACCTCCTCATCTATTATTGGGAGTGGACTACATCCACCCTGATCGAATTGGCTCTGTCAACACTGGTTCTCCAGTTGTGAGGTAACTCCTTCCTCATCTTACATATAATGCCTACATCTGTAATTTTCACTCCATGCATCTGAAGAAGTGAGGTTTTTTTAAGCACAAAAGCTTTTGCCCAAATAAATGTTAGTCTTTAAGGTGCCACCGGACTCCTTGTTGTTTTTGTGGATACAGACTAACATGGCTATCTCCCGATAAGTGCTACATACAGTTGCCCCCACTGCTGACAGACCTTCTGTACCCTATACAACCCCTATGCTTGTACTGAGACAGTCTTTCTCTGGAGGGGTGTGAGACTTTTCGAGCCCCTTTATGAAGCTATTCTGTATGTATGTAAATCAGGTTCAGTAACAGTTCCAAAAGACAGACAGGGCTGGTATTAGGGAGTAGTAAGCAGGGCAATTGCTTGGGGCCCCATGCCACAGGCAGCCCGGTGGCGCTTGGGGTTTGGCTTCAGCCTTGCATGGCAGGGCTCAGATTTCAGCTTCAAAAACATTTCAGAAATCTAATGCTTGATTAGGTAAGGGAAGCAGAGTGGGAGCCTACCCCTTAGTTTCTGCCGTGGGCCCCAGTGAGTCTAATGCCATCCCTGAAGACAGGTTCAGTAAGACAGTCAGGTTCCAACTCCACTCTGGGGCCAGGAGTCAAAAACGCATCATTAACCGAAAGATCAAACATGATACTTGTTCTAAGCCAGCACCTAATGCCCTGGGGAGTCTATCACAAATCAACTGCAGGCACAAGTGATAGGTATTTAAGTGCTAACTACCTGCTGTTGCTTGCATATCAAGTAGCTAATGTCTAAATAGTCTCATCTGTGTCCACAATCAAATTATGGGAACAAAATCAGAAACCAGACTGGTAACTCTTTAAAAAGGTGGTCCTTAGTGATTAATTATATAGTAGGTATTTTTACCTATATCTTCATTTTCCATCAGTCTGGCTTGGTCTGTCATAATATAGGAGGGCTCTTTTTTCTACTCCAGCCCCCTTTCCCATGTCTAGACTTTCTGCTTGAGCTCCATTCCTCTGCTAAAAGAAGAAATTTAAATAAATAAAACAAAGGTACAATATGACATATCTGTAAACTTTATGGTACCAGACTGTGCTCTCACTTCCCATCCCCACTTCCCCATATTTAAAAAAGTCACTTCAAGTACATTAAACCCCAGCTTCGTCTTCCTCCTTACTTTCTTTGTTGCCCAGCCCTGTTATTTGACCTATCAACATAATGTGCATGAAAGAAGGAATTGCAATGCAGAGGTTTTCTACAAGTACCATACAGAAGCAACAATCAGAAAGGGTGGCAATGTTTTAGAGTATTGGTTCTCCCTCTGGTGGGCAGAGAAAGGAATTGAATTGAGAAGAATTGAAAGCCTACAGGTCTAACTCACCACTTGGGGTTTTGATATGGTTTCATAGGTGCTGGAACTAAGGGGGCTGAGGGTGCTGCCATACCCCCTGGCTTGAAGTGATTTCCATAATACACAGGGTTTACTGCTTGGTTCAATGGTTCTCAGCTCCTCCGCTATACAAATTGTTCCAGCATCCCTGCATGGTTTATCATTTAAGGCACACATATTGTAGAATTACTGGAGGTGAATGCAGAGTCCCAATATCTGAGCTGGTTTGTATAATAGCGGCCAGTGGGAAGCTTTTGTAACTATTTAGCCTGCTTATTAAAGATTTGGTTTGATGGGAGTTAAGAATCATTCAGCTGGATGCATTTTCATTACTGTACCAGGATATTGCTTAAAAAAAATCTTCTTGCAAAGCTCTGTGGCATTTAAACCAATTCCACAATAAAATCCTTTGTAAAGATATTATTACACTTATTCCAGTAAATAAAGAATCACCCCAAATACTGCAGTGTGGATATTTTAAGTGTAGATTTTGTCTAATTACTGTAAAATACTGTTTTTTTTAAAGGCGTTAAATGGTTGATTTGCTGTTATAATTGAATAATAAAATGTATATTTGTGACCAACTGGAGAATGTCTACTTACAATTTATTAATGCTGATCAATCTTACAAACTTTATGTTTAACCCTCAGTGTGTATTGAATCAGCCATTTTGATTGCTATAGGCCTGGTTTGACATAAGTAACTTGCCTCATTTCTTAGTGGGCATGATTAGGAAGGAGAATGGAAGGTTAAGTTGTCATAATAAGCTGCATGCTGGAGTTAAGATGGCTAGCTAAGATCAGCAGCAACATCCTGGAATTAGTACACAAGCCTAAATGCAAGGTAGAAGACAGATTATACATGAATACAGCATGCGGTACAGGGATTGGTTCCTACAAAGAAACCAAGCCAATCTCAAACATGTGATGCAGTGTACAGTAAATGCAATATCATGTGTAAATGTATATAAAGGAGGAGGTTTTCTGTGTGGCTTTGGATGTGTGGTATGCCCTATACCCACTTGTTACACTTAAGCCTTATTAACTCAGTGTAGCTTCACTGTATGCCAGATAAAGATACCAAAGTGACAAAATTGGGAGTCAAACTGAATCCTTCAGAAGTTGAGTGGAATGAGGTCTCAGAGAGAATCCCAATAATTGCTTATGAGCGGAGGAAGTACTACTTCATACAACACAGAATCAGCTTGTGGAACATGTTGCCCGGGGAAGTTGTGAAGGCCAAAAGTAAGGGTTCAAAAAAGAATTAGATAAGTTCTTGGAAGATAGGGCCATCAATGGCTTTTAGCTAAAGTGGTCATGGATGCAACCCCATGCTCTTGGTGTCCCTAAACCTCTCACTGCCAGAAGCTAAGACTGGATGACGGAGGATGGATCACTCGATAATTGCCTGTTCTGTTCATTCCTTCTGAAGAATCTGGCACTGGCTGATGGACCACTGATCTGACCTAGCACGGCCATTCTTGTGTTCTTTTGTGGGGTTTTCTTGCTACTCAGCTCAATGGGTTTAGAATCACACAGAATCCAGGGTTTGGATTCAAACACAGCAGCCGCGTGAGTGTCCAGCAGGGGGAGTTTGAACAGCTCTGTGACAATACTAAAATCCCAAAAGAGATTTTAAGGCAAAAGTGAGAGATACTCTTTTCAGAGTAGGCTTGTCATATCAGGATGTGTGCGCTTTGGGGAGCTGTATATTGTGATCTACTCAATCTCAGTTTTCGTTTTCTAACAGCAGCGACTGATGTACATGCTAAATGAAATCAATATAGCAAAGGAATATTTTAAAGTTGAAAGCACATTGATTTTAGAAAAGCATCTAATATCATGCCTCTACAAAAAAGTTAGATCCTCACCTTTCTCCATGGGTAACTTTACATACACTGAAAGAGAGGGGTGCAGAAACATAGCCCTTCATTGCAACACTGATTTTAAACATTTGTTTGGGGAAAATATCTACCAGGCATTGCAGTTATGGTAACATAGCCCTTACCTCACAGTTCTCACCCTCTCCCCACTTTCAATAAAAGTTAAGTCTGGTTACTCCCTTGTACAGTAACTAGAGTTCTTTGAGATGTGTGATCACTATGTGTATTCCACTCAAGGTGAGCATGAGCTCCATGTGCCTGGGACAGGAAGAATTTTCACTAGCCATGCCCATTGGTCCATGTATGACCCATTTTCCTTTTCATGCTCCAGACTGGGGCATACAGAGTGACCACCTCTCCAGGTCCTGCTCTGCCATGAATAACCTTAGGATAGAGATCCAAAGCAGACATGAAGGAGGGCTCATAATGGACTACAGATAGGGTGGTGAGCCAAATAAAATGATCTGGTTGGTGGGATGTGGTCCCAGGCTACAAGTTGCCAATTTTTTTTTTAACCCAGTGGACTGGGTCCCCCAGCTATTGGGCTCCTGTGCAAGTGCACTGAGTACACGTTGGTTAATCCAGGCTCGGCTATCCACGCATAGCTTTCAAAGTAGGCTGTTAAAGTGGCGTTAATTTATGCAAATCCAACCAGAATACTAAGTACTGGGGGGAGAGGGGTTGCATTAACAGTGGTGAGCCCAAAGTAGGTTGCAGCATGGTAAAGTTTGGGAACCACTGGCCTAAACCGATGTCCCATAGTGGGGTGGGTTTTAGCACAGGAGGTAAGGTTCTGACAAGTCCCTTCAGAAACCTTATTACAGTTGGATGGGTGAAGACTGAATGGTTGTCCCCTGGAGTATGAAAGATATTAATAGTTGCCAAAGACACTTGCAAAGAGCTGAGAGACAACTGTGATATCTTCAGAAAAAGGAGGTAGTCTAGAATTGTAGGGACCTCAGAATCCTCTGGGGAATAGCCAACAATGCTGACACCATAAAGAGCATGATTATTTCTAGGTTCCTTGTCCAAATACCAAGCTGTTAGACAGATTTGCAGGGTTAGGATGAGGGATTGTGTTTCTGTCCTGATTCAGTACATCTGGTAAGAACTGAAGGTGGATGCACAGACATGAGGCCATCTGGAGAATACTGGTGAACCAGAACTGCCTTTGGTATATGGAAGCCATAAGGATCACTGACACTTTGACTTGTTCAGTATTCCTCAGGACTTGTAGTAAGAGATCGACAGGTAAGAATGCTACAACAGCATCCCTAGTAATGCATCCCCTCTGGAGTTGTGGCCCCAGTTTACTTGGTAGTAGCAGATCAAATATTTCTTGCTCTCTTGAAGTACAACGAGGTCCCACAACAGGAACACCTATTGTTGAAATGTACCACAGAATCATGTAGTTCCCAGTCATGGTGTCTCTCAAAGTGTCTTCTGTCTGCTAATGTGTTGTGTACCCTGGAAAGTGCACCACTGAGAGAGATCTGGTGGAGGATACACCGATTCCAGAGATCGGCAGCTTCTGTGCAAAGAAGGATGGACCTTGCCCTTCCCTGTTCGTTGATATACTAAACTGCAAGAACCATTTGCAGGCTTCACAGACTGCTCACAGTTCAAGGAAGTTCATGTGTAACTTGGATTCCTGCTAGGAAGAGGTACCTGTTCTACATGTTTGACCAGATGGGGTCCCCAACCTAGCAGAGAGGTGTCTGTAACCAATCTTTTCATGGATGACAGAAGGGATGAAGGGAACCCCTACACACACTGTTTTCACATTTTCCCACCAGATTAGTGAAGTCAGAACTCTGGGGGAGCGAGACCAGCTTGTACAGACTTCGCTTGCTTGGCACGTAGACTGTCCACAACCAAGCATCACATAAATAGATGAGGCCTAGGTGAATGAGACAGGATCACACTGCCATCTGAAGGCTCAGTCAAAGCTGAGTGATTAGATGATTCATAGCTTGGAATCTGTTCCAAAATAAGTATGTTTTGGCAATGATAGAATCCAAGGTCACTCCAATAAAGTCTATAATCTGTGTGCTAGCTAAACTGTGCTTTTCTTAGAGTCCTAATGATTGTAGGAGTTGGAATAAGGATAGAGTTTCACTTTTTGATTTTCTAATGAGCTGCCAGTCATCAAGATAGGGGAACACTGATGTACCCTGACAGTGAAGGTGCACTGTCACTAGTGTACCCTCTAATTTTTCCCTCCCATGTGCGGAATGAATTTTGTTAGGTGCATCAATATGGAGGTGATGTGAGACATCTTCATATGATTCACATAACAAAAATCCACGTGGTGGGGGTGGGGCTGAGGGGCTCGGAGTGTGCATGGGGGGGCTCAGGATTAGGGCAGAGGGTTGGGTGTGAGGGCTTCAGCTAGTGATGCGACCTCTGGGCTGGGGCCGGGGATGAGGGGCTTAGGGCTGGGGCAGAGGATTGGGTGCAGGGGGGGGGAGGGCACTGGGGTGGGGCCAGGGATGAGGGGTTTGGGGTGCAGGAGGGTGCTCTGGGGCTACAGTGGGGAGAGAGGATTCTCCCTAGTGCTCTTTCCCCATAGAAGCACCTTGGCTGGGGGGCAGAGGTGCCTCTCCCCACCACGGGAGCTCTGGGGCTGGGGCTGCAGGATAGGTGCCCCTCCCCCAGGCCCAGCAGGTCTGGGTCCAGGAAAGGGTCGTCCTGACTGCACCTGGGCCCGGGCCGGGCCTCCCTGGCTGCGCATGGGTCCGGGCCACTCCAGGGTCAGACTGGGCCACACCGCACCACCCCGGCCACACCTGGAACCAACCTGTGCCACACTGCCTGAGCTGTGGCTGGGTCCAGGTTGCTCTGGGGTCGGACCGGGCCAGGCCTGGGGCCAGGCTGCTCCAGCTAGACCACCCTGGCTGGTCTGAGTGCCCTGGCCATGGCAGGTCCAGGCAGCAGGCTGAGTTGGGGCCGGGGGAGAGGTGCCCTGACCACGGCAGGTTGGGGGCCAGACTAGGTGGGCGCTGGGGGAGAAGTGCCTCTCCTCCAGCCGCAGCAGGTTCCTGGGTGGGTTACCTGAGAGCCTGTGTAGTGCTAAATAGGCTCCTGCACGGCCATGTGGCTTACAGGGAACTTAGATTCCCAATACTGATAAAACCTTCATGAACTCTCTCAGTGCTGTCAAAAGGCCGAATGGGAGCACTCTGTATTTGTAATTGTCTAAGACAGTGGTTTTCAAACTATGGTCCATGGACCCCAAGGGACCACAGACTATGTCTAAGGGGTCTGTGAAAGGTGACTATGAAAATAGAGTTTCAGATCCCAGAAAAGGCATTCAGTTTTTCTGATCAATCAAAAGTATGTGAATATCCCCATCTACAGGTCAAACCCCGGAAGTGTTGTCATTACCATAGAAGCCCACAGTTCAGTGCTCTTTCTCACACTGCATCAAATGCTGTGCTGAGCACATGCAGCATTTATAGTTGAATTCTGTTCAGTCAGTTTTCAGTCTAAGACTTCTATGGCAGGGGTCCACTGACCACAGGTTCAATTACCAACGAGATTTGAACCTCATTTGAATTTTTTAAGGGGTCCACAAATGAAAAAAGGTTGAAAACCACTGGTCCAGGCCTAAAGTAAACTGGAAGAATCTCCTATGTGCAGGGTGGAGATCTATATGGAAATCAGCATTCTTCAAATCTAGACCTGTAAACCTTTGTTAGAAAGGGAATTATAGAAGGCAGTGTGATCTTTCCGAACCTCAGATGGCATATGAGGCTGTTCAACTGTCGGAGATCTAGCATGGGCTCCAACCTTCTTTCTTCTTTGAAATGAGGAAATATCTTGAGTTAAAACCTTTTCCCCTGTGTTGAGGTGGAGTGGGGAGTCTACTTCCTGTCTGGGCATCCTCTTGTGAGAAGGATCCCTGAAAAGGGATGGGGAAAGGGGATTTGGAGTGGGAGGATGAACAGAACTCTTGCACAACTGGTGGTGATAATTTCCATAATCCATCTGTCCATTATACGGTGCCATGCTGAGTGAAAGCGAGCTAAGCAGCTATCAAAGGGGTTGGGGAATCCTGTCCAGGTAGATTTGGGAGGACTAGTTTGTAGCTCCAAAAGGTCTCATCAGAAGGATTTCTTGACAGGAGACTGGCTGGCCATTCTGCCTCCTGTGCTGCGTTATTTGGTGTTATCAAAGAGGCTCATAAGCCCTCTGATGGTAAAAGCATTGAGGAGCTGACCATTGTCTGTAAGACTGAAACTTATTTTCTCCATGGTGCTAGGGTATAGACCAGAGGTCGGCAACCTTTCAGAAGTGGTGTGCCAAGTCTTCATTTATTCACTCTAATTTAAGGTTTCGCATGCCAGTAATACATTTTAACATTTTTAGAAGGTCTCTTTCTATAAGTCTAACTAAATAAGGTTTTTAAAATGTTTAAGAAGCTTCATTTAAAATTAAATTAAAATACAGAGCCCCCTGAAGCAGTGGCCAGGACCCAGACAGTGTGAGTGCCACTGAAAATCAGCTTGCGTGCCGCCTTCCGCATGCGTGCCATAGATTGCCTATCCCTGGTATAGACACTTGAAAGTCGAGTGTTGCTCTTGAGTCTTTGAGAGTATATAATGATTCATCTATTTTTTTAACTGAATAGGTTATTTTCCTCAAAAGGCATATATTCCACAGTTGATTGGACTTCCTTGGGCTATCTGGAGGATTGAAGCCACATCTCATGACTACAGATGTTGCCACTGAGGGGGAAGTTTTCTCTCACAAAGAGCTCTAGACATTTGGCCTCCTTATCCATGGTGTAGATATGGGTTGATGTTGTTTGTTCTTTTGTGATGGCCCTGCACTGCTAATGGGTTGGGAGTAGGGTGTGAGAATAAGTATTCCATCCTTTTAAACAGTACAAAATATTTTTTCTTCATTCTTTTCTCAGTGGGAGCTCAGTGGCTGGAGTGTGGCAGACCATCTTGGATGGTTCTAAGATGCTTCATGGATTGGCAACATCACTTTACTATGACACATGCTCTGGAGCATATCCAGTAATTTATCAGGGCCATCGGTATCCTACACTTCTTCCAGGGGGATCTGGAGTGTGTCTGCAATGGTTCTTGGAAGACCCTAGAATTGTCTATAGTTATCAAGTGGTGACGGTGAGGCTGGCATGACTACCTCATCTGATGAGGCTGCTGATATGCCGGTCTACACGAGTGGTGCTGGCTGGTCAGTGTTCCTCTGTGGGTTGAGTTTCTTCCCCACATGGGGGTGCATGCCTTGATTCCTATGTGTCTGTCTGTCTGTATTCAGGATGTCTCATGTTTGGATCCCAGAGACCCCAGTAAGGCCATTGAGAGGATCAGAGGGGTGATGGAGTCATGCCCATAGGGAAGGATACCACTGGTCCTGAGCTGCATAGTTTCTCCTCTGAGAGTGGGAAGGTGCCCAAGAAATCTCAGAGCTTCAGATGGGAATGATTTCCACCTTGATAAGGTTGGTGAAGTTCTCCCACTGAGCCTGGATTCATCAGAGTATGAGGCCTCTGGGTTGATGGATGGGCCATTGGCAAAGGAACTGGTCTTACTCTGCCTCAGTTGGTAGACGGTACCAGTGAATGTCACACCGATGGTGTGGGGACCTCTCTGGCTAGGACCAGATTTTGGTGATTCTGGGCCAGCATAAATAGTAAAATCCTCCAGGATAATGTATTGACCCCTGTTGCTGGTAGACAAATGGGGCTTCTGTCCCTTCCTGGCACTGGCAGTGCCAGCTTTGGATGGACAGTGGTTCTCAGTACTGAGGACTCCTCCATGAGAGACAGTATTGAGTATTTTGGGTGTAGGAGGCATGCACTTGCTTCTCTCCCTTGTTGGTGCCGAGGTCAGTCCCACTCCTTTGGTGGTCAATGATCATGAGGCACTTTTGAATCTCAGAGCCGAGGAACTGGTTCCATGCCCCCAATCAACTCCTGATTCACCTGTACTGGGACATGGAGCCTCACCTGATTTAGAGTGAGTTTGAGAAGAAGTTATCTTCTTAGATGAGGATTTAAGATTTCTCGTATTTGTTCTCGTGAGAGTGTTTACCCTTACCTTCCTCATGTCTGTTTGCTACAGTCCTTAACTCTGCTACTACAGAGCTGAAGACAACTGTGTTCGAAAGGGCACTGCTTGATGTATGGGGGGTGGGGGTGGGGCCTGAGGGGCTGGGATTGAATGATCCATCAGGAATAATTTAAGGAAAAGACTTGCAGATAGTATGCTAGGAGGAGATGTGAGCTTCCCTGAGGCAATACAGATAAGTGTCATGGTTGTCACTGACTGTGAAGGCCTGGGGGCAGACCATGCAAGTCTTGAATCCTGGGGCTCAAGCATACTAGGAACCCTGTAAAAAGGGTAGAGGAGTCAGGGGTACCTCCAGATCCCTTGGTTCTAAAATTAACACTAATCTACGGTGGTGTGCACAAGGCGGGTGGGGGAGCAAGCAGAGGCACAGAATTCCTCCAGCTCCATGGCCACAGCAGGGAAACGCTCCTCTCACCCTGGGGCTGGGGCTGGGGCTGCAGCGGGAGCACAGTACATGCCCCTCCAAAGGTGGTCAAATTTAAATTCCTGCACATGCCTCTGCTAACCTATCAAACTTATCTAAAGACAGGTGAAACTACTTATAACTATTTACACTAGAAAACAAACCTAAAGCTGAAGAGGTTGCATCTCAGACCATGGGCAATAGAAAGAAAGAAACTGCTATTTGAAACCATTTCCACATGTTATGAAGGTTAAAGAAACCAAAAGACTATGGCTTACCATGGCTGCCTGAAAGCCAAATTATGTTGCCCGCCAGCTCTGTGTGTGTGATCTCTCACACCAAACCGGCAGGCCCTCAATAGAAGAGGCAAAATGCGACCTTGTAAAGGAAGCACACGTGCTATGTAACGTTAACAGCTTGGCTCATGGTGAAAGAGTCTACTCATTGTTCTCCTAAACGTCTTTTTAAAGACTACTCTTTTTTTTTCCTCTCGCAGCTGCAAATGTTTCAACGCTCCCCATATCATCTCCATCCCATAAGCTAGTGAAGATTAGAAGGCGAAAAAAACCACACTCGCAATGAAATGTTCTCTGAGCTCATGCAGTCCTCTCTCACTGAAAGAGCCCAGCAGAATGTGTAGAGGCAATGTTAGAGTGCAGGAAAGCATAAAACGAACGCAAGGACAGGAGGGACACGCGAGAGGACAGGTGGCGGGAGCAAGAGGAGAGGTGGCGTCAGCATGATGAGAAGAGGCAGGAAGCAATGCTTAGGTTACTGGAAGATCAAACTGATATGCTCCGGCGTATGGTTGAGGTGCAGGAAAGGCAGCAGGAGCACAGACTGCCGCTGCAGCCCTTTGTGTAACCAACTGCCCTTCTCCCCAAGTTCCATAGCCTCCTCACCCAGATCCCCAAGAACTCAGTGGGGGGCCGCCTCTGGGCACCCAACCACTCCACCCCAGAGGACTGCCCAAGCAACAGAAAGCTGGCATTCAATAAATAAGTAAGTTTTGAAGGGCAGTGTGGCCTTGTCATTCCCTCCTCCCCCACCTCTCCCGGGCTACCCTCTCATTTATGTGATGAATTAATAAAGAATGCATGAATTTGAAACAACAACTTTATTGCCTCTGCAAGCGGTGATCAAATGAGGGAGGGGAGGGTTGTTGGCTTACAGGGAAGTAGAGTGAACCAAGGGGGCAGGTTTTCATCAAGGAGAAACAAACAGAACTTTCACACTGTAGCCTAGGCAGTCATGAAACTGGTTTTCAAAGCTTTTCTGATGCGCAAGTGCCCTGCTGTGCTCTTCTAACCACCCTGGTGTCTGGCTGCACGTAATCAGCAGCCAGGTGATTTGCCTCAGCCTCCCACCCCACCATAAATGTTTCCCCCTTACTCTCTCAGATAGGTGAGTCATCCCTCAGGTATATAGCAGCTGATAGGTTGCTGCTACATACCTGAAGGATGACTCACCGCAGCACCCGAACAAGCAACCCTGATTTGGCTGCAAGTTTGCCTCACATTATCTGTGGGACTTAAAAAAAAAAATCAGGGTTATCAATTAGCTCTATTAAGAGTCATCTCATCGCAATATCAGTACTTCATTCTCCACTAGAGGGGTTTTCTAGTTTTGCTCACCCTATGTCCTTGAGATTTATTAAGGGTCTGGGTAATCTTTTCCCCCAGGTTAAGGGTGCTACTCTGATTTGATCTCAGCCTGCTACTTGAATACTTTATTGGACATCTATTTGGGACCCTACTTGAAGAATTATTAGTGCCTCTTCAGAACACTAATCCACTCCATCCAGCACCTCATCTCCAATTGTGGCCAATCTCTGATGCTTCAGTGGAAGGAGACGAAAAAAAGGCAGGTGTGTGTATAAATTCTTTTCTGACCGCTACTGAACCCCACAGCACAAGGTTTTAGGAACAAATCTTGAACCAGAAGGGACCCTCAAGGCTATTGTGCCTAGCCCCCACATCAGTGCCAGCAATCCTATCATACAATCCCATATATTTCTCAAGCTCTATCTTAAAACTAATTAGGATGTTCATCCTTAAGTACTAATCTAATACAAGTCTTTTTAGCTTGTGAAACCTGACATGGATGAGAGAAGAGTGGGCATGCCAAATTTTTACACTCCTTTGTATACAGAACTAGTATTGTAACAGGTAGTTTTTATATTGTGTAGTTTTTCCCTACCCATGTTCCAATGGTTAATTCACGTCACTGCCAAAAATTATACCCTGGCAGCTGTAAGCAGTCTGTGCTAATTTTGATGCTGTTACAGGAGAAAAGTCTGTGTTTGTCCCTGTGGCGCTTGTGCTGCTTTAAAGCACTTATAAAAATAGCATAATCACTGTACAGTATCCCCACACAGCATACTTAAAGCTACTGTATAACCTCTACTCAAGATACTGAAGCAAAGTCTATTTTTGAAGGAGGTGAGCTTTACACTTTGTAAGGGGACAAGAGAGAAACTCATTACAAGTGTTTTAGCTCCTAATCATCCAAAATATGAGCTTTCATAATCTAAAAAGCCTCTCTTTAAGGTTCATATACAGTACTTTAATAGATTATGCTGTACCGTCTCAACATGTGGTAAGATATTATCAGAATAGGATTACATTCAAACCTGCAGTAATCACCTTCGTGAGGAGGAGATCAAACATTTCCTTTCATTTAAGAACACACACACACAAAGGCATAGCTTTTGGCATAGCTAGAGTTCTGGAACCTTTCAGTTACCTGTTAACTTATACTCAAGTGTCCAGTTAAGCACCAAGTAATGCTAAGAAGTTTGAGACATGTAAAAAATTAACACATCCTTTACAATTCCTCTTTACACATTTTTGGACATTTTAGCTCAATTTCTGTAATTAACTTCTGGAAATCAAAAGTAGTCATACAAGTATCTTTAGAAAAGCAACTGCCAATAGAAATATTCTTAGCAGAAACACACACACAAACGTTTAATGCAATTTTTTTAATAGTGCAAAACTTACATAAACAGTGATTTTTATTAGGACAGTGAGTTGGAAAAACAAGGGCTATTTAGTGAAATTTTCATGTTTGGCATAAAACTTTTCTCCCCTTCCTTACATCCTTCGATGTGACAAACTGAAGCGCCCTACATTAATGCTATCTGAAAGTATTAAAAATTTGTTCCACCTTTAACTGGTTAGAAAAGAGATACATATATTTTGGTGTCATTTTCTGTACGTAATTGCAAATGTTCAGCTGAGTTCAGTTAATCAATGCAAATTAGACTGATAATTAAGGAAAAAACTATTCACTAACAAGGCATTCATTAACCAATCAGTCATGCTGCCGTTTAATTTATGACCTATGTACAAAAATGTATGTGGTGTTCCGTATCGCCATTTTGAACACCGAATTTTAGAAAATACTGTTCTGTTTTATATAAATCTGGATATGCTAATTAAAGATGCTATTTCATTTACTTAATTTATTGCAATTAAATAATTTAGATGTATAGTATTAAGTACCACCAGTCAAGGCAATCGCAAGGACTGTTTGATGTTCTCATAGCACCATGTAAGTAAACATCTCCTTGAGGAGAAAGACTGTGCTCTACTGGAAAACAATCTATGAGAAGATTTGTTATATGTAATCATAATATGGAAAGCAAAGCTATCCAGAAATTCTTTTTAAACCTTTAGAAGGTGATAACATTAAATATTTTATAAAAAGAATCAAGACACTTTCAGTAGTTATTCCAACAGTCAAATGGAAATCAATAGTTTTACGTAAACTTGCTTTAAAAAAAGTAAAGGACCACATAATTTGGCTTTAAAGTGTCAAAGTACTTTGTTCAATGTGTTTTACTAAGCACCTGAAAAATAATATCAAACTACAGTACACTTCTGTAAAGAACCAGGGAGTAGATTTGCTCCAATTATGAAATACTGAATTGTTCAAAAACTGCAGAAGGAATTCCCAAGCTACTGTTTATTTCATTGATACTATTTATTCCAGTAATATCCCTTCCTATAAGGATGCTACTAAGATCCAATATTCTGTTGCATTTCCAATTAGACTAGTTTCAATATTCAAAAAATATGTATTTGTGAGAAAATGGTAGGCTTAATATCGAAAGCAAAAGATCAGGATTAATCTTAGTCAGACAGTTATTTCCTGGTATTAATCAAAATGGGCATTTCTAAAACCATTAGATTTGGGCTGGCAACAGGCCTTGTGATAATTGTATCAACATAAAAGTAGGTTGTGCAACTAGCAGGCCACTTCTGTATTTCAAGCCATGGAATTCTACAGATAAAATATGTTCATGGAAGCATGAGTGTCAGCAACACCATTGTCTCTTAAAACTGAAGTCCCCTAGGAGATTAGACACATGAAAGAATGTCTTGTGAAGAATATAATAGAATCTAATAGGCAAAAAAGCACTGTAAGCATCAATGCACCTTATGCCCAATGACAAGCCGTGCTAATTATTTTGGCCCTGCCAACTGCCAAACACCCGCTTCATAACCTGTCATCATGCCAAAATACAATTTTAAAATATTGTACATAAAGTCTTGGGATTGAAAGAGAAGAAATATTTTAATTTCACATTCTTACTATGAATGCATTGGCCTACCAAGTATGAATGTTTATAAAGTAACCAAGTCATATTTTATACAGTATATTATTTATATAATGGCTGAGTATAGACATTCTTATGGTAGATTTAGAATGCAACATAAATTAAAGTGTTTGAAATTTTCCAAATTTCAATCAATCAATTTTTTTTTTCAGTTTAAAAACTAGTTATTTATATTTTCACTATATCAAACAGGCAAACATCATCTCTAAATATTTAAAGACAAGTCTCAAAGTAAACTGTACAAGGTTTCCATTTAAAATATTCCCCACTCAAAAGGCACTAAGTGGTTTAAGTGTGCAGGTGACTTCTTGGAAGAAACTGTGTGCAAACAGAGCCGGCTTGACTAGCTCTGCAGTCTTTAAATTTTTGTAATGTTCTACAAAATATTGCTAGTAAACTGTATGTATGATCAGACTTTATCAAGAGCTGAATTCAGTCAGTCCACAGAATCACATATCTCTTTTACTTTCTGATTGAAGTCTTCAGGTTGATCAGCATACACATAATGACCAGCCCCAAGTATAGCCTGGGAGGAGGAAGTAGAAAGAGAAGTCAGAACAAGAATGTCAACAAATCCTGAAACATTAGGACATGGGAAAAACATACATTAGGAAAAATAAAAATAAATAAATATCCAAACCTTCACACATAATCATGAGTCTATTATGACACAGTGAGAAGGCCATACTGTCCCCCATGTCTGGTCATACTGCAAGTTCCTTTGGTCACTCTGAACAAAAAACGCCAGGCCAGGATTTCCAAACAGGTTTTTACACCTAAATCAGAGATTTAATTTTCAAAAGGATTGAGATCAATGGGAGCTGGTAGGTGCTCATTACTTTTGAAAATCTCTAACACTTACTTAAGATGTCTAAATGTGGATGTAGAAGCTTATATAACTTTAGGTTCCTTTATTTTAAATCTTGGCGCCAGCTCCTGTACATTACATTACTAGTGCTAATATTAAAATCAGACAAATCTAACAAGTGTTAGAATGTGCATTAGATGAGCACATTGATTAAAAAACTGACAGCCTATTGCACTCAATCCATATTGATTCAGCTGAGACTGGCTTCCAATATGAGGAGGTAACAAGCAACTGCAAAGAAGGTGTAAACTGGGTGGAAAATAGGAAGAAGGTTCCTCAATAGAAAGAACAAACTATCATTACATAGGAATAAACAAAAGAAAAAAAAAGTAAAACTACTGTTTATTCAATAACCTGCTTTATTGCCAACAAAGTTTAAGTGGAAGTGCAAAACAAATCTAACATGTAAACAAGCTTTATATGTGAAGCTTTCTACTAAAATGCAGCTCCAGCTCTCACCAAAAAATCTGACAGTGGTTCTTTGGCTCCTTCCCATCTAAACACTTACAGAATGTCTGAATGTTTTTCATCTCGTATGAAAGGTATGCTCCAGGAAAGACTGAAAGAGCACTACAATAGATTATTAAGAACTGACTGAGGGCTTTAATTGCTGAGGATTTTCTAGACTACGGCAACAGCTTGTTTGTCATTTCAACCCTCTAAATTAACTGCTACGATAATCAGGAAAAGTCAAGTCAGATGCTGAAAATCATGTCTGCTAGCACCCTCCTGAATAGTTACATTTTTTTTGGTAAAATTGTCCAAGGACCATTGCAACCACACCTGATACTTCTGTAATGTAGTTCTCTCCATGCCCAGACTGGTAAAGCAGGCTATTTTACAGTACTCTATGGGAAAGGCACCTGAACAATTTCCACTTAATTTTATATTGAAGCCATTATCCTCTTTTGAGCCTCTCTTCCCTGAAATTACAATTCACTTGCACTTCAGAGGGATAATTACTGTTTTGGAATTTTTAACTCTCTAGGAATCGAGACAAGTTATCTTAAAAGAAGAGAAATACTAGAAGCTACAGAAAGTCACAGAATAAAATTTAATTAGAAATAAAGAGATCTAGTTAGATATTAGAATAAGCACTGTTAGGGAGACAATTTACCAAGAATGGGAATACTATCTACAGGGAGACATTGGAAGAAGCCTCTCTCTCACCCTAAAGGATGCCTTTCAGTGTCCCCATTTTTCTTTCTGTGTTGCATTTGCCTTTTATAACCCACCTCTTGGCTGACAAAATGTTAACCTGAATTAGAATAGGACATTAAATTAGCTCTCCTGTCCCTCAGAAAACCCAAACCAGATTGGTTATATCTGTTTGAATGACTCATGCATGTCCTACCCTTCTACTCCCCACTCCCTAACTGAACTTCTGTTATAGGAAGTTTGCTTGTTAAGCAATAACAGATATGTTTGTGAATAAAAATATATTTATCAAAAGTTGTCACCATTTCAGGAAGAGTAGAAATGCTCTATAAAAGGATCTGACTTTCCCTAATCCTCCTATACAGTACTGGGTGCTATTTATGAGTGAATTATAGAATCAGGAAATTAAGAGAAAAATCTCATCTTGTCCACACTCCCTTCTCCCTGTACCTACTTCTGATAAACGTGCATTATCATCTTTTGTTCAAATTAATGACCTACAACATATTATGTCTAGAGCATGTTTGGGCAAGTTACTGGTCAGTCACATCCGGAAGACCACATAGCAGTAATACAATATCCAGCATATTCCAAGATCTGACCAACTCATAAAAGTAATTCATACATCCATATTCAACCATCACAGCTGTCTAGTATGATTCTGAATATGAATGATAACAGTAAATTTTATTTAGTTCCTTAGAAAAGTGGCCAGTGTGTGTGTGTGTAAATATTAATGTAGGATGTAAGCACACACATCTGAAAAAGAGCAGCGCTCCTCACATATATAAATAAAGCCACATTGGCAGGAAAGACAAAATGGAATATTTATGCAATGATTCAAATGAGGGGACTTCCAAAACTTCAGCAGAAAACAGTTACCACTTATAAAAAATTACACGCTACACAAAATGATTGGAACAATCATCACATTGAAGAGTCCTTGATTAAGTAGTATGTAAATTTAGACTAAGTCTTTTTTCTTTACAAAACACTATGGAGTTCATACTTTTTTAGACAGGAAAGATGACCTTATGGTTAAGTTCCTGGACTGGAAATAAGGAAGAAATGTGGCTCAGTTCTGAATGCCACAACCAAACTTCCTTTTGACTTGAAACAAGTCACTTGCTCTCTGTTGAGCCACAGGTCCCCGACATGAAAAAAATGGAGATAAAAAAGAGAGTTAACCTTTCTGTAACTGTTTGTCTTCGAGATGTGTTGCACATATCCATTCAAATGTAGGTCTGCGTGTGCCCCAAGCACAGTTACTTGAAATTTTCCCCTTAGTGGTATCTGTTGAGTCGACTCTAACATCCTCTGGTATCAGGTGCTTACAGTGCTGGTATAAGGGGCCCTGCCAACCCTGCCCTCCTTCAGTTTCTTTTTGCCAACTGCCTCTCAAGAGGGGAGTGAGGGTAGGTTTTGGAATTGACATGTGCAACACATCTCGAAGAACAACAGTTGCAGAAAAGTTAGTAACAGTTTTTTCTTCGAGTGCTTGCACATGTCCATTCCAATGTAGGTGACTCACAAACAGTTGTCCCATAGGTGGGTTTGGAGACCAAGTGCAGGCTGGACTGTAACAAAGTCCAGTTGGCATCCCCTCAAGCCTGTTGTGTAATGACATAGTACACTGTGAAGGTATGAACTGATGACCAGGTTGCTGTCTTGCAGATGTCATGAATTGGAACATGTGCTAAAAAAAAGCAGCAGAAGACGCTTGAGAACTTGTAAAGTGAGCCATTCAGTTAGCTGGGGAGCGAAATGTTCGTGAGGGTGTAACATGCGTTGATACACTAAGTGATCCAGGATAAGATTCGCTGTGCAGAAATGGGGAGACCTTTCATCCTTTCTGCTATTGCTATGAACAGCTGAATGTATCTGCAGAATGGTTTGGTACTTCGTATTGTAGAAGGCCAGGGCACACCCAACATCTAATGAGTGGAGGCGCTATTCCTTCCTGCTCTCATGTCATTTGGGGTAGAACACTGGCAGGAAAATTGTTGGACTCCAATGGAACTGTGATACAACGAATGATGGATTCAGTGGCAGCTGGGCTGTGTCCTTAAAAAAGACCGTGTATAGGGGCTCTGAAGTAAGAGCTCATTTCTCTGAAACCTGTCTGACTGAAGCAATGGCTAACAGGGAGGCTACTTTCCAAGAGAGGAGTAACGGTGAGAATGTTCAAATGGGGGTCCTGTGAGTTTTGACAGGACTAGGTTTAGGTCTCATTTGGTGGAGGGGATTCCTAACTTGGAGGAATACCATCTCCAGGCCTTTGAGGAACCAGACTACCATGTCATGGGAGAAGATAGAACAGTTGTCAATCGTGGAATGGAAGGCCGAGATGGCCGCTAGATGAACCTTTACTGTGGAAAAGGCTAGCCCCTGCTATCCTGGTGACTGCACGTAGTCTAGAATGAGATGCAGAGAGAACTGCAGAGCCAGGGCCTGTCATTGTGAATACTAGCTAGAGAACTTCTTCCATTTTGACAGGTAAGTAGCTCTTGTGGAAGGCTTGCTACTGCTCATTAGGACCTTGCGGACTTGCTCCGAGCAAACTTGCTCCTCTGGATTCAGCCATGGAGCTTCTAGTCAGATAGGTGCAGCAACATGAGGTTTGGGTGCAGCAGTCGACCATTATCCTGGGATATTATGTCTGTGTGCGACAGGAGTTGCAGGGGTGTCTCTATGGACATGCCTAGCAGGATGAAGAACCAATGCTGCCAGGGCCATGAGGATAACCCATGCTCAGTCCCACTTGATCTTCCATCAGAAATGTGTGGATCAACGGGATAGGAAGAAAAGCAGGTGCCTTGTCCATGGTAACAGGAATGCACCTCCAAGAGACCCCAGGCTGTGGCCCCTCAGGGAACAGAACTGATGGTATTTCCTGTTGGATCGGGTAGCAAATAGGTCTATAAGGGGAATCCCCTGCCATCAGAAGATGTCCCTTACAATGTGTGGATGGAGAGACCATTCGTGGTGAGAGAAGAAAGAGCAGCTGAGGCAATCTGCTAGCTGGTTGAGTCCCAGGAAGGTAGGATGCTTCTAGACTGTGGTGCAGAGTACCCACAGGCAGAATGCTTCCTGGTACGGGGGCGGGGAGGGTGGAACGTGCACCATCCTACCTGTTTATGTAGAACACAGCCGTCGTATTGTCCGTGAGGACTGAAAGAGATTTGCCTGTCAAGGGAGGTAGAAACACCTGGCATGCTAGACATATTGCCTTGAATTCCCTGACACTGATGTGCAGGGAGAGCTCTTCTTGGGTCCAAAGGCCTTGGGTTCTGAGGTGTCTTAAGTGGGCTGCTCAACAGAGGGTTGATGTGTCACATTCCAGGGACAGGGATGGGCGAGGTCTTGAGAAGGGTACCCACGTGCATACCATGGGGCTGTCCAGTCAGCATTTGTCCAGTCATGAGATGAGGCTGGGACCGTGAAAACCGAGTCCAGGTGATGGTGAGAGAGGGAGTAGACCAGGGCTAGCCAGGCTTGCAGGGGTCTGAGTCTTAGCCTTGCGTGCTGCACACATATGTGCACAATGCCATGCGTCCCAGGAGACTCAGGCACTTTCGTACAGCCGTGATTGGATAGCTTTGGAAAGATCGCATCAGGGATGCAATCATGAGGAACCAGTCATTTGGAAGCAGAGCCCTCACTTGCACTGAGTCGACTTTTGCTCCTAGGAACTCTACCCTTTGGACTAGGATCAGGAAAGTTCAATAGAAGGCTCAATACATAGAAAGCTAATTGAAGGAGATGGATGTCCGCCTCTACTTGAGTTCTGGATCAGCCAGTCGTCCAGGTATGGAAACACGTGGACTCTCTATTGCCAGACATTTTGTGAAAACTTGCAAGGTGGCCAAAAGGAAGCACCATGAACTGGAAGTAACTTTGGTTCACTACAAATCTTAAGAAACGTCTGTGACTAGGGAAGATAGAAATGTGGAAGTAAGCGTCCTTTAAATCGAGGGTGAAATATTAATTCCTGGGATCCAGTTGTGAAAGTAGAATGAATTATATAGTAAGAATAGAAAGGATTAAAGAAATGCCGTCTGTACCTTTAAGCAAAACTGTTGGAATGCTGCAATCCAGGTGTCAGGAATACAGACATTAACATAGAACAATTGCACCGTTTAAGGGCAATTGGTGAAGTATTAGCCTTAAATCGATAACAGTTAGTAAGGAAATAGGATATGCATGCTGTGCCCCAGGTGAATTTTCCTGTTTTGCTTTCTTTGTCCCTTTGTGTAATTCCCGCTCTTTTATCTGTATAAATAAGACTGTTTGGGCCTTGCATGGCCACTCACATATTCTGAATGTTATTGGCGGAGTGCTGCGCTAATAAACAGAGTGGTCTGACAAATTGTGAGTCCTGATTCTAACTTTGACAATTTGGAGGTTCCACCGAGATGGCAACCGTCTTCACTGGGGCTGTGTGATTCCTGACTGTTTTTGTAGGATGACCGTGGCAGCCGGCACCTGGGCATTTGGCCCAAGCGGTCCTCCACTAGAGCGGAAAGGCGCACAGCCACAGTGAGGTCTACGCCATCGAACCTGTTGGTTCCCACTCTGTTCTGGTAGGGATCCCGGGATCTGACATCAGGAATCTGGTCAGGTAATTATTTCTGTGTTTTGTCCGGACTGAGGACTGTCCTGTCTCTGTGTCTATCTGTCCTCTTGTGGAGTGTTTGAGTCTGGGTGCCGTCTCTGTCTGGGGATCGGCCGACCAAGGGGTTCCTGTCCCCGCGGTCTGAGTGAGTGAAATCTGCACAATTGCAGCCGCACCACACCTTGGGTAAAACCCTTAGTGTGAAAGCAAGGGCAATTGAGGCAGTAGGCTGTGGGCTCCTTTTGTGTGTTGCAGCAGGCATCGCTCTGACGAACCTGAATTTCCTTCTTGTGTGACTGGTGTGTGAAAGTCCTCCTGTACTGGTAACCAGACGTCTAAGTCGGGACAGTTCCCTAAATGAACACCGGCTCATTTTATGTATTTAGGATGGGTCCAGACTCCTGTAAAAAAAGGGTCCAGACTCCTGTAAATTTCTGTAAAAATGGTCTAGGCTAACTCAGGGGGGTCCCAAAACTCAGTGGCCACTGTTAAAATCTTGGAACAAAGACTGAGTGGACGTCTTAAAAGACAAACTCGGCCAACCTAAAACTAAATTTGCTAAAGGAGAGGTTAATTGTTTCATGCAGTGGTGGCAAGAGGCAAATCATAGGTGGACAAAATCAAAACTGGCCTCTCTCAATTATTCAAATAATAAGTTAAAAGCTTTATTAAAAGCCTCCTCTCCCACCACTAGACCGAGCGCTCCCCTTTACCCCGTTCTCCAAACCCCGGATCGATCCAAACCCCTTCATACTCCCATCTCATTGTAAAAAGGACAAAAAGTCCCTTGTTCTGTTCCCCTTTGTTGTCTGCCTCAGAAACTGATTCTTTATAGTGTCCCACTACCAATTCAGCAAGGCTGGGGGCGGGGGGAGCTCCTCAACTAGCCCCCACCCTTCCTGGTCCCTTTCCTTGAACATTTCCTTCAAAACTGTGAAGTGACCACAACAGCACTCACAACGGTTCACTGGAGGAAGAAAAAAAAAAAAAGCAGGATCGGGCCCAGAAAAGCAGGCAAGCAACAGATAAAGAAACTGAAAAACAGGTTGAAAGCCCTAAGGGAATAGTGTTAGAAGTAAGAAAAGCAGTAAGTGCAGGCATGAACCCCTGGAACAATACCTAAAATGGTGAAATCTGAGGTGATAAAGGTGTCATTTTGGGACATAAACAAGTGATTTAAGTAAAGAGAGTGAAAAGTTAACTCTACAGAGGCTGGAGAGAATTAAGCAGTTAAACTTTGTGAAAATGTTAAAAAAGGACCATGTTAAAGAGAGAGAATTCTTGGTTTCTTTGCAGCCATTCTGAAGGGAAATGGGCCCTTTTCCAGAAGAGTGCCTGTAAATAATCCATATATATATATACAGCTATGTAAAAACAAAACAGTGTAAAGGAATGTTAAGGAAAAGAAAATGTGTATGTATCTATGTCTGTGAAAATATGTAAAGTTCTAAGAATCTAAACCAGCACATCTGGTTTGTGAAACTACTGTTTTGTAGGTGTAAGATAAATTGATTTTGTTTTTGTTTTTAATGCCACTAAAAATTCATTTCACTCTTTAATTCAAAGTTGCAAAACTGACAGACCTTTTTGCAAGACACAGGTAATTAGTGTTGTTTGGCTTTGGGATTTAGCATTTAACCCTTAAGGGGTAACTTGATTCTTTACAAAAATTAAAATGTTTTTAAATAAAGACCAAGTCATGGCTGCAATAGGGCAGTCAAAATCAGGAGAATAGGTAAAGATTCTGGAGTCTGTTTGTTTGTTTGTTTTGTTTTTTTGTAACAATAGCAGATAAGAGCTGTAGTGAAAGAATAAGAAATTAACAGTGACCCTCTGAAGCAACAGCAGAGGTGACGTGCAAAAAACAAAAAGAAGCAATATTAAAAACTCTGAGCCTTAAAATGGCTCTGTGGAATCAGACTGTCACTTTGATAAGAATACATGAAAACTCTGTAAGAACAAAAGAAACAGTTATACCTTATGTAAAAATTAATATGGCTAATGTTTTTGAAAAGTTATAGTATAGAAAGAATGTGCATTTTCCGTAGGACATGTGCAGCGTATATTGTAGAAAGGGATGTAAAAAAAATGCAAATGAAACATGCTGCTGAATTAAAATCCTATTAGAGCTCCAAAAAGAGCCGCAATAGGCTGTGTTTTCTTTTTCAGATCCCTGTGTGTTAAGACAGAGGCCATGTCTACATCTAAAATTTTGCAGCGCTGGTTGTTACAGCTGTATTAGTACAGCTGTATAGGGCCAGCGCTGCAGAGTGGCCACACTTACAGCAACCAGCGCTGCAAGTGGTGTTAGATGTGGCCACACTGCAGCGCTGTTGGGCGGCTTCAAGGGGGGTTCGGGGAACGCGAGAGCAAACCGGGAAAGGAGACCAGCTTCGCCGCGGTTTGCTCTCGCGTTCCCCGAACCACCCTGCAAACCGCAGGGAAGGAGACCTGCTTGTTCGGGGAACGCGAGAGCAAACCGCGGCGAAGCTGGTCTCCTTTCCCGGTTTGCTCTCGCGTTCCCCGAACCACCCTGCAAACCGCAGGGAAGGAGACCTGCTTGTTTGGGGGTTCGGGGAACGAGAGAGCAAACCGGGAAAGGAGACCAGCTTCGCCGCGGTTTGCTCTCGCGTTCCCTGAACCACCCTGCAAACCGCAGGGAAGACCTGCTTGCTCGGGGGTTCGGGGAACGAGAGAGCAAACCGGGAAAGGAGACCAGCTTCGCCGCGGTTTGCTCTCGCGTTCCCGGAACCACCCAGCAAACCGCAGGGAAGGAGACCTGCTTGTTTGGGGGTTCGGGGAACGAGAGAGCAAACCGGGAAAGGAGACCAGCTTCGCCGCGGTTTGCTCTCGCGTTCCCCGAACCACCCTGCAAACCGCAGGGAAGACCTGCTTGCTCCGGGGTTCGGGGAACGAGAGAGCAAACCGGGAAAGGAGACCAGCTTCGCCGCGGTTTGCTCTCGCGTTCCCGGAACCACCCAGCAAACCTCAGGGAAGGAGACCTGCTTGCTCGGGGTTCGGGGAACGCGAGAGCAAGCCGGGGAAGGAGAGCAGCTTGATTACCAGAGGCTTCCTCAGGTATGCTGGGATACCTGCTTATCCACGGAGGTCAAGAAAAGCGCTGGTAAGTGTCTATACTTGATTACCAGCGCTGGATCACCAGCGCTGGATCCTCTACACCCGAGACAAAACGGGAGTACGGCCAGCGCTGCAAACAGGGAGTTGCAGCGCTGGTGGTGCCCTGCAGATGTGTACACCTCCTAAGTTGCAGCGCTGTAACTCCCTCACCAGCGCTGCAACTTTCTGATGTAGACAAGCCCAGAGTCTCTGAGCTCTGCTGATGGCTTTGAATCCAAAAGCCTAGCCTGTGTTGATGCAAATTACCTAACTGATAAAGAAAGGTGAGAACTACCAGCACAAAAGAAGCTGCAAATAAAGAACATACCTGGTCAGCACACAAACTGCCTACATAAAAGGCATGGTATAACAAGATACCTTTTATAAATTTGATGCTAATGTTACTGTTAATATTAAACATTAAAATAACTTTAATGTTAGTAAGTACCCCTGTAACAACTTGTAGTGTGTATGATTTTTGAAAAAATCCTTTAAAGTAATATGGTACTGATGCTTCCCAGCTATTACCTGTAAATAAACTTAAAGCTTAACACAGCAGGAAAAACATTACAAACTTGGTCTGCTATATAAGAGGCAAAACTTGAGGTATACCACCTCATGAATTTAATAACTAAACAGTGGAATAATTTTTGCATAACCCTTAAAAAGTAGAACCCATTAAAACCTGGCCTGCCTATAGAACAAAAAACCACAAGAAAATAAGGGGGTAATTCCTCTGTTTTGCCTGCAGTCAGGAAGGGTATTTGTAAAAGAATGGAATCTTTAAGCAATAATCAATGCCACCCCAAAAGGGGTAGAAAAATGTTCTTTTTGTCTTTCAGATAATCCAAAGTACTGTATAATGGACTATGTGTGTGTGTTAATTCTTGGGGAAAAGTGTTTAAAAAGTGTTAGCAACTTACCAGAAGACAAATGTAAATGTAATGTAAGTACTGTATTTGCCAATAATCACATTTACTATTTGCCACAACAACACCACCACCAAAAGAGTCTCAGCTTACTGTAAGCACTGATTTAGTTGAGTTCTCTATCAATCTTGGCATTGAATGGCAGCAGTTACCAATCATCTGTTAAAAGGTAAAAAGGTAACATGGTTCCTAAAAAAAAAAAAAAAAAAAAAAAAAAAAAAAAAAAAAAAAAAAAAGTGGAAAACTGGAGTATTCATATTATACACGCAAATGGGGACATGTTAAGAATTGCCACTGCAGAAAAGCATAACAGCTTACCATTGGTATAACATATTTTCTGGATGGTCTCCCACAACTACTGGCATACTAATGTTACTACCCCTAATTGTTTTTGGTTTTAAATTGTATGTGTTTAATTGAAATGTTTAAAATGTGCTGGTGGATAAAACAAATGTATGTAAAGCTAAAGCCACAGGCCCAAATCATCTCCCAGTATTTTCTATTACATGGACTAAATAAGAAGTGACACTGGCAATTAATAATCTTAGTGTCAAAAGGGGGATATGTAGGAGCAGGATTTTATAATGTCCCATAAGAATTACAGTATAATTTGATTTCATCCTGCTAGCCACCTTTTTTTAAATACCAGAAAGAAATGACCCTTTGGGACTATAAGATTCTGTTTTCCCATATGCATTACAAATTGGGCCCTCTCTAACTCTTTGTTTTAAGATTTAGGTAGTAAGAGACAGGATTCTCTACTGTGTCTGTGTTAAGTAAATTAGAGAAACATTAAAGGCCTGGGTCTCAATGTAAATTGTCTTAGGGCTTGTCTACATCACAAAGTTGCAGCGCTGCTGAGGGGGTTACAGCGCTGCAACTTAGGAGGTGTACACATCTGCAGGGCATCACCAGCGCTGCAACTCCCTGTTTGCAGCGCTGGCCGTACTCCCGTTTTGTCTCGGGTGTAGAGGATCCAGCGCTGGTGATCCAGCGCTGGTAATCAAGTGTAGACACTTACCAGCGCTTTTCTTGACCTCCGTGGAATAAGCAGGTATCCCAGCATACCTGAGGAAGCCTCTGGTAATCAAGCTGGTCTCCTTCCCCGGTTTGCTCTCGCGTTCCCCGAACCCCGAGCAAGCAGGTCTCCTTCCCTGCGGTTTGCAGGGTGGTTCGGGGAACACGAGAGCAGACCGCGGCGAAGCTGGTCTCCTTCCCCGGTTTGCTCTCGCGTTCCCCGAACAAGCCGGTCTCCTTCCCTGCGGTTTGCAGGGTGGTTCGGGGAACGCGAGAGCAAACCGCGGCGAAGCTGGACTACTTCCCCGGTTTGCTCTCGCGTTCCCCGAACCCCCCTTGAAGCCGCTCAACAGCGCTGCAGTGTGGCCACATCTAACACCACTTGCAGCGCTGGTTGCTGTAAGTGTGGCCACTCTGCAGCGCTGGCCCTATACAGCTGTACTAATATAGCTGTAACAACCAGCGCTGCAAAATTGTAGATGTAGACATACCCTCAGTTATCAATTGTAAAACTTAGCAAGGTTTAATTTGCAATGCTTTTTTTTGTTCTATATAAAATACTACTGTTTGTATTCTCAATCTGTTTGTGTGAATGAGGAATGTATGCATCAGGAAAAGACAAGGTGTGAAGGCCATTGTTACAGCCAGAGTCAAGGGACAGCTGTTAAACTGTCTGGCATCTCAGAGTGGATACATGCCTCGCAGTGTAAGAATGCACCACCCCCAGTGAACCAACCACCACCTCAGGACCACGCAGAGTCAATTTTTTTTGACTCCAGAAGACGACGTAGAGGAACAGCCTGCAATAACTTACAATCTACGCTCTCGTAAGAGTTGCCAGAAGCAGATGACTACATAAAGCAAGGCCCAAGAAGAAGCAGTAGTGAGCTTAGCGCCTGCTGCCTGGTGGACATAAAACTGTGACTGCAGTTCCCTCAGTTGAGGTTGTCAGAACCAGAAGGGCCCTGCCTCCAACATGCGCCTCTGGCGGTGCCTGTTCTTCGGCTGCTGGTATCTTAAGGTCTGGGGAGTCCACAATGACAATTCTTTTATCCAGAAGCAAGTGTGGATAGCTCAGACCCTTATTATTTCTAAATGCTGGGTCTGCAGCCACATCCCAGCCCACTCTCAAACTGGTGTTCCTGTCCTGGCTATTCCACTCAATTCCCCAGACCTCACTGGAGGACCTTGTCCGTTTAACACAATATGGAACAGTCATGACACCTGGAAGAGGCTATTGGCAGTTCCTTTATCCCACTTGGGGGAGCAATACACCAGGCAAAAAAAAGGCTCCTAAGTAGTTAAATAATGGCAAATAAAACCAGAGAAAGTTTAAGAGCCCTGGCCAAAGAAACAGGGGCGATCGGACAGGTGGCCCTCCAGAACCGTCAGGCATTGGACATAGTGCTGGCGGCCAAAGGAGGGACCTGTGCTCTCACTGGAAAACAATGTTGTATGTTTATACAATACCAATGAGGTAATAGATCGCTATAGCCACTTAGAACAAATCACATATCTTCCCCATGAAGAGTCGAGTTCTTTATGGAAGTGGCTAAGTAACCTGTTCAATTTCTCTGGCATAGGAAACTGGTTGTTTCAGGGAGCCCTAACTATCCTCTTTGGAATCTTAGTGATTTTTGTATGCTTTCAGTTAATCTCCTGTTGTATACAGAATTGTGTCACCCAGATGACTGCCCCAAAACAGAGTGCTAATATGATGATTTTGAATATCGCTGATGAACTAAGAGATAAGGAACGGTTAATTTGTGGAACTCAGTAAGGGTTGGTCATGGCGTACGCCTGACCAAAAGGAGGGATAATTGTCAAAGTTAGAATCAGGACTCACAATTTGTCAGACCACTCTGTTTATTAGCGCAGCACTCCACCAATAACATTCAGAATATGTGAGTGGCCATGCAAGGCCCAAACAGTCTTATTTATAAAGATAAAAGAGCGGGAATTACACAAAGGGACAAAGAAAGCAAAACAGGAAAATTCACCTGGGGCACAGCATGCATATTCTATTTCCTTACTAACTGTTATCGATTTAAGGCTAATACTTCACCAATTGCCCTTAAACGGTGCAATTGTTCTATGTTAATGTCTGTATTCCTGACACCTGGATTGCAGCATTCCAACAGTTTTGCTTAAAGGTACAGACACCATTTCTTTAATCCTTTCTATTCTTACTGTATAATTCATTCTACTTGCACACAGTGAAGAGATGATGGAGGCCAAGGAGACCATGCAGAACTTCAGGTTCTTTAGAAATCGGTTGAGACTGCGCAGGTCTAAAATAGGTTTGAGACACCTCCACATGGCTTTCGGAATTAGGAAATAGTGGGAATAGAACCCCTTTCCTCTCAAGTGAGGGGGAACTTGTTCCACAGCTCCCACCCAAAGGATGGACTGGGCTTCTTGTTCCAACAGGAGCTCATGAGAAGGGTCCCTGAAGAGGGACAGAGGGGAGGAGTGGGAAGGTGGGGTGGACAGGAATTGGATGGTATAACCCAGTCCTATGGTGCTGAGGAGCTATCCGATTGAAGTAATCTAGGTCCAGGCAACCAGGAAATAGCAAAGCTGGTTGGAAAACAGAGCGGGGGGGGGTGTAAGCTGGATCCGATGCAGAAGAGATTGTGATGTCAACCTCGATTGTCTCATCAAAAGTAATGCTTTGACAACCTGGGGTGCCTGGAGGCTGACTGAGTAGGGCCTGTTGAGGATGACTGGGGATGCGGCCATCACCCAAACCCTCTATTCCTTCTCTTCTGGTGGCCCTGACAGGCTGCTTGAGGGAAGTAACGGCTTGGCTGCTGCAGCCTCCTTTGCTTCCTTGCACCTGCTGGTATGCAGAGCCCTTAGGATTTCAAGGTCACATAGGAGTCCTTGAGGCCATGCAGCCTAGCATCCATCTGCTCCAAGAAGAGCAACGATCCCTCAAATGGGAGGTCCTGGATGCTCTGGATGTACCTCCTGAGGGAGATCTGAAGATTGCAACCAGGAGCTCCTATGCATTGTCACCACAGTCACCCTCGATCTGGCTGTGGAGTCAGCAGCATCCAGGGCTGCTTGCAGGGAGGCCCGAGCTACAGTTTTCCCTTCCTCAATTAGGGAGGAAAATGCCTGTTAGGGGGAGAAGATCCTTAAATTTAATCAAGGATTTCCACATGTTGAAGTTGTAGTGCCCCAGCAGGATGTGCTGGTTTGCAATACAAAGTTGCAAATGGGTAAGCCTTGCACTCAAAGAGGTCTAGCTTTTTAGGTCCTAGCCTTTGGCACAGAGATCTGCTGTCCCTGGTGGTCTTGTTCATTGGGCGCCACAATCACCAATGATCCTGGGAGGGATGGGGGTGGAGAAGAGGAACCCACACCCCTTGGCCGAAACAAAGTATTTATGCTCTGAGCATTTCGCCATCAGTGGAAGGGAGGCAGGGGTTTGCCACAGGGCTTTAATAGAGTCCATGATGGCATTGTGTAGCAGCAGAGCCACTCTGGATGGACCTGCTCGAAACAGAATATCCAGAAGACCGTGTATCACCTCTTTAACCATCTCTGTTTGGACTTCTAGGCTTGAGGCTACCTGTTTTAGCAGGTGCTGATACACTTTATGGTCATCTGGAGGTGGAGAGACCCTGGGTGCCACTGTGGCCTCACCCAGAGAAGATGAGGAGGCTAAAGCCTGATGGGGAGCCTCAATTGGTCTCAGTGTCTGCAGAAGCTTGCAGGGCTTCCTCTTAGGGTTTGGCGCAGTGTTTGGTACCAGAGTATCTGTGCAGTACCAGGGTGCTCTAGCCTCCGAGATGACAGAATAAGAGCGTCTTGAAAGGTACTTTGAGGTGGGTGAACCCCCCAACAGTTCCAATAAGGCCACTGTGTGGTAGCTGGGCCCCCTGGGTATGGTGGCCATGCACCCGAAGGCCCCAGTTAACTCAGTGCCATGATGCAGTGGGAATGGCCCAGGGAGCAGCAGAGTTAGCTGCTTTGGTGGGGTGAACACTTCTGCCTCTGAGTCTGCTGAGGACTAAGAGGTGCGCTGGGGAGACCAGGGCCGTGCCAAGCCACTGGGTGCCAGAGAAGGCTGCCTAGGGGCCCTTGAGGCTCTCAGCGAGGGTTCCCCCTTGGACATCTGACACGGTTTTGGTTGAGATGCTGACGTCAATTCCCTCCTGCTTGGGGGCACTGATGATGCCAAGTCTTGACCCTAGTCAAGGAGCCTAGTACTGGCAGAGTTAAAAGATCCCTTGCAGCTGCGAAGGCTTTGGAGGTCGATGGGATAGCAAAATATCCGGTACTGGTGGTACTGAGTGGGTGTCGTAGGACATGCTGATATTGGGACTGTGGGCACCTGGTGATGTGGCACCAGGGATGAAGAGAGACCCAGCACACGTCTCGCCCTCTCCCTGTCTCCTTTGTCCTTTTGCTCCAGAGACTGGCTCCTCTCCTGACACCAGCAAAGATGATCGGTGTTGAGGGACTTCTGTTGATGGAAAAACACCCTGCACTGAGACAGAGGTGCTCGGTGCAGAGTCTCAGCGTGGCTCTGAATCTGTTCTTAAGCTGCCTCCATAAGAAAGACCTTCGAAAGAGCAGTCTTTCTGGGTCCAGGGCTTGAACTCTTTACAAATTTTGTTAATGGTCTTTCCTACGAGCTACCCCTAAGCACGTCAGACAGCTCGACTGCGGGTCGCTCAAAGGCAGACTTCCTGCATGATGCACAAGGCTTAAACCCCGGTGACCGAGGCATGCCTCAGCACTGGGACAAATAACTCTGCTATCTAAGAGCAGAGATGTTCAATCTATGTAAAACCTAACTACTAAAAACTATGAGCACTAAAAGGTTAAGAAAGAGAGGAGATTGCCTAAGCAATGAGAGGTTTCAGCAACCGTCACAGGCGGTAAGAAGGAACTGAAGCAGGGTAGGGCCCCTTATCCTGGTGCTATGAGTGTGCGACACCAGAGGGTGCTAGAGCCAATCCAACAGATACCACTAAGCGCACGTCCAGACTAACCCGCGGCATCGGCGGGTTAAAATGGATTGCTCGGGGATCGATATATCACGTCTAGTCTGGACGCGATGTATCGATCCCCGAGCGCGCTTACATTGATTCCGGAACTCCATCAACCCGAACGGAGTTCCGGAATCGACACGGAAAGCCGCGGACATCGATGCCGCGCCGTCCAGACGGGTGAGTACCTCGATTTTAGAAATTCGACTTCAGCTACGTTATTCCCGTAGTTGAAGTTGCGTATCTAAAATCGATTTTAATAGCTAGTCTGGACGTGGCCTAAGGTAAAAATATCCGGCAACTTTGCTTGGGGCGTGCACACACCTACATTGGAATGAACATGTGCAAGCACTCGAAGAATACTTATTTTCTCCTACTCTTTTTCTGGTATAGAAATCAGATCACATATCCTATCCAGAGTTTTAAATCGTAAGACTACCATTCCAGGGCTGGCACCAAATCGGACAAAGAATGGATACAATCTACACAAACCTATAAAAAGGAAAAACAAGGGCTAGAAAAATTCACTTACTATTGTCTTTACATATGAATCTGGTCTCAGAGACTGGATGGTACTACCAGAATTGCCGTCTATACAAGAACGTGCTCCATAAATCACAGTGATAGGTATATCTTGATGCATGTGAGCGATCCGCTGTAACATTGGCCGTTTTGCCCATCCATAAGGAACAGTCATGTTCTTGAAAGCAGTTTCACCACTTAAAATGACAAATGAAATAAATGCAAAGTAACGCCCATTAGAAACAATGAACTCAACTATACATACAAAATTATGGAGTCTAAATTAGCTGTTACCACTCAAGAAAGATCTCGAGTCATCGTGGAGAGTTCTCTGAAAATCATCTGCTCAATGTGAAGTAGCAGTGAAAAAAGCTAACAGAATGTTAGCAACCATTGGGAAAGGTATAGACAATAAAACAGAAAATATCGTAATGCCTCTATATAAATCTATGGCACACCCACACTTGGAATACTGCATGCAGTTCTGGTAGTCTTATCTGAAAAAGACAATAGAATTGTAAAAAGTACAAGAGAAGAGCAACAAAATAATTAGGGGCATGGAACAGCTTCCATATGAGAAATTAAAAAAAGACTGGGACTGCTCCACTTTAAAAAGAGATGACTTGGGGAGGGAGGGCGGGAAGGAGGGGGAAGATATGATAGAGATCTATAAAATCATGAGTGGTGTGGAGAAAATGAAAAGAGAAGTGTTATTTACCCCTTTACATAACACAGCAACCAGGGATCACCAAATTAAATTAACAGGCAGCAGGTTTAAAACAAACATAAGGAAGTACTTCTTCATTCATGTACACTGAACCCGTGGAACTCATTGCTAGGGGATGTTGTGAAGGCCAAAAGTATAACCAGTGTTGTTGCTAACTTAGCTACTTTGTCACTAGATTTAGCGACTTTTTGGTTTCCCCAGTGAGAAAATAAGTTTCAAAGTTACCAGTGACAACTCTAGTGACTTTCACTGCCAATTACAGTGACATTCAGAGAAAGAACAGTCACAAAATCATTCACAAGCAGCTCAATTGTGTTAATAAAATCCAATCCATGCTCTTATTTATTTTTAACAGATTTAAAATTTTTACTAAAGCTAATGTTAAAATTATGTAATACATCGGTTATGAAAGTGTCTGTACATCTGGTATAGTGATTAAATTATTAAAAAGTACAAATGTTGGTTTAAAAGTAATACAATATATATAGTACATAATCAGCAATAACCCAAATAAGATTAATAAATTTAACTACTACATTCTGTTGCACACCTAGTCAATGTCATTATGTCTCAATTGAGCATGTCCTCAGAAGGAATTGCATTCCAGGGCTTCTTGGGCTGAGATCACTATAATCTGCAGGTGAGGAAACAAAGTTTGTGGAGGCTAATTTAATAATTTGCTAAAGCCAGGCACACTTTGGAGAGAGCAGCCCGTTAGCCAGACTTGTTTTTACCCAAATGAGTTCTTTCTTGCTGCTCTGTAGTAGGTAGCACATCCCAGGTCAGCTGGGGTTGATTAAGTTCAACTAAGTCTCCCTTTCTTGCCAGCCCGGATTTGAGTTGACAGGTTAGCGAAAGGAAGAGCCCAGAGCCAGAGGGAAGAGGGCATTCACCTGACCTGAGCTCGATGCTGCAGGGAGTCAAGAAAGAAGAATTAAAAACAAAAATCTGTTAGCCAGACCCCTTCCCAATCCCACCGCTTCCAAGGTTTCATTTTTGAAAACAGCTGGGCTGCTAACCTCAGGCCAAACCAGGGAAGGAATAAAGGGGAGACGAAATCAAGCAAGCTCCACCTTTGATCCTGTAGTAAGTGCTTCATCCCTGGAGGCACGGTGCCCCCCCCACCTCACTGGGGCACATGGTCCTGTCTCATCCCACCCCACCTTCCATCTGTGTGGCTTTCCTCACTGGCTAACCTGCCTCCTCCGCCCTGCCCGCTTTATTAGCGATCTTCCTCTGCATCACAGGATGCACTGCCTACTACGGAGCAGTGAGAAAGAACACATTTGGGTAAAATCAAGCGCTGGCTAATGGGCTGCTCTCTCCGAAATGTGCCTGGCTTTAGCAAAATATTTAATTAGCTTCCATAAACTTCTTTTCTTCGCCAGCAGATTATAGTGATCTCAGCCCAAGCATCCCTAGAAAGCGATTCCTTCCGATGACATATTCAATTGAGACATAATGATATTGACTTGGTGTGCAACACTGCTGAGCTGCTTGTGAATGATTTTGTGACTGTACTCACGCCTGGGCACATATTTTATTATATATATATAATATATATATATTTTGTTATAGTTCCCACAGATGATGTGGGAACTATAGTAGTTGAATTTAAGGGGTTTTTAAAAACCTTTTTCTTAAAAAAAAAAAAAAAAAAAAACTCTAGGAAATTACATACAAAATATATATATTATATATATATTATATTTATATATATATTTTATATATATATAAAAACACAAACACACACACAATCCTCTGGAAATTTTATTCACTGACTTTTTTACTCCCTTTAAGTGCTTAAACAGCTACATCTAGCGACTTTTCAGGGTCTGTCTGGTGACTTCCTGCAACACGAGATTCTGGGTTCAAAATGAATTAGGTAAGTTCATGGAGGATAGGTCCATTAATGGCTATTAGCCAAGATGGTCAGAGATGCAACCCCATCTCTGGATGTCCCTAAACCTCCGACTGGGTGGGCCTATACAACAGGGGATGGATCATTCAAAACTGCCCTGTTCTGTTCATTCCCTCTGAAGCATCTGATACTGGCCACTGTTGGAAGACAGGATACTAGGCTAGACAGACCACTGGTCTGACCCAGTGGGGGTGTTCTTATGAGAACAGCCTATCGATTGAAACTTAGCTCCCAAGTGTTCAGCCAAAGTTTAAAGGGAAAAAAAAAAAAAAAAAAAAAGAGAGAGAAACAAAATCAGGCTTGGTGGACCTAAAATTAGGATTGCAAATAGATAAATGAACAAGCAAAGTTCAATATTGTTTTGCTTTTAAAATTAACACATTAAATGCTAGCAGCCTAACAAACAACCCTACAATAAAAAGCCAGGATGGCTTAATGCAACCCTACAATAAAAAGCCAGGATGCATTTATGGGGGCACTGAGGGAGGAGGAGAAGGGTGGCTGTTGAATTATGAAACAGATTAATTTCAAAAATATTTTGGCAAACTTATGCTCACCTGGGTGACTGTACATTGCAGTGGTAGATATATTCAGTCACAGTGTTATCATCAAACATAGAGGAATATTTTCGCTTGAAGTCTGGTCTTAAACGCTGTACAAGGCTTAATCCTGTTAAAAAAAAAAAAGAAGAAAAAAGAAAAAAAAGAAGAAGTTTAAAAAATAATTATGGGGGAGCTAGTAGTGACCTCCTTTATTTAGGCTGACCAACACTTTCCCATTATAAAAAGGTCCTGGAGGTTGTGGCTGAGATAACTTTGGACAAGTCACCATCTCCCCTTCCATCATCTGGTATTCCTTAGGAAAATTCTGGAACCATGCATATCAAAACAAATGGACACAAACATTCTAAAAAGAATGGGCACCACAGTGCATCAGACCAGCAGCTGCATTTCCCCAACCCACACACACACGCTGTATGGGGAAGGCCCGAGAGCAGCTGCAGCAGAGAGGGAGTAAAGGGGTCAAGATAGAGGAACTGGGCTGGGCCAGACTCCACTAATCCAACTCTCCAGACCCAGCACATGGCTCCAACAAACCATTCCCCACCCTGAGGACTCTACATGGGGTAGGAGCACCCCAACTCTTGGCAGGGAGGATGTGCTGGAGGAGATAGCCAGGCCAGGTTCCTTTCTTTAACTCCTGGACCTTGCATATGGCCTGAGTGGCTCATAACCCCTTCTTGGAGGAACAGCCTTTCTCCTGTTGCCAGCTGATTTATTTAGTCCTGTAGCTCAAGATGTAGATGTCTGGGCTGGAGGTTTGCTGGCTGAACCCTACAGATGATGTGGGAACTATAGTAGTTGAATTTAAGGGGTTTTTAAAAACCTTTTTCTTAAAAAAAAAAAAAAAAAAAAAACCTCTAGGAAATTACATACAAAAGCTACATTATAAGAACAACATTATTTTGTTGCAAACTAAGCTCTTGAAACTAAGCTCTTGAAAATTAGGGAATGTCAATTAAAGTTGTCCATGCAATCCTCATTCTGTCCTTTTCTACACATTAAGATATTGTTCTTAGCTTTCTTTTCATTTTCAAGTGGTTACCTTTGCAACCTTAAAAGAACGTTATTTTAACATATTTTGTATATGTAATCATATGAGACAGTGTTAGCCTAACTCTACTCTCAATGAAGCCAATAATCATTTTACCATTGGCTTCAATGATAGCAAAGTTAGGACACTGTTGAGCTGTTTTGAAAATCCTATCCATAATCCACTATTAAATGCCTTATCCAGTATCTGGGGCATGAATGAGAGATTGCTGGCTGAAGGTCAACCCAGATAAGACAGAATCGGTGCTAGTAAAAGGGGGTAGCAAACTGAAGACAGTCGAAGACTATATCTCCATCTTTAACTGAAGATGTGACCTCACCACTTATGACTTGGGTTTATAATCTGGAGGTAAGGTTCAATCCTCAAATGCTGGTAAACAGTCACAGCAACAGCAGTGATCATAATGCTGCTTCCCCCACCTGTTTCTGGCCAAAGGGCTATGAACATTTATGTAGACCTTGTCACCGTGATCCATGTTGTTATAACCTTGAGATCAAACTATTGCAATATACTTTATGTAGGGTTACACTTTAAATCAGCTCAGAAACTGAACCTAATGCAATAGGTTGCAGCTCACTTATTAAGTGGAGGTTTTAGTCATGAGCATGACACCAATGCTTGGTTATTTACACTGGCTGTTCATCGTATTCTACATAGAGTTTAAAGTGCTGTTTTAGATTTACAACACCAAAACTGGCTTTTGGACCTAGTATTTGAGAGACTGCTTATTTCTGTATGCCATCCTGCTACAAATGAAGTGCCTGCACTTCAATAAAGTGGAGAGACTACAAGCAGGGCATTTTCTGTGGGTAGCCCAATTCTGGAATACACTTTCCACTCTGTCATAAGTCCAAGTTTATTGATCTTCAGGTGACATTGCCAAATCTTTTTTTCCTAGAATGTAGGGTGAGAGACGGAAGTAAAGAGCTGCGATATATTGGTGTGTGCTGAGATCAGTGGTTGGAGTGTGAGGGTCATCTCCCTTTCCAGTTTGAAGAAGACTGCTGTATTTGCTTTTGTTGATCAAGTTGGTTTGTATTTTTAATGTTCATCAAAGACAACTTGAACCTTTGGATAGGCTTTTTTGTGCATGCTGTCCAGATAATTTAAAAAATGAATACTCCACATTAAATCAAATAATGGAGTTTCTATCTTATAAATGGATTTAATTATTCTCATCCCCTCACCAGAAAGAATCTCACTCCCTCATCAGAAAGTCAGAATCTACAGTTAATCCACATATAATAGGAAGAAAGGAAACCCATTCCTTATGTGAAAAAATTGAACAGATGTTCATGAAGATTTACAACAGAAGCTAGGATTGTTGGGTTTTTTTACATCTATTAAAGACGATGAACAACGGTTGCATTTTAGAGAAAATTTTCTTTGGCACAGCAATCTTTTTTTAAATTAGAATTTTTACATTCTCCAAAAAGAGTGGAATACTGTTAAGAATAACTAAACTGAATTTTTAAGTTAGAGGCATCATGTTAGCTTTATTTTTGTGCAACTACTTGATAACTGAATAGTCCTATTATGTAAATTATAAAAGCCTCTACTTCAAAGAATAATCTTGTTTGCAAAGTAACAAATTAATATGTCCAAAAGGCTAATCACCTTAGTCAAGCTTTTAAAACACACAAAAGCCTCTTTCCAGTTTGCATATTAAATTATATTATATATATTTTAAAGAATACAGGTAGTTCAAATGTAAACAAAGGCTAGATAGTCCACTTTTTTTTTTTAAACTCATGATAGATGGGTGATGTGGCTCCAGATACTTTATGAAATAAATGATGGGCCAAAAACTACTTATAAGAAGGCAATTAGCAATTATAAGAAGGCAACATCTTAATGAAGTGTTTGCTCTGTATTCATATTTAAAATAAACAGAAATAGTACTTTAACAAACATTAATTAGCACTCACCAAAGGGTCCTGCTAACCTGAGCCCAGCTAATGGGTTAAATGGACTCAACATAGCTCCTAGTGCTTTAATCCAGATTGGAATTGGTCTTTCTTGTTCAGCATTGTCAGGCCTCTCTGGAAAACCCCATGGCTCCACTAAGATAAGGTGCTTTACCCTGTTGGCAAAAGAGGTTTGGGAGGTTTAGTGTATATAAAATGGTTTGAAGTCTCTCACAATTTATTGTGGAATGAGAAATGTTAAAGCTAGCTATCTGAAAATTAAATAATCCACATTATTCACCACCGTCATATACTATGATCTAATTTCTGATCCCAAATTAGCATAAAGAAGTAAAATCGAAGAGAAGAATCAACACAAAACCAGCTATTAGACACTGTATTCTGTGAGAGAAAGATGAGATTTGTCTTTGTAAATCAGGTAGAGGGTATAGCAGAAGGGGTAATCACTAGCAGCCAGAATGGATTTACCAAGAACAAATCATGCCAAACCAGCCTGATTTCCTTCTGTGACAGGCTAACGGACTTGGTGGATAGGGGAAATGCAATTGACATAATGAATCTGGACTTCAGCAAGGCTTTTGACACAGTCCCACATGACATTCTGGTAAGAAAGCTAGAGAAATGCTTGCTTAGCATAACTACCATTAAGCAGATACACAATTGGTTAAACAATCACAAAGAGTAACTGTTAATGGAAGGATGTCAGACTGGAGGTCTCAAGTGGGGTTCCAAAGGGATCTGTGCTGGGTCCAGTGTTCTTTAACATCTTTATTAATAACCTGAATGTAGGAAGAGAGAGCATATTGATCAAATTTGCAGATGACTCAAAACTGGAAGGGGGAGGAAGGGGTTGCCAACACTTTGGAGGGCAGAGCTAAAATTCAGAGGGATCTTGATAAATTGGAGAACTGGGCTATAGACAACAAAATGAAATTCAACAAAGACAAATGTAAGGTGCTACACTTGGCGAAGAAAAACCAAATGCACAAATACAGAACGAGGGATAACTAGCTTGGCAGCAGCACTACTGAGAAGGATCTTGGAGTTGTGGTGGATCACAACCTAAACATGAGTCAGCAGTGCAAAAAAAGCAAATGCAATTTAGGTTGTAGTAACAAAGGCATAGCATGCAAGTCATACAAGGTGACCATACCACTCTACTCAGCGCTGGTTAGGTCTTAGCTGGAGTATTGTGTCCAATTTTAGTCACCAACGTATAGAAAGAATGTAAAGAAACTGGAAAGGATTCAGACATGAGCGACAAAAAGATTATTAAAGTGCTGGAATACATATAAACAAAGGCTGAAGGAACTGGGTATGTTTAGTTTGGAAAAGAGGAGATTAAGGGGGGACATGAAAGCAGTTTTCAAATATTTGAAAGGCTGCCATAAAAAATGATGGAGAAAAGTTTTCTCTTGCCAGAAAGGGCAGGGCAAGAGGCAATGAGTTCAAACTACAGCATAGCAGATTTGGATTAAATCTCGGGAAAAGCTTCATAACTGTATGAACAGTAGGACAATGAAACAGACTGTCTAAAGAGGCTGTGAAGCTCTTTCACTCAGGCTTTAAAAGGGAGGCTGGACAGCCATCTATCTTGGATGGTTTAGTCATAACAAATCCTGTATTTTGGCATGGGTTAGACTAGATGACCCTTGTGGTCCCTTCTAACCCTATGATTCTATGATCTGGTGTTTAAGGGGTTTGATTGCTGCTTTTATTTAAAAGTAGGCAAGTTAAGAGTCCTGTGGCACCTTATAGATCAACAGACGTCGGATGCATGTGGGTATTCACCCACGAAAGCTCATGCTCCAATACGTCTGTTGGTCTATAAGGTGCCACAGGACCCTTTGCTGCTTTTACAGATCCAGACTAACACAGCTACCCCTCTGATACTTTTAAATAAGCCACTTAACAAACCCAGGAGATACCCAGAGATGCTAGAGAATAACCACAAAAATAACTCCTCTCAAAACATTAATCTAAGGAATATTTCAGAGTCCTCCCACCCAAACGTTAATAACTGCAGCTCTGGAATAATTTCGGTAGCATTTGTTTTTTTAAATTACAGGTTTCTGCAGCACTAGACATGCATTAGAGCAGTGGCTCTCAACCTTTCCAGTCTATTTTACCCCTTTCAAGAGTCTCATTTTTCTTGTGTATCCTCAAGTTTCACTTCACTTAAAAACTACCTGCTTACAAAATCAGAAATAAAATACAAAAAAGTGTCACTGCACACTATTACTGAAAAATTGTTCCTTTCTTATTTTTACCATATAATTATAAAATAAATCAAATGGAATATAAATTTCAGTGTATAATATACAGAACAATTCATTATCTGTATGAAATTTTAGTTTGCACTGACTTTGCTAGTGATTTTTATGTAGCTGTTGTAACACTAGGCAAATATCTAGATGAGTTGATGTAACCCCTGGAAGACCTCTGCATACCCCCAGGGATATGCATAGCACTGCATTAGAGTGTGGGGTCTGTCTTCCTAGATTCATCCCTACTAAGATCCCCCTTATAAGAGATTCACCCATTGGAAGAGGTAAAACAATATACTGTATTTTCATTTAAATACACAGATTTAACAAGTAAATTACTTTTAGTTTAAACCAAGCAAGTATTTATCTCCTATTGGCTAAGAATCTCTGATTTCTAACGATAAGTTGGAGAGAAAAATGCAGCCATCCCTATACCTTAATGTTAACCTACCAGAGTGGGGAGAGGGAAAAATACTAAAACAGAAATGTAGGTTACTTTTAAAAGGACACATAATACTCAAATATAACTTATTTGATGATAATATCACAGTCTGATTAAAAACAGAAAAAGAGACATATGATACCCTTATTTATACAAGGATCGGGAAACGGGAGATGGCAATGGACTCCTAAAATTGGAAAAATCATCTAGAGGTCATTAATTTGTTGGTTCATCCTACCTACTATGGGAGTTATGTTATTAATGTTTTTATTATGCAAATAGATCTGCAGCTTTTGATGTCTGAACAACTTGTAAATATATACTTTAAAAGTTATATTATGGCAGATTATTAATAGTATAATATTTAAGTCTAACTAGACGTGCTTCAGGATGGCAGTTTTGCTTTTTTGATTCTCATGCATTAACTGATTCTTCTGTTCGGGTTCAGAGCACTGCAAGAGGATGTTTAACAAAAATGGTTGAGGGTCAGAATGTAAACAAAGAATTTCTACTCATATTGTAGTCATATTTTTCTACTCAGAACAAAAAACAATTTGCATTTGGGGTCTAAACTAGATAGTGTCTCTTTAAATCAAGTCTTGAGCTAATTTTTACAACTAAAACTAATTCAGAAAGAACTTGGTTTTACATTCTGCTGCACTTCAAATGAATACAGATGTGTAGTATTATCATTAGTAAGAGAAAGCAAAGATTTCCTTTATCCCTTTATTTTCACATACCTTGATGGGTACTTCAGTGAGTAAGCAGCAGCCAGGAATCCACCCAGATTATGGCCAAGTAAAATCATTCTGTCCAGCCCTACTTCCTGTCTCCATTCTTCTACAGCTTCTACAAACTGATTTTCTGCTTCTTCTGCATCAGTGTCAAACTGTGGTCTACTACTACGCCCAAATCCCAAGAGGTCAAATGCATAAACGGTCCTATTTTCGCAAAGCTCTTCAAAATTGAGGGCCCAAAGTCCAACACCTCCTCCAAACCCATGGAGGAGAACAAGTGGAGTTTTATATGAGAGGTCCTGAGAGAATGTTAGCGTCCATATTTTATTTCCATTGGATATGAAGACATATCGTTTACTGTATGTGCTTGTGATACCTGAAGGAAAAAAACAAACAGTTCAGATACTTTTTATTTTGTTAGTCATATCTAGCAGTCTGTTCAGTGGAAGCCCAGGGCAGGGATACTAGGTATCTTTCAGATCAGGGTCAAAGATCTTAAATAAGGGAACACTGAGAATCTATATTACAGTTATATTTGCTTCATTGCAATGCATTTAAAATAGCAATGCTTGTTTATGATGAAAAATTACATGAGATCTGGGCATACGCCAGATGTGTAAAAATTACTTACACTTCAGTATTTTCTCCTCAGCTTCTTTCAGATGCGGCAGTGATGTGGGGCACCATGCAGGAAGCCAACTAGATAGCCATCCTGACCTACAAGCGCAGTAAACACAAAATAAATAGATTTATAAATAAATTGGAATATGTATAAACAAACGACCTACATTCTGCATTAGCTGAAGCTTTAATGATCTTCAAGTATTGCCCCAAGTAGAGCACACATGTACACTAGACCATTATGTACAAGGACCACGAGCATGACACGAGTTTCAGCCTTTACCTTCTCCTGACTTATTGGTTTGTGTCATAAGCTTAAGCAGTAACACAACAGGGAAAGTCTGATGTGTGTGCCTGGTGAAGCTGCAGATAGCACAGATCAGATACACACAGAGCAGGTGATTATAGCAGAAAGACAGTCAATCAGGATTCAGATTTGATAATCTGTGTCTATTGCCATTCAATAATATTTAGTTACCTTTACAACAGTCACTCTGAATCATGACCTTTCTGTGTAAAAAAGTGATTTGCTTAAACCATCAGAATTTAGGAGTTGTGTTCAATTTCTCAATAAACACGTTTAAAAACAAATACTATATTATCCTCTCAGGTGCTCAGCTCTATCAGTGAACTGAAGGCACTCCGCATCTTGCAGGAGCAGACTCTTAAGAACATTAAAAAAAAAGTTAAATAAAAGTAAAACATGCATCCCACATCCCAAGTTTCATATTGTGGAAGTTCTGAACAGCAGCAGAGGCAATGGCATAAGTCTGTAGATTTAGGAAGATTGCACTACATTTCTTTAACTACAATTTTTGTTTGGAAGAGTCTCTTTACACCCATAAGGGTTAGAAACTTCCAAGGTTCCAATTAATTAATTAATTAACTAACTGATTTTAAAATAAGGTCAAAGTCTGCAGAAAGTGATGGCACCCTCCTGGGAAAATTCCCAAACTTCCTATGCCAAGTGGACTTTTCAAATTCTACCTCTTAAGTCAGCTCATTAGGCATTGGCATCCCAACACACAGGCCCCAACTTTCCAATGTGCTGGGGGGTGCTCAACCCCTGGCACTGCCCCAGGCCCTGCCCCCACTCCATTCTTTCCCCCCAGGCCCCACCCCCACCCCATTACACACCCTCGCTTCCCCCCCCCCCACGCCATGAAATAGCTGATCACGGTGGGTGGGAGGCGCTGATCTGTGGGGTCCACTGACAGGCGAGAGGTGCTGGGCAGGAGGGAGTTGATATAGGGGCTGAGGCTCAGCACCCATCATTTTTGGATGCTCCAGACCCAGAGCACCCAGGGAGTCGGTGCCTATGTCCGAACATGTCTGCCATACATTCGCATGTTGATTTTTTTAAATACTAACAGTTGAGGAAGAAACACACAACACAGCTAAATTAGAATTTCAAATCAAACTAAAGATTACACATTTTCAAAAACCTTTTTCTCTTAAAATCTCAGTTAAAACTCTTTTTCATGTCAGGGTTTTTTTAACATCATTTTGCCTCAATTATGCTTTCCCCCCTTTATGTTTCCACCTTTTTGTTTGCTCAGACTCTTGGCATTTGTGAAAGAAAATAAAGCAATTAAATATTTCTTCTACCAATGCTAAAGACTGTAGAACACTGCACCCAAGGATCACCTTAATGCTCTAAGGGACCAATCCAATTCCCTTTAAGAGTCAATGGAAAGATTCTCATTTTAAGTCACAGAAGTTGCATCTGACCCCAAGGCTCTCTTCCAAATGTAATTGAAGTCAATTTCAGAGTAGCAGCCCTGTTTGTCTTGTATCCGCAAAAAGAACAGGAGTACTTGTGGCACCTTAGAGACTAACAACTTTATTTCAGCATAAGCTTTCATGAGCTACAGCTCACTTCTTCGGATGCATAGAATGGAACACACAGACAGGAGATATTTATACATACAGAGAACATGAAAAGGTGGAAGTATGCATACCAACATGAAGAGTCTAATCAAGTATTCTTGCACAAAGCAATTTGGCCAACTACTGATCATCAACTTGTACCATGATATTTAAAACAGTTTAATGAAAATTATCAATTGATATAATCAATTTAGTTTTAATTAATTAATGTCTTAAAAACTGATTATAACAACACCTTGGTATCAGCTGGGCCATCGTGTTAAATCAAATGTCTCTTCTAATGATATACTAAGCTGAAGAATATTACCACATGATCCAATTGCTTTTCTTCCCACCCCCTCAAACTGATACTGTATAAATGTCTAAGTCATATCTTGATTAAAGAAAAAAAACCTCAACATTTTTTTAAGGGGAAAAACATTTTTCGCAATAAGGAAATTTCTCTACTGTTAAAGACAGCTGTAACAAACATTTCAAAACGGTGGCAGTGCAGGTCTGCTGGTTATCCCCAGAGTTGTCCAGATCCCCAGTTCCCATGGTCTGGAGAGTCACAGTCGCCTCTACAGGAGCCTGCAGCACATGTCCTCCCCACTGCTCAGCCAGCCCAAACTGAGCTGGGCTGCCTCCTTTTATCTGTCCCTTCCACCTGAAGCATGCGCAGCAGGGGTAAAGGGGTGTGGTCTCCTGTCCCAACTGATGGATTTCAGCGTTAGTTCCCTGATTGATCAGGCCCCAGGGGCCCAGTGCTGGGTTGGTACACCCAGCATACTGTTACCTGTATCTTTTCTTTGGGACGGGCAAACTTCAGTCTTCTGAAAACAAGTATTTAGTTTCCTCTATCTGTGGTAAATCTGTCATATTTAAATGACTAAAAGTAGCCTTATTTTTAATTGCCTATTTTAATTTCTGATAAATAAATTTGCACCCTACAACACGTGGATTAATTATTAAAGGAAATTCAATGTTTAGCGTTCTCAGAACTAAGCAAGTATCTCTCTGTATTTATCTGAACTAAAGGTTTTTCATATTTTTCATTCCAGAGTCTTAGTTTCAAGCCTTTAAAAAAATTTTTTTTGAAGACTGAATAACTCTTTGATATGACAAGCAGCTAACTGAAGAGCAGTAAATGGTGACCCCAGATCAGGCAGGCAAATGGCCAGGGTAGCTTTATTATCTACATATCAAGCTTAAACACTGCTGGGATTGAGAAGCGATGCACACAAGGCCATTTGACACGTAGAGTATGTAATCCTGACTGCAACAGGTGGAGGGCAACAGTGAGCATGTATTAAAAGGACACAATCAATCTGAAATCTAGTCAAAGTTTAAAGTGGTTTCTGGTCCTACACTTTCCCCAGAATCTTCCTGTCAATTTATATAGCTTTACAATCATTTTTTTTAAAGTGTTTTCATTCCTCAGTTGCTGTGTGAAGCTACTAAATAAACAAAAATCAACCGATATTGTCTATATAAGGAGAAACACTCACTATACAAAGTGCTATCAAATACACTAAGTAAACAAAAAGGAAGAAAGAGAAAATAACCTCTCTAATCTTTCAGTTGTACTCATTTTTGATGACCCTTGTAACACCAATAGGCAAAAAGAATTCCAGTGAAGTATTTTTTTTTAAGTAGACAATGTCCTTTTAATGACATCTTTGATTTGGTAGAACATTGATACGGTTCCATGCAGGACAGAACCTACAGTTCACACAATCTCCAAGCAAGTGAAGGTTTACCAGCAACCACCTTAAAATAACTTGAGGAATTCTCTAAGGGCTTGAAAGGCGTGAGAGCTTTCAAAACTATGTTCAGTGCATGAGTCAGAAGAAATGTAACTAGGTTGCCATAAAGAAGCAAATTAAGTGTATGAGGACTCCATTAACCACAGCACAAGTAGGCCTCATTCAAGAGAGTACAAATTTGAACCCAGAGAAAGCTCAAACAGCTCCTTTATCTAGCTCATCTCTAAGAAAAGTTAATTGCCAACCCAATCCCTGGTTTAACATCTTTCCTGGCATCAAAGTCAAAAAGTTCTTCATATCATCTAATAAACAACCTAATGAGCCACCTAAGAATGGAGCAGTGTGGAAACAATTACTGTCTGAGACACCCTCCCAAATTAGGTGCACCTGTCAGTATTCATGCTGTAAAATACAGGTGAGGTTGGAAGTTTGAACCACTTGAAACAGGAGATACCATCCTCAGGTTAGGGAAAAGAGGATTTTACAACAGCCACAAGTTTGGAATATCCAGGGTGACTAGATAATCTGGCACTGCAAAGGTTCCTTTAGCTATTTCCCTGGGGATTTCTTAATTTTATTATCAAGAGTGGATGCATATGGAGAGGTGAGTGGGGACGTATAGTCTTGTCAAAGTCACATGTTTGAGAATATTTGTACTCCCAATGCAAAGGGTCTCAGAACTAGCTATGTAACAGCAGTCCCACTTTGCATTCTGTACATGCACTGATGCTTGTTGGCAGAGAATCTGAAACAAACTAGCTGAGCTCCAACACACCTTTCTGGAGTACACTGTGGTTGAGGTGGCCATGGAGGTCAACACAGACACAATATGGACCATTTGTACAGCAATTAGATTTGATGCTTTCCAGTGAAGTATCATCCCTACCTCTTCTGTCATCCCTCAACAGCCTGGGTGATTGACTATTTATATACACAGAATCATAGAAATGTAGAACTGGAAGGGACCTCGACAGGTCATCAAGTCCAGTCTCCTGTGCTGAGGCAGGACCAAGTAACCTAGACCTCTCCTGACAGGAGTCTGTCCAACCTATTCTTAAAAACTGCAAAAGGATTTCACAACCTCCCTTGGAATCTTATTTCAGAGCTTAATCATCCTTATTGGGGATTGGTCCTGCTTTGAGCAGGGGGTTGGACTTGATGACCTCCTGAGGTCCCTTCCAACCTTGATATTCTATGATTATTAGAAAGCTTTTCCTAATATTTAACGTAAGTCTCCCTTGCTGCAGATAAAGTCCGTTACTTCTTGTCCTACTTTCAGTGGACATGGAGAACAACTGATCCTCATCTTCTTCATAACAGTCCTCAACATATATGAACACTTACTACTGTAGGTTGCCCCCCCACATAGTCTTGTTTTCCGAAGCATGCCCAGTTTTTTTAACCCATGTGGACTGGAAGTTAGATGTAGTGACCACAGATGCAATTTGGATGAGAGATTCCAAGGACAGGAGATACGCTCCAGAAGTGGCACATGAATGTTGATAGAATGGATTACAGCTCATGTTCTACCCCACTATCACTACCCTCAGAGACTACAAATCCTGAAGAGTGTGAAGCCTTGGAGAACACACTAGAAAGCTTAAAACACAAAAAGTGAGAACCCTGGTGGATGGTATCCTTTGCAAATAGCAGTTCGGCATTTTCCACAAGATCCAACTGTTTTATGGAGCTGCTTCATGGTTAACTTGGAAGCCAATTTTTTCCCCTTCCAATTGGATTATCACCCTATTTATAAAGCTGTTCAGAAGAATTTCAAGCCAAAACATTCTGTGATTACTTTAGTGTTACTGAATTATCCAACTGTTTTGCAACATTTAAAGTCCTGCACAATATTTTGAAAACTACTGCACAATATTTCCAGGAAGCGTCCTGTACATCATACCTCCTGATTTCAACAAGAGTCTCTTGGTAGCTTATTACAGAATATTGCTACATTAGGTCAGAGGTAAAAACGCCTTCCTTGTATATTTACTGTGTCTTGAACTTTGTATTTAGAACAGTCAGTACCTACTTTATCAATGTTAAATTATTTAGAAACATTGCATTTTGCCACTTGAAGTTCCCTGTACATATAAACAGCATGTTACATTGGCCCCTGACTTCCCAGATACTAAGAAGAGATTGTAAACAAGATAAGTCATACACAATGAATCTTTTCTGATTAGTATAGTGATATTCTAGTACCACCATGACATTAGGAATAGTTGTAACAAGCTGCATATTCAGGCAGGAGAGAAGATCAACGTTATACTGGTACTCAATTTTGGTGCAGCTCCCCTACCTGAAATGGAGCAGCAGATGGGTACTAGCTCACTCCGCCTACCATGTCCCTAGCCCTCTTCTCTTCTGTCTCCCAGCAATTCCTCACATCCTTTTCCGCCCCTTGTGTATTTTTTGTTTTCTAATTTTTGTTTAATTTTGATGCCTTCTTTTGCCACTTCCCCGTCCCTCCATTCCAGGGTGTGTGAGGGGGCATTCACTGATGCACATAGGGTCAACCATTATGTGCTCTTGCAGCTGAGATGAGTACAAGCGCAAAGTTTAAATGATCAGATTGCTGCCTGAGCCTGCATCCCAGTACACTCAGGCTGCTTACACAACTGGCCGTCCAGTACTACAGGCTGACACAAGAGAACAGGAGATCACTAAGCACATCTGCAGTCATGAGAGAGGCATATCTGTAAGGCCTTACCAAATTCAGGGTCCATTTTGGTAAATTTCATGGTCATAGGATTTAAAAAATCATAAGTTTCATGATTTCAGCTATTTTAAATGTGAAAATTCACAGTGTTGTAATTGTAGGGGTCCTGACCCAAAAATGAGCTGGGGGGGGGGCTGCACCAGGTTATTGTTGGGAGGGGTTGTGGTACTGCTACCCTTACTTCTGCTCTGCTCCTGGTGGCGGCGCTGCCTTCAGAACTGGGCAGTTGGAATATGGTGGCTGCTAGCCAGGAGCCCAGCTCTGATGGCAGAGCCACCCGCCAGTAGTGGGGCAGAAGTAAGAGTGGCATGGTATGGTATTGCTACCCTTACTTCTGCGCTAGTGCTGGTGGGGCACCTGGCTAACAGCTGCCGCCATGCAGCCGCCCAGCTCTGAAGGCAGTGCAAAAGTAAGGATGGTAATACTGCAATCCCCCCAATAACCTTGCAAACCCCCTACAACTCCCTTTTGGGTCAGGACTCCCAATTTGAGAAATGCTGGTCTACCCCATGAAATCTGTACAGTATAGGGTAAAAGTACACAAAAGACCAGATTTCATGGTCCGTGACACGTTTTGCATGGCTGCAAATTTGAAGGGCTCTACATATCTGGGATCATTGAGTTTTTCCTGACCACACCCACTCTCCTTTGCCTGTGCTCCAAATCCCCAGACATGCTTGGTATCCCTTTTCTCCCCACCCCCACAGCTTGTGAAACACTGCCTTATTGCCTCACATTTCATCTAAAAGACATGTCAAAGTACTGCAAAGGCATGGAGGACAATTAATGCTAACAGGTTAGGAAACCAGTCCTTTCCTGCTGTGATTTTATCAACTCTGGAGGAGCAGAAACATACAAGGTTCAAGGATCAGACGCTTCCCCTTTAAAAAAAATACACCTTTACCCCGATATAATGCAACCCGATATAACATGAATTCGGATATAACACGGTAAAAGCAGCGCTCCAGGGGGGCGGGGCTGCGCATTGCGGTGGATCAAAGCAAGATCGATATAACGTGGTTTCACCTATAACGCAGTAAGATTTTTTGGCTCCCGAGAACAGCGTTATATCGGGATAGAGGTGTAATTTACAAAGCAGTCACAGCACCAGCAATAAGAAATAAAGACCGTGTTTTCTGCCCATCTTGCCTGATAAAACATTATTTTACGCTTGTATTTCAACACAGAAATCCAAACAAATCTAACTGAGAACATTAACGAAAAAGTTATACTAGTAAGTAAGAGAAAGTACTTATTATACAGGACTGAACTACAGCCTTCCTTCACTTCTGTAGCCTCATGCTATCCAGATTTTCTTATCACTAACCACCACAGGTTCCTGCTTCTCCTCCTCCCACACTGTCAGTCACTCAGGACTTTGTCTTTAAATCCCTCCTCTTTTCCCTTTAACTTTAGCCCACTGTGACCTCTTCCCCTTACACAGCTTCAATGACTCACAAATCTACCTCTCTTACCCTGACTTCTCTCCTGTTATCAAAATCTCTCATCTGGAGCTCCCACTTCCTGCTCAACCTCAACAAGGCAAAAACTGAGCTATCCATCCATCTTTCCTTCCCCTCTTCTCCCTTGCTGTCAATACCAATGACACCCTGAAAAGCTATGCTAAAGGAATGTCAAATTTGCAAAGTCAAGAGCTCAAAAGTTAAGAATGCCAGAAAATAAGGTTGCAAATGTAACCATAGGGAATAATCAGGAGAGACTACAGATTTTTTTTTTAATGGGCAGGTTCTTCATTTGTGTTTTCAGTTTTCCACCCTTTAGTTCACCCACCAAAGGCCCTGTATTGTGGTGACCCTCTTGGGCTCACAGTGCCTAAATGCTGTTCCTCCCAGTGCAACAGGGAGTTGGACCAGTCTGCAAGAGTGAATATACTGCATCACAAAAAGGACCTAAGGCACAATTCCTCCTAGTGCAGCTCCTTGCTGCATAAATGGCCCTACTGAGCACAGAATGAATTGTGAATGTAGTACTAAGGAAAAGTTTGTGCTAAGCTGCTAGCCCTGTGAACAGAAGTCTTCATTTTATCTACAGTATGGGTGGCAGTAGCAGACTTCCCAACACTACCTCCCAAATATCTATTACCCCTGTTATTCAAGATTTTAAACATGATTCAAGAGTTAACAGATGACTATCATCTTCCTCTCCCCACCTGGACACTTTATTGAGAAGGGAGAGACTAAAGCCCAGATGATTGACTGGCCAAGCAAGCTGGTGGAGGATTTCTGCCACAACTCAGCAGGGACTCAGACAACTAGTCATGGAGAACAGGATCCTCCACCTGACATAATGGTAGGACTTTAAAAGTATGCAATCCCTGTAATCTCACCCTGACTTTATACCTCTGTGCACAAACGTACCATGCTGGCACGGAGTACTGAGTGTGGTATATTTGATTATTAAAGACATACTTCACTTGAATTTTTTTTTTATTGACAAATTTTTGAAAGTATGTGAATATTTTCTTTTTACTACTGCACTCACTAGAGAATTACTGAAGGGTGGGGGAAGAAGGGCAGTCTACCCTTTATGCCTTCCGCAACCCTGTGGGGGAGCCTGGGGGTTGCCCTTCCGTCCACTAAGCCCATGATTGGGCTTGAGAAGGGAGGGAGGAGAAAACCTCTAGCCCAGCAGTGTCTACCTTGCAGTACTTGAGGGAGACTTAAGAATAGAATATTTGATTACAAATTCAAAGTGTAACATGCCCTGCAGTTTTTAAACTGGATATTCAAGTTACACTCATCACTACAGGGAGGAGGTATTAAGTACTGCCTTCCACTGCTCCACCTACAGCTCAGGGAGGAGCTGTGATGTGAGCCCAGAATGCTCTTAGCAGCTGCTGTCCCTTTCCTCCTGTAACTGTTGAGCAATTCAGCTGCTCTGTTGACTGCTTCTCTGCAAGCCTGAAGGGCAACAGGATAGAAGAAGTTTGATTGGCTCTGCCTGAGCCTAGAGTAGGGATGGCCAAACTGTGGCTCCGGAGCCACTTACGGCTCTTCAGAAGTTAATATGTGGCTCCTTGTATAGGCACCAACTCCAGGGCTGGAGCTACAGGTGCCAACTTTCCAATGTGCCAGGCGGGAGAGCTCACTGCACAACCCCCTGGCTCTGCCACAGGCCCTACCCCCACTCCACCCCTTCCCACCCCATCTCCTGAGCCTGCCGTGCCCTCACTTCTCCCCCTCTCCCCCCAGAGCCTCCTGCACACCACGAAACAGCTATCGGGAGGTGCAGGGAGGGAGGGCAAGGCGCTGATCGGCAGGGCTGCCGGTGGATGGGAGAGCTGCTGCCATATTACTGTGGCTCTTTGGCAATGTACATTAGTAAATTCTGGCTCCTTCTCAGGCTCAGGTTGGCCATCCCTGGCCTAGAAGAACATCTAAGCAAGGACGGCTCAGTTCCCCTCCACTACATGGCCACTGAAGGCAGCTCAGGAAAGGGGAAAAAGAGAAACCAAGAATCAACTACTCCTTATGGATCCCTGGTCTCTGCCTCAACCCCTGCATAGACTAAAGGAGAATCTCTAGCATTGGCTTAAGTGGTACAAGGAGAGCAGTACAGAGAGAATCCATCTCCAGTACTGACTGCAGCAAATAATCTGTTCACCGCTCAGACTGAAAAGGCTGGATATCACTCTTCTAGTGCCTATTTTTGTTAATCATTCCTCCCAGGGAAGTTTCTAGATGGGAGGCCTCCATCTGCAGGGATGTGGAATACACTATCATGATCAACTCTCCTCTCCTCTCAGCTGCAGGGAAGGGGCGAGGAGACAGCCTCCTAACAGTGTCTCCATTGTGGCTCTACCCCATTGTGGCAGAGAAAAGACACCTTCTCAGTGAAAGCCGCAGTGCTCCCCTTCCCAAATCTATGCAGAGGAAGGGAAACTTCATAAAAACATGCTTCTAGAGTGGCTGAAATAAAGCTTATTTGTGAGTTTTGAGGACAATACATGAATATGATGCAAGTGCATGACACCAGAGAGTGAAAGTGATGATCGACATAGAAAGGCAATTGCCTATACACAAACTCCTATCAATGTAAAAGGCCAAACTGAAAAAGAGGTGGGAAATTTCCTTTAGTTTGTGTGTAACAGCACACTGGGCATTGAAGTAAAAGTGTACCTCCCAGTGCACCTGTTTTTGCCCTTGTTCCCTTTAAAACTGGAAGCCTCTGCTAGTTCTATGACTTACAAGAAGCTACATAAAAGTCTTATAAAGTTTTAGGGAGGGAGCAGACAGGAGAGACCCTGGGTCATGGAGGAACATAGATGCATAGAGCTCTTTACTATCAGGTAGAAAGCTTGAGAGGAAGACATTTTAAGGGAGAGAGGGAGGGAGCAAGCCTCAGCTGATGGTGAGTGACAAGGGAGTCAAGAGCTAAGACAAGACCCTGCAGGGCAGTGACACTGTTTTGAGGTGATTTGTTCTGAATCTTCATTTCTAAGTTAAAGAAAAACTGAGCAAAGGAACTGTAACTGTGCAGATATTTGGAGTATGATTTCATTACCCTACCTGCTTATGCTTTGTTTTAAATTTTAAGGTGTGAGTCAGTCAAACACTCAGACAAATCTGCAGTTGACAGTGTCTGTGTAAAGAGCAAGTCAATTATTACGAATGTTATGCAGTACAGTACCCTGAGTGTCTTACTGGAAGTGCTTCATGAGTTCAAACCTACTGAATTCATCAACGTAGATTTTAAAACTACATTCACTCTGAGACTGTAAAAAGTCTATCATCTCCAACAACATGTCTCACGAGTGAAAACCCAAACTCAGAAAAGTCTCAAAGGATAATGGAAAAACAGTTATGAATCCTGAAGTTGCAATGTTTCCTACAAAATAGTTGAATATATTATTCCAAGGCACTCTTAGTATTAACTAGTTGCTGCAAGTCATTCCATCTAATTTCATCAAAAACACCACCCAAAGTTATTTTAGAGAAAGTTACCACTTATCTTAAAGACAAAACAGTTTTCAATCCTTGAAACTTTCCCCCACATCTATGCAAACTGAGCAGTACTTAGTGATTTTATATGGAACGCTGACAAACTTTCTAGACACTTTGTTCCACACTGACAATCCAAATATATTTAGTTTTATCTTCAGATTAGACTATGGATTACAGCTGTATGATTTAGCGTGTTTTGATTAATAGATTTTGTAGTGATCACTACACTCTCCAGAATGCTCATTTTGCCAGATTTCAGCTAGTTGAACTTGTTATGTAACTAGGTGAATTACTATCTGATGTATTTGTTCTTAAAAAGATTAAACTTTAGATTTTTCCTTTATATACACTTAATATGTCACCTGTCATTTAGAACTGTATCCAATCTGCTATTTTAATAGCATGTAGGTATTTCTCTACCAAGCCAATTTTAAATCTGAAAGTAATTAGTGTAATTCACTAGTTTATACAACTTACATTTTCTTTAGCTCTAATCAGGCTTGTTCACCTTGAAAGGATGACCAAGCTTTAAGACTGGCCAATATTAAGAATGCAGTAATGCAAATACTCTGTGCTAACTGTTCAAAGCACTAGCATTTCACCACTGTCCATGCACTTTTTGATGTACAAAAAGGAGACTTAAGATTTCGTTTTCAAAAGTGACTAGTGATTTTGGATGCCCAATCTGAAAGGCCTTAAAAGGGCTTGATTTTCAGAGGGTGGATGCTGAGCACTTTCTGAAAATCACACCCCCTTTAAAAGATGTCATGTTGGGCACCCATAATCAATAATCCCTTATGAAAATTTAGACCATTTTTTCCTACCCCAAGGACTTTATATTAAGAACACGATCCTGAAATGTGCTGTGTGATGACAAAAGTTGAGGGTATTCAACACTATCAAAGAAGCACTTAACATGCCAAGTTAAGCAACTAATGCAGTTTAGAGTCAATGCAGTGAACAAGTTTGAGAGGATGAAGCATGGATATTTTAAGACTCACTTGGTAAATCATCAACTGGAGGCTTCATAGATTGTGTATTTTAAGAAGAATGTTATAGGGTGTTATAGCTGTGTTAATCCCACGGCATCAGCGAGACAGGGTGGGTGAGATAATATCTTTTATTCACTCGAAATCTCTCCAACAGAAGTTAGTCCAATAAAAGGTTACCTTACCCACCTTGTCTCTCTCTAAAGGATAGGGAGGTTTGTTTGGCACACAAACTACAATGGAGGGGAAGATAGTTTCAAACACAAGGTGCAGCATTGTAAAAAGTGTGAACACAATGATTAAGTCATTCTGAAGGGCTGCCTGGGAAGAGAAAGAAAAGTAGCAGAAATATGGGTCAGGCCAATTTGCACAGTGGTTTAAAGGGGCTGTGTTCCAAGTTGATGCTGAAGGGAAGTGGAAGTCAGTGGAGAGATGGAGCGCCAGAGACAGAAGAGGAAAATGATTGTTTAGCAACAGCCGTTTGTATAGGCGGGAGGAGACGAGAGATGTGAGTAGACCGGGAGAGAGGAAGTGGCTGTAGCTGAAGCAAAAGACATCAGTGGTTTTGCAGTACGAACATGGAGGAAGTGAAACACAAAAAACCTACAGCAGCTGGGATGTGAGGATCCGCTCTAGGGTGGTGCTGGAGGGGGGGGGGGGGGGTTATGCGGCTTGGCAGGTGTACATAGGCCGGGGGGGGGGTCCCCCAACTGCTGCCCCGTCTCCCCGTCCCCTCCCACCCCGCGCTCACCCTTCGCTCGAGGCCTCCAGGGGCCCATCCTCGGCCATGGCGGGGGCTCGGCGGCCGCGAGCTGGTGCCGGGGAGGCGGCAGCGAGTGACAGCGCGAGGGCGACACGACCAGCCATCACGGGACCCGCCCGCCGCGTCATCCCGGCCGGGCCGCCCCACCACAGAGCGCGCGGCTAGAGCGTCCCGGGGACTCGCCCCTCCCTGGGCGGGCCAGGGGAATGGGCTGCGCGCGGCTGAGCTGGAGCTCGCGCGCTGTGGGCGGAGGGTGCCGCGAGCGCCTTCCAGTGATCTCGAGCGTGGCTCTGGATGTTATAGCATTTTCTGGTTTCATTTTGTTAAGAACCACCATGCCTATTGTGCTTCCATTTGGGACCATTAGAAGAATATGGATGAGGATTAGTGCCTCATTAAATCAAGAAGAAAATGTCTAAAAAGATATTCAGGAAAAAGTATTTAAAAGTATTGGTTGCACAAAATACTGTGGCCATAGTGATACATAATACATACTACACAATGTATGTGTGTAAATATGACACATTCACATGCACCATAGATGTGCAAATATAAATATGCATATTTATTTAGATTTAAATAATAAGATGTCTAGTACAAGGCTCTAGGCAGCCTTACATAACTGATTAGTACTACAGAAACCCTCCAGCAGCATTAAAATCATTTAAACTGGAATTATGCTAACCAAGCACCTACAGGAATACTCCCTTCCACCACCTTCATCTCTCTGGGAAGCATACTCTCAGCCTTCTCCAAAAACCCTACCAAACAGATGATTTGCAGTATGCCTAGATGATCTCCAAATCTGGCCTATTTTTGACCAAAATGAGGGACCAAGAGCCCTGTGCAGAAAATGGAGCAGGCTACATGGAACAAAGGATTAAAAGCTGACCTGGTGCCTATAAACCAGCCAATAGTTTCTAGTACAGAGGTAGGGAACCTGAGCACGCAAGCTGATTTTCAGCAGCACTCAAACACTGCCCAGGTACTGCCCACTGGTCTGAGGGGCTCTGCATTTTAATTTAATTTAAATGAAGCTTAACATTTTAAAAACCTTATTTACTTGACATACAACAATAGTTTAGTTATATATTATAGACTTTTAGAAAGAGACCTAAAAATGTTAAAATATATTACTGGCATGCAAAACCTTAAATTAGAGTGAATAAATGAAGACTCAGCACACCGCTTCTGAAAGGTTGCCAACCCCTGTTCTAGTACTTAGGAAGTGAGCAGGTAGAAGGATGGGAACATACAGGACCCAGGAATTGTGAGATGGCATCGGGGGTCTAGCTAGGACAATCTAAACAAAGGTCAGCTACACATACTTAAAATGCATCTTTATTGCAAAGAGGGCGGGTAGGAACATGCCTTAAAGTGAACATACTTTAGCCCATACTTCCAGTCATGCATGCAACCACAGAATTGAGGCTTTTATAAGCATCTGTTTAAGGGTTTTGTGCGTAGATGGTAGCAGTTTGGGGTTAAAACAAGCACAAAGTAAGCCTGCAGAAAACACCCTTTAAGCACCAACCTCTATTATAATGAGTGGGATCCAGCTCAAATACCTCTGCTTACCACAGGTGTGGTAGCATTGCACAAGAGTGAGGGAATCTCTCAGGAGGATGGGTCATGAGCCATTTAGGGATTTATAGGTCAGAGCACACACCCTTAAGTGCTTACCCAGATCAGTAAGAAAGCTGCTGCTTTTTGCACCAGCTTGTTCCCAAATGATTTTCAGATGTAGCCACATGTAGAGCATGTTGCAGCACTAGCAGCAGTCTAATTTTGAGACAACAAAAGCATGGGTAACACAGTGAAAATGTCTATATCTAAAAAGAAGGGTTATGGCACCCTAGCTAGACACAGATGGTAAAAAGCACCAACAGGGGGTCTATGCATACACACACACACACATATATATATATATATATATATATATATATATAAATATTTTCACTTGGCTATTATTTATGTTAATCAAATAAAGAGGCAAAAGCTTATAGATCAGGAAATATCAGTGAAAAGCTATTAGAGCCCCTTACATACACAGCCCCAAGCTGATTCCTGGGGATGCAGCAGCACCAGACTGAGGTATTAATTCCCTCACAAGAAAAAGCATTCTCCAGCATGTTTACTAGAGGCCAGGAGAGGCAACAGCAACCTGGCAGCTTAGAATTAGATTTTTGGGCTAGTTTTGTTTTTTAAAGTAAACTCTGACAATTATTACATGTGTAATTGGAAAAGTATTGAACTCTGACCATAATAATGATTAACTAGCTTTTATATTGTGCTTTGCATTTTCAAAGTGCCACACAAGCATTAATTTAATCCAACACCTGTACACTAAGTTTCACCTTCCTCATGTGGAGGTGAATAATTAGGGGGAGGAAGAGGCTTATTATTAGGCATTACACAACCAGGGCCGGCTTTAGCCATTTCGCCGCCCCAAGCACGGCAGCACGCCGCGGGGGGGCGCTCTGCCGCTCACGCGGCTCTAGTGGATCTCCCAGAGATGTGGCTGCGGAGGGTCCGCTGGTCCCGCAGCTCCGGTGGACCTCCCGCAGGAGCCGCCTGCCGCCCTCCCGGCAACCGGCAGAGCACCCCCCCGGGCATGCCACCTCAAGCACCTGCTTGGCATGCTGGGGCTGGAGCCAGCCCTGTATACAACCATAAAAGCAAAACAACAGTTTTAATATTAAACCTAATTATTATTAAACTTACATAAACATTGTACCTGAAGTCAGGCAGCATGATTCAGTGAGTAGGAAGCAGGGTTCAGAAGTCTTAGCTTCTATTTTCAGCTAGTATGGTATAGGGCAAGTCTTCGTACTTTACTTGGTATTGGTGACAACAGATTATATCTGACCAGGTTATAATCAAGATTATTGTTTGTATAGCACTCTGAAATCATTGGATGAAAGCAGCTATACAGCACAAGTGTATAGTATGTACTTGGTAGCAAATGCAGTAGTCAAGGTCACAGAATAGTTTTAGTCAAGGTTTTATTTGAGGTACCTTAAAATGGCATATTAAATTAGTACTTTTCTTTGGAGGATACCTGGTTGTGCTGTGGAAACTTTTATTTAAATAAAAAAATTAAGTATCTAGACTTTACAATTATGAAGATATGTGAACAGAGTATAAATGGACATAAGTGATGTCTGCCTGCATCTACAGACAACCAAAAATGAACTCTGCCTGCTGCGAGTTGTTTCTCATCATTTAAATGGTAAATTAAGTCTAAAGCCTAATTATGATCATTTAGGTCCTGATCTTGCAACACATGTGTAATCTCATTGACTTCAATAATTTCTACACACATGCACACAGAGGAACTTCAGTGGAATGATTCATGCTTAAAGTCAAGCATGTATGTAAGTGTTTGCTAGTTTGGAGCCTTAATTGTTAACATTAACTATTTCATTTATCTCTAGATAGCCCCCCTTGCTGTAGTGTCTGAATGCTTTCCATGTGTTAGTCTTCCCCAGTATCTAGGAGAAATAGTTTTATTAGTTTATTAGGTAGGCTTGGCAGAATTCAGTTTTTATTTTTTATAATTTTGACTAATGTGTGTTTATTTTGGGGCATTTTTACTTTAATTTAAATTTCCATAGTTGCAGGAAATTATGGGGGGGAGTTGAGACAGTGGGGGGCGAAATCAGGCAATAATTATTTAATGACAGTATATGTTGAGATTCAAAATGTTGAAGCTTTAAAAACATTTAACACGCAAATTTTCAACATCACATGTCAAAATACACAAAGTAAATATTCTTAAATAAAGCTCTAAAGTTCTCAAGTAGCATTTATTACTTTGTCTATCTGTAAATTTTGATTATCAAGGGAAATGTTTTTGTCAGTTTGCATGGGTGCAGTGAAATCCGTGTTGATTGACTTTTACTGATAAAAATCTAATCCTTACAAGCCTACTTATAGTTTTGGTTGTTTATCTGCCTGTTTGTATTTTTATGGATTGGTGAGTGGATGTGACCCTAACAGCACCTGAATGCAAGAGGGCAAAAGGGCTCACTGGTATCTGGTAGTGACTTTCCACTGATCTGACCAGTTCAGTGTACCCAGATCATTGATGTCATAAATTGTACATGATGTGTCATGAAAGGTATCACTGGAAAACTAATAACACACTGATGATTAATATTCTTGTGTGATTTACGTGAAGTAAACACCCAAGCAAACATAATAGGAAAGAAATGTGGAACTAAAATATGTTTACCGGACAAGTCTGGGGAACAGGTAAACAGGTTTTTCTCAGACAAAGGACAAGCCCATGCCTCCAGTCAGGTGTCGTCAGAATCAATTAGAAACCACATGTCAGGTGGCCATTCATTTGCATTGGAGGGGCAGGAACAAACCAATCGGCAATTTACCAAACACCAGTGGGGAAGAAATCAGCAGGGAACTTCTTTCACCACCAGACTCCATGTCTGCTTTCTCACAACTTGAATGAACTTTATTTTGTGGGGGTAACCTTCAGAAGAATCCATTTCAAACGTTCGCTGGACTATAAATGAGAGGGGCAAAGAACCCCAAGTTAACTTTCTCCTAGAAAGACAAGAGGAATCAGCATCATGTGCTTCTGTGGAAGGTCCTGACTGAGAGACAGTCAGGCATGACCATTTTAAACAAAGATTGTACATTTTATTGTTTCATCTATCACTTCAAAAGAGGAATTTTAACTACTGCTTCAGTTAGCCTGAATGGAAGGTGCTATCATGTCCACCAGTTTCACTGAGATCTGTGATGACCCATAGATCAAATATACACCCTCATGGAGGTGCCCACCCTCTAGCATAACATTGTGTACAGTATTTTAATACTTTGTTTAAAATACACATTTAGGGACTCCTATCTGATCTCTTGACTTTCTTTCTGATTATGCTGTGAATGGGGAAAGCTGCTCCACTTAAAGAGATGGCAGTAGCTCTAAGAAGTTCTATAATCAAAATGAGTATGTAGACATATGTGAGCAAGATTCAACAAGTAAGGATTAGTTGACATATGTACTTCCTCAGTAGGGGGATCAGATATCTCCTGGTTCCTGCACTCCAGGCAGAAGCATTACTCAGTCTTAACAAGGTTGGGGCTCAGCCAGCTAGCCCTCATCAACTCCTCCTCTTTCACACAGTGAATAAGTCACTGAACTGCACCAGCTTGATCCAATGAATCAAATATAGAACTGGGTGGCATGTACGTCCTGTGACATGTAATTGTCCAGTCTCCTGAGCATTCTAATACTTTGGTCTCATTTCAGTTGTTGGGTTTAATACGCAGGTGCTGGTTTAGTGTTGGTGGCCTATGACTACAGGAGGGCAGACTCGATGCTTTAGTGGTCCCTTCTGGCCTTAATCTATGATTTCAACACAATCCACACTTCACTAAGGGCACTATACCTCATCATTGATGTGGATGGGAGATTTGACACTGATGGTAGTGAAAGCAGGAGTAGGTGTAGGCTCAAATTCTCCAAGGGTATTTAGTTGCCTCATTACCACTGATTTTAGTTAGAAGCCTAAAAGCTTTTGAAGATCTGGGCCTAAACCAAGGATCAGGGAAGTCAGAAGGAGTCTTTCATTGGTTTTGGAACAAGCTCTTACCACCTCACAGCCTCATTCATATTGGGTAAAATTCACTCCACTCACATGAAACTCAAGTTCTCAGTGTAACCATATTTATTAACCCCTCTCCATAAGAATGACCATACAGTACTCCTGGGGGAATTGTGTGCCGCTGGATGCGCACAGAATTCATGTCTGCTGCAGATTTTTTTGCTTCCCTGCAGAAAAATGAATTCTGACAGGGAAGCAAAAGGAAGCTGCAAGAGCGGTCACATGCCCCTCCTAGGCAGGGTGGGCACATCTGTTTGGGCATCTGGAGTAGATGGGGGAGACGTAAATCATCACCGGAGGAGTAGGGTTGGGTAGGGCGAAGCTTGTGAGCGAGTGAGAGACTCTGGCCCTCTCGCTTGCTATCACAGTGCACCCTGCATGGAGAGGCAGGGCGTTGGAGTGTTTCTGAGGAGGTAGGTGTGGGGCAAGCTCTGTCCCCTCAGCCAGAGCAGAATGTATCAGCCTGCCTACTTAGTGAATTGTTCACATTATTCTTAACGAATTCCCCCATGAGTATAAAACAGGTGAAAAAGTTTTAAGGCTCCTTTAGATTGCCAGAATGGTGTAAAGGAGTCTTATTGTAAATGCCAGTATGGCCTTATAAATGCTTATGGTGTTTTAGTGATTAAAACTGGTCTAAATTTTTGGACTGGAAAATTTTCCTATCAAAATGTGCTCCATGTACTGTTTGTTACTGACATTTCTGAAGATGTTCAGTAACCAATATAAATTGTAAGTTTGATTCCCCAGCCCTCACTTGCTCTTCAGTTGTTTATGACGTAATACTGAGCATATGACTATATTTGTTGACTAATAACTAGAAATAAAGGATCAAATTTAGCTACATTACTGTTAGACAAAAGGGGATTTGTTGATTTCCTCCAGTGCTCGCACACTTCCATTCTCCATGCAGCTCAGCAGTCCACCTGAATCCCTGCCGGTGTTATTTCTTCCTCCAAAAGAGTGTCAGTCATCTGCTGCATTTTTTTTTAAACACACTTACACTGTTGGCCTTCACAGTATCCCTGGCAATGAGTTGCACAGGTTTCCTGTGCTCTATGTGTTTGTTTGGTTTAAACCTGCTGCCTGTTAACTTCATTGGGTGATCCCTGGTTCTTGTTAGGCAAGCGTTATTTACCCCTTCACATATTCACATTCTCCATATCGTTCATGATTTTATAGACCTTTATCATATTTCCCCTCCCCTTAGTCATCTCTTTTCTAAGATGAACAGGCCCAGTCTTTTTAATCTCTCCTTGTATGGAAGCTGTTCCATACTCCTAATCCTTTTTGTTGCCCTTCTCTGTACTTCTTCCAATTCTAATATATGTTTTTTGAGATGCGGGGGGAGAAGGTAGGGGCTAGAACTACACACAGTATTCAAGACAGGGGCATCACATGAATTTATATAGTGGCATTATGACATTTTCTGTCTTATTATCTATCCCTTTCCTAACGGATCCTAACTTTCTTAGCTTTTTTGACTGAATTTCATCAGTCATTTTGTTGCCCAATCATCCAGTTTAGTGAGATTCCTTTGAAACTCTTCACAGTTTGCTTTGGACTTGGCAAAGATTACCGATGATAAAATATTATTCATCTTACTGTTTGCCCTCTTTTCCAGATCATTTATGAAAATGTTGAACAACACAGGTCCCAGTATAGATTCTTGGGAGACCCCATAGGTGTTGGAACTAGGGATGCTGAGGATGCTACCACACCCCCTGGCTTGAAGTGGTTTCCATCATATACAGGGTTTACAGTTTGGAATAAAAGCTCTTCAAACTAAGTTTGAAACATTTGTGTATAAATTATGCTCTGTTTCAAATAAGATTTTAGAATAACACACTCCAGATGTAGAAGACAAAGTCAATTAACTTAATGACAAGATTAAAGATTTTGCTGTACAGAAAGATAGTACTAATGTTCTAAGTGGACCACTTAGCAGTATGAAAGATAAATTAGAATTTATGGAAAATGTAATTAAATCTACAAATATGTGGTCTTTAGTATTTCTGAATTGATGGCTATTGAAGATCTATCAGTAAAAGTTTAAATTTTTATTTTATTGATTGCAGCTGATCTTCCTTTGGTCACACACAGTATATAACAGACCCTTGAAAAAAATTCTTTATTTTTGCAAAATACTTCTACACTAACTAGAACTACTATAGTCATTTTTTGCAACAGTAACAAAAATAAGATAATGAGAAAGAAAGTCTGGAAAGCAAAATGTTCATGTGCTGTTTGGTAGAAAATAAAATTTCTGTTTTTAACTTGATAACTCTAAAATATAATTGATGATAACTATAATTAAAGTTTTAAAACTTTTTATACAAATACTAGCTAAAAGTTGCCCATTATTTTATGTACACTTAACCAATTTGATGTGCTCATTTCTGTGAGATTTTCTTGCAAGATTTGATATAGTTTTTAAAAAAGTATACTCTAGAAGAATAAAATAAAGCAACCTTTACCAAACCATCTCCTTTCACCAGTAAGATTTATTACAGCCAGTGAGAACTACAATTTGGGGAATTCTGGATGTAAGTCAGTATGAATAGCCGGACTGTAATATACTTGCTTTTTGGGTCCAATCCTATGAGATAGAGTCCCACCTAAGAGGTGCAGAATATCCTCTTCTCTATTGAACTCAGTGAGAAAACACAGAACCTTCTAGGAGGTACTCACCTTTTTGCAGGATTAGGCACTTCATGCTTTGTTGCCCATTAAAGGCCATTAGATGTTGCCCATTAGAGGCCAATTTACAGAGTGGATAAGGAATCTATTAGGATTTAAATGGTAAAGCTTTCTTTTTTTTTTTTTTTAATAGCTGAAAAATGAGAGATCTAGTCACAGCTCACCACTGGGGATTATTTATATAATAATTACCTTTTGATTGCAGTATATGGGTTTGTTACAATATTTCAACTCCTGGTGTAGCCCTCTTCTAGTGCACCCCTTGTCCTTAAGAGTAAAAGGGTATGTTATGTCTACACTGCAATTAGACACCTGTGATTGGCTCATGCCAGCTGATTCAGGCTCGTGGGGCTCAGGCTAAGAGGCTGTTTGATAGTGGTGTAGATGTTTGACTCAGGCTACAGCCCACACTTTGGGACCCTCGCATCTTGCAGAATCCTAGAGCCCTGGCTCCGGTCTGAGTCTGAACATCTACACCACAATTAAACAGCTCCTTAGCCTGAGCCAGGGGCTTTTAATTGCAGTATAGACATGCCCAAAGAGGCCACTTGCTTTTCCCTTCTAAGCAACTCTCTGCCCCACCACAGGACCATTGGGTTAATGGCACACCTCAGATTGTTGATCTATAGAATGCATAGTGCCTCCATCTAGTGGTCAGGTGAATATATGCTTATATACAATCTGATACATAGGACATTAACAATATATTTTAATAGGAGTCAAGAGGGATAAGTAGGAACCATGGATAAAAGGAAAGGTCAGGGAAATCAAGGGGAACAGAGATACCAAAGTGTTAACTCCAGAACAATAATCTAACACCCCTTCCCTCAAATAATCACATCTTTTCCAATAATTAAATACAGTCTGAATTCTACAAACAGAATATAAAAGAAAAGAGGGTCCAACCCTAAAGTCTACCCACAGATCTCAGTTGGTCAGTATGTACACACTGTCAGTTGTGTTAGAGCTCTTTAGACTGATTAAAGAAAAGTAAACGTGCAGTTGTTTTTATGTCAGAGCCCTGACCATCATTTGGGTGCTGACGCTATCCTTCACCTCTCTGTAATTCCTTTGCCTGTCTTTACACCGTACTTAATTGAGTCTCTTAGACAAGGTCTTGAATGACCTCTGCGTATTTCCGTAAGAGTAGAGTGAAAATACTTACTGGGTATATCTACACTGGAGCTGGAGGTATAAATTCCAGCTTGAGTAGATGTACCTGTCTGATCCAGCTACCATGCTAAAAATAGAATGTAGCTGCAGCTGCATGATGGGCTAGCCATTCCAATTATGTACCCATCTAGGTATATGTCCTCAAAGTCAGAATGGAATTTACACCTCCAGCCAAAGTATAGACACACCCAGTATTGGTACAGTAACATACTGTGAGGCAGATTACTCCCTGGACTGGAGAGCAGGTCTCTGTGTTGCTCAAATAGTGATCCTCCCTTGACATCCTGTGCTAGGGAGGTCTAGTAAGTGAGGCTGGCATTCTATCTGTTCCTTCTGGATAGTAACACTGGTCTACAATTTTTGAGAAGTCGTCTGCTTCAGAGATAAAATGTGATATTTATTATGTATTTTGATGTGCTGAATTCAAATATGACAATTAAAACAACTGGCTACTGTTTCTAAGATATTTAAGTTTTTACATTTTATGTCTATGTATATTGTGTGGATAGTATTGGTTTAATCATAAATTGTAAACCTAGATCTTTTCATGTGTTTATGGTTGCTTTACATGATAATATTTCACCTGTCCTGTTTATGTAACACTTTAAAAATCAGCAAAAGGGTTATATAAATAAAATTTATTATGAAACAAAAGGCAAAAAACTATTATGTATATAGTTTAGTCCTATTCAGTGTCTACTTGGCGCTTCCTGGCTTGTCTCTGGTATTCATTAAATGGAGCATCTCTTGTCCCTGTCCAGCAATAGTCTGCAAGTATTGATGGGCTCCATTTGCCCTGATAGCCTGCCAGGAGATTCCACTGCGGTAGTCTGGAGCCCAACATCTCTGCCTTACTCTTGGGTAGTTCCAAATCCCTGACAAGGTCATTCAGTTCACCTTGTGTTATGAGGTGTGGTTCAGAGGAGGAGGATGGGAGAAAATGTGGGTCCTGTGACACTGATGGTTCAGGACCAGAAGTTTCATCCTCTTCCTCTTCCTCGTCTGACTCAAGTGAGAATGATTCTGGTGCATCAGGAACCAGCAGTCCTTCTCCGTGGGGTACTGGGCGTATAGCTGATGGAATGTTTGGATAATGCACAGTTCACTTTTTCTTCTTTGACACACGTTTCCCAACTGGAGGCACCATGCAGAAGTAACAATTGCTGGTATGATCTGTTGGCTCTCTCCAAATCGTTGGCACTGCAAAAGGCATAGATTTCCTTTTTCTGTTCAACCACCGGCGAAGATTTGTTGCACAAGTGTTGCAGCATATGTGTGGGGCCCACCTCTTGTCCTGATCTCCAATTTTGCAGCCAAAATAAAGGTGATAGGCTTTCTTAACCAGAGTGGTTATACTGCGCTTTTGTGATGCAAAAGTCACTTCACCACAAACATAGCAGAAGTTATCTGCACTGTTCACACAAGTACGAGGCATCTCTGCTCACTTTGGCTAAACAGAAATGTGTCCCTTTGCAAAATCAACCACTGACAAATAAGAGAGCACGACACTGTATGATTTCTAGAGCTGATATAGGGCAATTTGTTCGGCAGAGTGATGTAAGCTTCGTTATGATTGCATCATCCATGACTTCTAGGAATAACATGATGCAATTCATATCATGTATGATGCAATACCAGCTTCAGATTGCATCATTCATTGTTTTGCCTAAAAAGCAAGTACTGTCCAAACCCAGTCATAGATTTATTCATAGATCCAGTCAAAGATGTATTTTAGTCATTTCTGGTTTAAATTGAGATCCCTTCCCTTTATAACTCACTTATCCTTCGCCATTCCCAAGTCAAGGGTTGTATATACTGACCCAATAGCATATCTTGAAAACTAGAGCCAATCAACAATTTTAAGCTTCATTTTCGTTCTCAGTGACCCAGAATTAGTAAAGTTGGACTACATTTATTTCAGAAGCATTTTGGCTGTAGAGCAGTGTAATCTGAGAGCTGCTTCCCTCCTCTCCCCTTTGTCCACACGTGGGCAGGTTGGCCTCCTCTCTTTCTGCTGGTTCTATGTTGTGGCTGGTGACTGCTTGAGTGAAGGGACAGACTTTTCTCTGCCCAATGCCTGCTATAGCCAAGCTGTTTTGGGAATAGCTGACTGAGGAGTTAAAAGGGATTTACCTTTTTTCTACCATGTAGAGAGCAACTGAACAACTTCACCTGTGTCTACTTCTGAAAGTAAACTCCCCTTCTTTCCCCCCAAACAATGTTTGGGCTAGATGCGCATAACTGGGAGTCTCAGCCATGTGCAGACATTTTTGGGTGCAGTTGGTTGACCAGGAGTATCAGTCACTCTCCTGTCCCAGCAACTTCCCCTCTTCTCTGGCCAAACACCCAGTGGGTCTCATGCACACACAATAGGTAGCCACTTTCCATTTCCCAGCCTCTGTTTCTGCACTGCTGTCTGTCTATGGGAGCTGCTTCTTGTAAACCCCTATAATATCAAGGAAAATACAACTGCTAGCATGTGAAAATTGGGCTACATATCACTGGAAAAGTAATTTCCTCTACAGCTATAATAAGATTCAGATTTGACCTAATGGTCTCTATGCTGTGATAATGAATGTAGATTCTATCCCGTCCTCTTCTACTGGCTTGCTGTATGACTGTGGGAAAGTCACTTTACCTGTTTGTGCCTCAGTTTCCTCATCAGTAGAATGAAGATAGTAATAAGTGTTTACCTTCTTTTGTAATGTACAGATGAAAAGTACTTATATAAGGCTCAACACATTGGTGTCCACTTAGAGACTGGGACCAGAAAAAGTTCTGATAAGCTAAACTTTCCCTCCCAGAGCAGGACCTAGGGTCAACAGCTCTTGTAATGTTTACCACATTGTAGCAACAGAGGAGAACCAAATCCTCTTTGTAACTATTTAAACTGTCTCTCTCATGTGTGAGATGGCTTAAACATGACGGTTGTTATCCTTAGCTACTGGCAACAATTCCTGCTTGTATGGAGTGACTCTTGCCAGTTCAGCCTTTATATTACATTTTCTTTTAATTGAGCCTTGACATATTGAAAGAATCCACTTTTACTAGGACTCAAGGAAAAAATTAGTAATTTTGATGTATCAGCAGAATTACATGCTTAATGACTGATTCTTTCTCATATGCCCAGAGTTAAACTGAATGCCAAATCTGGGGTCAGGAAATAGTTTTCTCTGGGCAAGGACCTTGCAATTTTTTTCTTTCTGTAACATTGGTACTCATCTGTTATGATCAAGTGTGTGTGTGTGTGTGTGTGTGTGTGTGTGTGTGTGTGTGTACTTCCCCCCCTCTCACCCCTATGGGTGGTATGTGTCTTCCTCAAACTCGGGTCAGTTTGAGGGTTCTGCGCAGTATCTTAGCTGTTCCTAGCACTGCACTCTTCTGGACAGAGAGCTCTGATGTTGTTCCTGGGATCTGTTGGAGCCACTCACCCAGCTTAGGAGTCACAGCCCCGAGTGCTCCTACCACCACTGGGACCACTTTGGCCTTCACTTTCCACATCCTCTCTAGTTCCTCTTTCAGGCCCTGGTACTTCTGCAGCTTCTCATACTCCTTCTTCCTGATGTTGCTGTCACTTGGCCCTGCTATATCTATCACCATCACTGTCTTCTGGTCCTTGTCTATTACCACGTCTGGTTGATTGGCCAGTACCTGCTTGTCCGTCTGGATCTGGAAGTCCCACAGAATCTTAGCCCTGCTATTCTCCACAACCTTCTGTGGAATCTCCCATCTGGTCTTGGGAGGATCTAGCCCATACGCTGTGCAGATGTTCCTGTACACAATGCCAGCCACTTGGTTGTGCCGTTCAGTGTATGCTGTTCCTGCCTGCATCTTACATCCTGCCACTATGTGTTGGACTGTCTCTGAGGCCTCTCTGCACAGTCTGCACCTTGGGTCCTCTCTAGTATGGTAGACCCCTGCTTCAATGTATCTGGTGCTCAGTGCCTGTTCCTGTGCTGCTATGATCAGTGCCTCAGTGCTGTCTTTTAGTCCAGCCCTTTCCAGCCACTGGTAGGATTTCCCAATGTCAGCCACCTCAGCTATCTGTCGATGGTACATCCCATGCAGGATCTTGTCTTGCCATGGCACTTCTTCTGCTTGGTCTTCCTCCCATGTCTGCTGCTGCCTCAGGCATTCTCTCAGCAGCTCATCTTTGGGGGCCATCTTACTGGTGTACTCCTGGATGCTTCGGGTTTCATCCAGGACAGTGGCTTTGACGCTCACCAAGCCCCGCCCGCCTTCTTTCCGGCTGGTATACAGTCTCTGCGTGTTGGACTTGGGGTGGAAACCTCCGTGCATTGTGAGGAGCTTCCGGGTCTTCACATCGGCAGCCTCCATGTCCTCCTTTGGCCAGCTCACTATACCGACAGGGTATCTGATAACTGGCAGGGCGTATCTGTTAATGGCATGGATCTTGTTTTTCCCACTGAGCTGGCTCTTCAGGACCTGTCTTATCCTTTGATGATACTTGGATGTTGCTGTCTTCCTTGCCTCCTCATCGTGGTTTCCATGTGACTGTGGGACGCCAAGGTACTTGTAGCTGGTCTGTATGTCTGCTATGTGGTCCGCTGGTAGTCCCACTCCATCAGTCTTGACTACCTTCCCTCTCTTCACTACCATCCGGCCACACTTCTCCAGTCCGAATGACATCCAGATATCCTCACTGTAAATCCGCATCAGGTGGATTAGCGAGTTGATGTCTCATTCATTCTTAGCATACAGCTTGATGTCATCCATGTAGAGGAGGTGGCTGATGGTAGTTCCACTCCTAAACCCATACCCATATCCAGTCCTTGTAATTATCTGGCTGAGGGGGTTTAAGCCTATGCAGAACAGCAGTGGAGACAGTGCATCACCTTGGTATATGCCACACTTGATGGCCACTTGTGCAAGCTGCCTTGAGTTGATTTCCAGTGTTGTCTTCCATAGTCCCACTGAGTTCTTGAGGAAGGTCCTTAGTATCTTATTGACTTTGTATAGCAGCAGACATTCACAGATCCACGTGTGCGGCATTGAGTTGTAGGCTTTCCTGTAGTCAATCCAGGCTGTGCTCAGATTGGTCTGTCTAGACCTTGAGTCTTGGGTGACTGCTCTATCTATGAGCAACTGGTGTTTTGAGCCTCTGGTGTTGTTCCCAATGCCCTTCTGAGCTGTGCTCATGTACTGGCCCATATGGTCCTGTAGCTTGGCGGCTATGATACCTGATAGGATTTTCCATGTTGTGGGGAGGCAGGTTATTGGCCGGTAGTTGGATGGTTCTATTCCCTTGCAGGGGTCTTTCATGATCAGCACTGTCCTTCCTTGTGTTAGCCAGTTTGGATGGGAGCCTGCTGCCAGCAGCTGGTTCATCTGTGCTGCTAGGCGTTCATGCACTGCTGTTAGTTTCTTTAGCCAGTAGGTGTGGATCATGTCTGGTCCAGGTGCTGTCCAGCTCTTCACGTTCTTGACCCGCTGCTGGATGTCTTCTACTGTGATGGTAACTGGTTTCTGTTCTGGGAGATTGCTGTGCTCTGTTCTCAGGTCCTGCAGCCACTTTGCACTGGTGTTATGAGTCTTCTCTTTCTCCCATATGTTCTTCCAGTACTGTTCAGTTTCTGCTGCTGGTGGCTCTGCTGTTATTGTGTTGTTGCACTGTAATTGGGAGTACACCTTAGATGGTTTTTTAGAGAACAGGGCATTTACTTTTTTTGGCCTCTGCTTCTCTAGTGTATCTCCTTAGCCTGGTAGCCAGTGCTGTGAGCCTTTGTTTAGCAGTCTCTAGGGCTTCAGATGGAGTCAGGCCCTTGTATTTTTTCAGTAGCCGAGTCTTATCCTTAATCTCTACACCCTTCTGTAGTTCCACCAGCTGACTAACTTCTATATATATATATATTAATTTCCTGAGGATTTGGGGGAGAGAAGAGTGACAATTCCTTTTTACTTTTTTTTTAAGTCTGATACTGGAAATATTAGAAAACTAACTGTATTCTGTACTGTTCTCTTTAGATGCCTGTACAAACAGAAAGTGCTCTCCAGATTGCAGGAAATTATACAATAGGTAAATAAAATGGATTTAGCATTTACTATTGTGAATAATCCCACTGAAATCAATGGGTTGTAAGTACGTACTACACCCTGTAATACAGGTTTGCAGGGGTAGTCCTTAAATTAAGACTAGGACAAACAGGAGGCAACAAAGCAAGGAGAGGTAGGATAAGGGAGGGGAAAATAAGATTTTGTGGGCCAGTGGGAGACTCATGTATGTATTAGGAAGTAGTTTGTTTTCTTTAACTTCTTATTGCGTAATGGATACTGCTGAAAGTACAGGAGCCCAGAATAGCTACTGCTGTTGGAAGCCATGATATCTGAGGAATTACAGGGTGAAAAGCAGGATAAGGGATGGCAGGGAGCAGCATGACAGAAGGGCAAAGCAGATGGGCACAAATGACATGTAGATCTCTGATGCCTGCATGGGGACCTGGGGCGTTGGAACAATTTGTATAGTGGGGATACTGAAAGCCATTAAACAAAACTGTAACCTGTCCATCTGATGAAAACCACTTCAAGCTGGGGGTGCTTTCCCCACACTCAGATGCAGCAGGTCTACGCTGCCAGCCTCATGTGGCATATGGACACTGCACGCCCCCACCCCAGTACGGGTACAACTAGCAGCGTGGGATAGCCAGGCACTGCTTGGGCGCGTACAGACACACAGCAGCCTAGGAGCGTGTGTACCATACGTGGCTCCGTACACTCCCATGCAAAGCCTTTGCCTTCCCCGCGGCACTGCCATTTTTAGCAGCAGCACCTGCCTTACACGGTTGCCAGATAGGCCAAGCCAAGGCGTGACGGGTAATGGGGGGCGGGGAGAGGCGCAGGACCATTGGTCATGGATGCAGGAGACCTGTAAGGCCCCTCCGTGGGGCAGACGCTCGACGGGGCTATAAACAAGCTCCGCCAGGGCCAAGGGCTCTTACGAAAGGGGAGGGGCAGCTCTCAGACAACGTTATAGCCCCGCCCTTTGGCTCGCGCGAGCCTTTCTCTCCCCCGACTCCGCCTCCGCCTCCGAACGCGCGCAAGCGCTTTCCTCCCGCCTACCGGCGCCTACCGCCCCAGCGGCCTCCTCCGAGCGCTTCTCCTACCCTCAGCCCCGCCTCGCGCCCCTTTTGGGCCCGCCCTTTTGGCGCGAGCAGCCGCGCCCCTATCACCGGCGCAAGCTCCCTGTGGTTACGGTGGGTCTAACGCCCCCTCCCATCACCCACAGCCGCTCTGCTCCCTCCCTCCCTTCCCTGCGGACGTGGAATAAAGAGGCAGCGGGTGAGTGCGAGCCCCCTGCTCTCCGCTAGTCCTGCTGCCCCGGCGTGTCTGCGCCGCCAGGAGAGGCGGTGCCTCCCTCGCCCATCCCTGAGTGACCCGGGGTCCGCTCACGGCTGGGACCCCAGAGACGCTGGGCACTGGGGAGGGGGCTCGTGTGAGGGGGCTGAGGCGTCGGGGGTGCAGGAGTCCTGGGCGTTGGTGAGGGTTCTGTGCATACGCTTATTCTCGTCTAGGACCCTGCGGAGTTGCTCCGACTTTGCCTTCTCCTCTGTCCCTCTCAGAGCTGTGGTCGGGGTGGGGCAGGGCTGAGTTGCCCAGATTTGTAAAGGAAGTAGCTCATCAGTTGCTACCTACATTTAATAACTATCAAATGTCTTCCTTTCGAAGTAGGTCCCGTGGTTTTTTTCACATCATAGAATTGGTTTGTGCTAATTGGAATTTGAACGTGAGCAAGTGAATTAGACCGATTCTAGGATTTGCTAGTTTTTGTGATAACCAGAGCACTTTTTGCTCCTCCATGCCTGAATCACTCACAGGTGCGAAAGATATACTTTGATGCCGTTCACAGCTGCCTTTTGTCTGTACAATGGTATCTTCTGAATTACAATATGATAATATTTAGATCATCCTTTCTCCTTGGAGCAAAAGTTATGTCTGCTTGTTTGGAAACTAAGCATACTGATGGCACTTTATAAATAAAATCATGAAGTAGATAATGTGAACACAGTCCTTTCACTGGAGAACAAATACTTTTTTTTTTTTTTTTTTTGGTCTGAAAACCTTTATATGAAATGTAACAGCTAAACAGTAATTGCATTTTTACTTTGTTACCTGTAGATAGGGTGACCAGATCACAAGAGTGAAATATCAGGACACATTGGGCGATTGGGGGGGAGAGAGGACGACAATGACAGACACAGGCGCACAGAGCCATGAGAGGGGCCCCTAGGAAGCTGCGAGAGGGGTTGTACGGCCCCTGCTGCAGCCCGCACCACAGGGCAAGGACACCTATTGAATTCAGTGAGAATTTTGCATGTGAATTGATGTACCTAGTTTTGAGATTATAAAGCCAGAAGGGATCCGGTGATCACCTGGTCTCACCTTCTGTATAGCACAGACATAGAACTTTCCCAAAATAATTCCTAGAGGATAACTTTTAGAAAAAGCTTTTAGAAAAATACTATGACCCTTAGTATATTGTTAATAGTTAATTACTCTCACCATTGAAAAGGTATGCCTTATATCCAGTCTGAATTTGTCTAGCTGCAACTTCCAGCTGTTGGCTTATGCTCTACCTTTCTCTGCTAGACTGAAGTGCCCATTATTAACTATTTGTTCCCCATGTAGATACCTACAGCCTATTACCAAGTCACTTCTTAACCTTCTTTTTGTTAAGCTAAATAAATTGAGGTCCTTGAGGCGATCACTATAAGGCATGTTTTATAATCCTTTAATCAGTCTTGTTACTCTTCTCTGAACACTCTCCAGTTTATCAATATCCTTAAATTGTGCACACCAGAACGAGACACAGTATTGCAGCAGTGGTTGCACCCAGTGCCAAATACAGAGATAAAATAACCTCTCTACTCCTGCTTGAGATTCCCCTATTTAGGCATCTGGTCACCCTATTTCTGTATGCATTTCCCCAGCTTTTTTTTGTAAAAATCAAAACTGAACTGCCCCAGAAATTCTGTCATGTGGAATCATTGTGAAACTCACATGGCTCCAACCCTGCAGATGAACCTTTAGATCTACTGCACAGACTTCTGCCCCTTGAGCTAATGGAGTAAGTGATGGCAGAGGCAGTAGGTTGTCATCCTATATGTGATAGATCAGCTCTATAGGGGGGATGAGACACTTTTTTTGCCACTGGGTTTCACAGATATCTGCTACTGACAGAAGAGGAACTGTGAAACTCAGGAATCCTGGGTCTATTCCAGGCTCCTGAACGGAGTGGTCTCTAGTAGTCAAAGACCCTTCTTCCCCATCCCCTCCAGTCTATGTCTATCCTATTGCTGTCTAACCCCCTCAGCTCCTCATCTGATTTCAACCGCTCCTCACTACTGCTCTGGATTCCTTGTCCCAGTTTCCTGGTCCTGTCTCTCTCTCCTCTCTCCCTGCCCCCATCCCTCAGATGGGATGTTTATTCCAGACTGGGAAAATTATAAGGCTTCTTAACATTTCAATACTTCCCATTCTAAATTTTTGGTTGCTTAACTATAGGCTAGCCTTGCCTACAACAAAGCATATTCAGAACCTCTGATTAAAGGGATTATAAGTGTAGCAACCTCCGTCATAGCTAGTCACCAAAGATTGAACCCGAGCCATCCAGACTTAAAAGCATGAGCTTCTACTACTTGAGTTCAAGATATAACTCCCTTAGCTGGTAGCTATACAATTATCCTCTTAAAAATCCACCAGAGAAAGGCACAAAACTCATGTTGGACAGTGAATTACAAAAGTGGCAAATATTATTATTAGACCTGCAATACTTTTCACAATGAATATCAGCAGGGGATAAACTGGGAGTTTAAGAATATTTGGAAAACAATTTTAGAATAACATTCAGTGCTGTGGTTTAAAAGAAAAAAAACCTGTTAAAACTCATAACTTAGCAGCATTCAGTGTTTGAAAAAAAACAACTTATAGGAGCTATGGGATACAAGTTAAGAATGTTGAAACTGGAAGATGTTACGCTTAGTTACCACTTGGGCAAGGGGGCATTCTATGTAATACTTGCAAGATTTCACTGTAACGTTTTACAATATATAGCAGCGCAATGCTGATTCTGTTGATATTGTTGAGCTATTCATGCTGATTTTATTTCAGCCCACATCTTAATAGTTTTGAATACTGTAGATCACAATTTTCAGCTCAGTTGGTCTGAACATGCAGAGCTTTAAAATTGCTATGCTCTAAACTGTATAAACTGCAGTTTTATAAACCTGCATGTCAGAGAACTGTGTGCCACTACTGCTAGACAGTGGCACAAGGCAATTCAGTGTGAATCACAGAAATGTAGGACTGGAAGGGACATCAACAGGTCATCTAGTCAAACTCCTGCACTGAGGCAGGACTGAGTAATAACAACTAGACCATCTGTCATGGTATAATTCCCCACTCTGAACCTTAGCATCCAAAAGATGGGGTACCAGCATGAATTCGTCTAAGCTCAATTACCAGCTTAGTACTTGTAGCGCTGCCACCAACCAGGAATTCCAGTGCCTGGTACACTCTGGTCCCCCCCAAAACCTTGCCCGGGGACCCCCAAGACTTAGTCCCTCTGGATCTTAACACAAGGAAAGTAAACCCTTTCCCTCACCGTTGCCTCTCCCAGGCTTCCCCTCCCTGGATTACCCTGGAAGATTACTGTGATTCAAACTCCTTGAATTTTAAAATAGAGAGGAAAATCCACCTTCCCCCCCCCTCCTTCTCTCTCCCCCTCTCAGACTCTCCCTGAGAGAGAAAGTAATCCTAACACAGAGAGAAATTAACCTTTCTCTCCCCCTTCTCCCCACCAATTCCCTGGTGAATCCAGACCCAGTCCCCTGGGGTCTCACCAGAATAAAAAAAAAATCAGGTTCTTAAACAAGAAAATCTTTTAATTAAAGAAGGAAAAACAGTAAAAATTATCTTTGTAAATTTAAGATGGAATATGTTACAGGGTCTTTCAGCTATAGACACTGGGAATACCCTCCCAGCCTGGGAATACCCTCCCAGCCTAAGTATACAAGTACAAATTAAAATCCTTTTAGCAAAATACAAAGTTGAACTCCTTCCAGCCAAATACACATTTGAACTCTTCCCAGCCAAATACACATTTGCAAATAAAGAAAACAAACATAAGCCTAACTCACCTTATTGCCTAGTACTTACTGTTTTGAATCTATAAGAACCTGTATCAGGGAGATTGGAGAGAAACCTGGTTGCACCTCTGGTCACTCTCAGAACCCAGAGAGAACAACAACCAAAAAACTAACAGCACACACAAAGACTTCCATCCCTCAAGATTTGAAAGTATCCTGTCCCCTGATTGGTCCTCTGGTCAGGTGACAGCCAGGCTCACTGATCTTGTTAACCCTGTCCAGGCAAAAGAGATATGAAGTACTTTTGTTCTATTAACTCTTACTTATCTGTTTATGACACCATCCTTGACAGATGTTTGTCTAACCTCGTAAAAAACTCCAATGACTGCTATTCCATAACCTCTCTAGGTAATTTGTCCAGTGCTTAACTACCTTTACAGTTAGGAAATTTTTCCTAGTGTCTAACCTAAATCTCCCTTGCTACAGTTTAAGCCCATTGCTTCTTTTCCTGCATGTCCTGAGTGGGACGGGGGTGGGTCCAGGCAGTGAGATTGTGGGGAGGGAGGTCAAGGGGGTCGGTAGGTGTGTGAGGATGGACTAGGGGAAGCACGGTGGAGGAACTGAAGAGGACAGGACTTGGACTGGGGGAGTCGGGGGGGCTGAGGGGGATGGGACAGGACTGGGATGGGGGGAGTAGGGTAGGGGCTGAGGGGAGCATGAATGGGACAGGGTAGAGAGAGCTGTGTAGCATGGGGTGGGGCGGGGGAGACAATGGGGCTGGGCTGGGGTGGTTGAGGAGAGGGACAGGATCTGGAGGGGATGAGACAAAGGGGAGCAGGACTGGAATGGGGAAAAATTGAGGGGGTGGGACAGCAGGGGGAGCGATGGGGGTGGGATGACGGGGGAGGCTGAAGAAGAGATTTGGGGTAGGGGAAGGCTGAGGGCAGTGGGTTGAGGGGAGCAGGGGGACTGTGGGGGAGGCTGTTGGAATGGAGGCAGGGACTGAGGGCAGTGGGTTCAGGGTGGGAGGTACAGGGGGACTGCAGGGGAGGCTGAGGGAACAGAGTCAGGGTGGGTGCTGAGGGCAATGGGCACTGGCACCTCTCAGCATTGCTGTGCTGGGCAGCAGACCTGCACCAGTGCTATGCTGGCGATGGAAGAGTCCTCAGTGGAAATGCAGACTTCATGACACAGACCCTCCTCATCACTTCAAACCAGGCACTGCTCTGGTCAGTCACTAGGCTCTTATCACTTTCAAACCCATGCAGGGTATCTGGCTCTTTTTCAGTTCTCAGGTTAAGAAAAGCCTCTGCATTTTGTGAGGGCTTCAGCATTCACTTTCCTACTTGACAAACTGTCTGCCTGATACATTGCTCCCAGGGCATTCATCTTTATTTATTATCGGCAGGTCCATCAGATTAACAAGCAACGCAGGGGGAAGCAACACAATGGTGTCATGGATTTTTAATTTTTCAAACCACTTTGGCCTCAACAGGGATAACAGCAAATCTGGACAGAGCAGATGGGTGTCAGGATGGGTTTGGGTATTTATTAATTAATTTTTTTAAGTGAAAATGTTTGGATCTGAGCAAAGGCTGCAAACTTCTCTTTGGAAACCTCTGCTGATCTTTTGCCCCAGGGACTAATGACAGCCTGGAATCTGGGACAGATTTCCACATCCATGGGGTGAGATGATCAGGGGGAGAGGAGGGACTGTGAGGGAGGCAGAGGGAACAGGGTCGGGGGGCTGAGGGCAGTGGATTGAGGGTGGGGGGAACAGGAGGGACTGCGGGGAAGGCTGAGGGAACAAGGTCAGGGTGTGGGCTGAGGGCAGTGGGTCTAAGGGGAGCCCCCCCCCCGAGGGACCTGCCAGGGGGCCAGGTGAGCCCAGCAGTGCTTACCTGGAGCGGCTCCCAGCATCCAGCAGGCAGGTCCCTCCCAGTCCCTCTGGCTCCTTCCTAGGGTCGGGTTGGGTCGAGGGGAGGGGGGGCGGGGGGGCTCTCTGCCTGGCACCCGCTGCCCATGTCTACAAGCCTCGCCTCGCTGCAGCACGCAGTAGAGCGAGACCTCCTCGCTGCCTTTCTGTGTGCCTGGGACAGGAGCAGGGCTGTGCTCTGCAGGCTCCTGCCGGCCGGGCGGCGGGCCCTGTGGGGTGGCACCACCACACCGGGAGCTCAGCTGCGCATTGCCCCAGGGCCCAGGGAGGAAAGGTGAGTGGCGCTGGTGGCACCGGCTTGCCGGGGTCCCCCTCATATAGGGTGACCAGATGTCCCGACCAGTGTAAGGTCGGGACACGGGACAAGTCCCTTAAAATCGGGACTGTCCCGGTAAAATCAGGATGTCTGGTCACCCTACCCGTAGAGTGCTGCCATTTGTGACATGTCTAAGTGGATGTGGCATGCCTTTCTGGAGCATGTCAACTGTAGTCCATACTACCTTCTGGATGTACCCCTTGGACCATCAAGTAGTTGATGTAGGAAGGATGTTTATTATTTGTGTTGAGACTAACATGCCAGTTGCTGTACACACACCTATTGCACACAAACTGAGTGCAATTCTGCTTGGAAGGATGGCTGTAAAATAGCGTAAGGGTGTTCCATATTTGTATGTCCCTAGTTTCTTGATCAAATATGTTTCTTTTTCCCCCTATGTTGTGCGTCATCACAAATAGTAAAGGTTCTGCAGGCCAGGTTATACTCTGTGACATCTGTGTAACCCTGTTGCCTCCAGATAACCTCCTTGGTGACACTTGTGCAATCTCAGACAGGAGCAACTGACTGGAATTTATTCAATGGTTTTGTTAAAGCACAGTATGGAATAGAATCTTCCTATTTACTCAGTTCTGTAATGCTAATTACATTACAGAACTGAGAAATGTAAGAAATCCTTTTTGTGACTAAAATGAGAAAATACAACTCTGAATACTTAAAAGGAGCAGATCTTTTTGAATAAGAAGCTGCCATTTTTATGCAGGACACTTTTGGAGCAGAGCTATGTACTTCAATAAAATATACTATCAGCTAATAAAACTTACCATTTTTCCAGTGCTAATCATATTGAAAGCTTTTTACAAACATTGACTAATTTTCACAACATCCCTTGGGGACCGACAAGTATTACCCCCATTTTAAAAATAGGAAAACTGAGGCAGAGAGTTGAAGTAACTTGTCTAAAACAACACTGAGTTAGTCACAGAACCAAGATTAAAATTCCTGACTTCCAGTCCTATTCTCATTCTTCTAGATCAGTGGTTCTCAAACTTTTGTACTGGTGACCCCTTTCACATAGCAAGCCTCTGGGTGAGATTCCCTTATAAATAAAAACCACTTTTTTATATATTTAACACCATTATAAATGCTGGATGCAAAGCAGGGTTTGGGGTAGAGGCTGATGACTTATGACTCCCCATGTAATACCCTCGTGACGCCTGAGGGGTCCTGACCTCCAGTTTGAGAACCCCTGTTCTAGATCATGCTGTTTGTACAGATTTACATCTAAAATGTAGATTTACATTTTTATGAATCTAGTATTCATAATATATTAACTTAAAATGTACACATTTTATTTCAACATTGTGAACACCAAATACAGCAGGATTATGCCATGTATGAGAACTAGCAAGTGAAACTGACTTCAAACGCAAGTGAAACTGACCAGGCTAATAAATGATAAATTAGATTTTTAAACATGATTTCAGTTTTAATATTTTAAAAAGATAGGGAACAAATTACTGTTTAAATTGAGCTGTGTTGACTGCATCTCTATAATTTGTAGCTGTACCTATACTGGAAATACCCTTTTCTGTATGTTTCATGGAGAAATCCAGAGAAGCTAGTGTGAAAAATAACAGGTTTCAGAGTAGCAGCCATGTTAGTCTATATCTGCAAAAAGAACAGGAGTACTTGTGGCACCTTAGAGGCTAACAAATTTATTTGAGCATAAGCTTTTGTGGGCTACTGCCCACTTCATCGGATGCATGTAGTGGAAAATACGATAGGAAAATAGATATATACACAGAGAACATGAAACAATGGGTGTTACCATACACACTATAAGGAGAGTGATCAGTTAAGGTGAGCTATTCTCATCAGGAGAGAAAAAGAACTGTTTGTAGTTGTAATGAAAATGGCCCATTTCCAGCAATTGACAAGGAGATGTAAGGAATTGGGGGTGGGGAGGGAGATAAGCATGGGGAAATAGTTTTACTTTGTGGAATGGCCCATCCACTCCCAGTCTTTATTCAAGCCTAGTTTGATGGTGTCCAATTTGCAAATTAATTCCAATTCAGCAGTCTCTGTTTGGAATGTAATCACATCAGCCACACCATCAGGGACTTGTTCACGTGCACATCTACCAATATGATATATGCCACCATGTGCCAGCAGTGCCTCTCTACCATGTACATACGTAGTCTCTATGTAAATGAATAAATGGACACAAATCAGACGTCAAGAATTATAACATTCAAAAACCCGTTGGAGAACACTTCAGTCTCCCTGGCCACTCGATTACAGACCTAAAAGTCGTAATATTACAACAACAAAACTTCAAAAACAGACTCCAACTGCTGAATTGGAATTAATTTGCAAATTGGACACCATCAAACTAGGCTTGAGTAAAGACTGGAAGTGGATGGACCATTACACAAAGTAAAACTATTTCCCCATGTTTATTCTCCCCCTTTGCCCTTACAGTTCCTTACATCTCAAATGGGCCATTTTCATTACCACTACAAACAGTTGTTTTTCTCTCCTGCTGATAATAGCTCCCCTTAACTGATCACTCTCCTTATGGTAACACCCATTGTTTCATGTTCTTTGTGTATATATCTGTCTTCCTACTATATTTTCCACTACATGCATCCGATGAAGTGGGCTGTAGCCCACGAAAGCTTATGCTCAAATACATTTGTTAGCTTCTAAGGTGCCACAAGTACTCCTGTTCTTTTTGTGAAAAATGGACATTCTGCATAGGATTGATATAATCTTGTTGACTTTGAATGAGAGAGAGAGAGAGAGAAACAGTACTTTCAGTCAAAGACTATGGATGAAATTCTGGCCCCATTCAAGTCAGTAGCAAAACAAAATTTCCTCCAATGAGGTTATATCTAGTCTGTTGTTCTCATGTACTGAGCAGACAGATGACCAATTTTTCTTTTGACAGTGACTCCTAAGTTGCTCTGTGAAGCATATAGAAAAAAGATATATTCTTGCAGCACATTTTATCCAAGTGCTTAAGGAATAATGTCAACATAAAACTTCAGTTCAAGTCAGTGAGACTACTCATGTAAAGCTGTGCACGTGCTTAATTCTTTGCAACCTAGCTTTAGGTTCCTGTCTGTGCCACTAACCTGCTGTGTGAAATTAAGCAAGTCTCTTAATCACTGTGCCTTACTTTACCCATCTGTAAAATGGGAATACTATTTACCTACTTACCTAACAGAGGTGCTGTGAAGTTTTAATTAGTGTTTGTAAAAAAGGCTTGCAAAATGTTCATGAAAACTTATCATAGTCTGTTTACTCACCCTTATCAAGATCATTAAAAATCAAGTGATGTTATTCATCACCTGTCTGTCAATTTTTTTTTCAACTGGGTAAGGGCAAAATATATTGTATTACAGAATAAACGCATTAGTGTTCTTTTTATTAACATTTTAAATTCTCTGACAAATGTGCAAAATTAACATTTTCAGGCTCTTGTAATGTCTCTTCATTTAGTAACAATTGTCACTGATTTTACTCTGTTGGGAAAAGGGAGATGTCCTCCTTTATTTTTCTCTTCCATTTATTTTGATTTTTTTTTTCGGTGGTGAGGAAGCAATGTGCTATACATGGTGGCAACAGTCATCCTAGATAAAGAGAATGGGATATAGCTTCAACGAAAGACAGGCAATATCATGTTGAGTGACAGCCAGTGGAGTTTATTCAAGTGCTACATAACCCTTCCCTCCACCAGGCACTGAGCGTGTTACCCACAGTATGCCTCCATTCACACGCTAACTACAAACAAATGGTAACTTGTAGCAAAGTTCCTTTTTTTGCAGAATGTATCCTGTAGTATTTTTAACATTGTCGTGTTTGTTGTCTTTTGCATTTAGCAAGTTGTCAAAGGATGAAAGAAAGCTGGTCTGCATTCGACACGTTTGAGCATCATTTCAGGCCTCTGGTAGTTATTGATCTTGCAAAAGACACCAAAGAGGAAACCAGAGAATGGCTCACTCAAAGAATTGTGGACAAAAAGAAAAATGGAGGTGAATACAATAGTTCCTTTTCAGAGATTTTGAAATTGTATTGGTTGATGGTAGTCTATTGTAAATAAATGTCTTGATGCTATAGTAAAGTTAAATTCTTAGTGACTTGTTGAGAAACAAGTTTAGCAATATATTTGATTTGCAGCAAAGGAAGAATAAACTTTTCTTTTTTTCTTTTCTTTTCTTGGTGCTTGTCCCTTTGTATATTCCACTCTAGGTGTGCATGTGCCTAGATTAAAGGCTTTTTGGTAAGCAGTGTCTGTTTGGTCTGTGCATGTTCTCTAACTATCCCTGTGTCCCATACCCAACACAGAAAAGGTAGTGTGGTATCAACTGGTAATTCAGTTCCTTCTTTTCACCCTTGGCCTGAATTAGTTAGCTCCAAGGTGCATGCAATTAAGCCTTCATTGAAATAATTTGGTAAGAAGAGCCACGGTAAAGTGTTTAAAGGAAAATTTAAGCATCCTCCCAAGGAAAAGAGGGATACATCTCCTCATAAATACTCTTTAAAAAATAGGTCAAAATTGCCTTTCTCCTCCAAGTCAAGCAAGACTTCACATCCTGGTACAGGTACAGATGTTGCATTGAAGGAGCAGGGTACTGGCTCGATGTCAAAGGGCTCTGTAATTGTGCCTGCCGCTGAATCTTTTGGTATTGAGCTCCCCTTGGCACCCTCCCAGTGTGCACTGATTGCTTCCTCATCATTGGCACTGACTGTTTCTGCAGTATAGGACAGGTTGGTACAGAGCACTACATTGATGGTGTCAAGTATGCCCCATGGTTATAATGCTCTCCAACCTTCAGTGCTGATTTGATACACTGATTTGAGGGTTTCTAATGAACCTGAATGCCCCTTATTATCTGGAGGCTTAAATTTGCCTCTGGTACTAGAATCAATGCCTCCCTTAGCACTGTTTTCATTTCTGGTACTGACTGTAAGACAGGATCAGCCTCATACCACTCATATCCCTGCTGATCCTTCTCTGGAGTCTGATGTATCATATACATCACTTGACTCTCAGCATAGCAAGAGTGACTCACCCACATACTCTTCTAGAGTTCATTCCACAACTTTAAGCTCTGGTAGAGGGTCTAGGTTGTTCTATCATTTAGAGATAGAGTTCCCATATGGCCCGGGAGCCTTCTTTCCACTCACACAATGTCCCTCAGGAGCCATACTGGGGTTCCTGTACAAGCACCCTTCCCAGGTACCCTTCCAGACAGTAAAGGAGAGAGACATCAATCTGGTCATACGAATTTCCTGAGCAGACCTAACAAGACGAAGAGGCCTCAGAAGAGCAAGATCAACCCTGTTGAGAAAGTTCAGTTTCCATAGTCCTCTGTGACGTTATCTGATTAAAGTATGACCATATAGATCATTGTTGCAACCTCTGCTATATATTTGCAATAAATCTTGTACAAAATGTGACATGTAGTTTTGTACTTGAAGTTATGAATATTGGCTCTATACCTGTATTTCAAATGTTTGCCTCTGGGGTAACGCTTGCAAAGTAGTTAGCCAGCACATCTTGGAGGGACTATTCAAATTAAGTGTCTCATCAAGAAACACTTGACTTGACAATGGACCATGGGAGATGCCCATCTACTCAGAATGTCCTTCAAACAGTGCTGTTTGAGGTAATGTCTTCTACTATGTCTAAACCTTCATGCATGGACATGCGACTTGCCCATGTGTCTCCAAACACTATCTTGTCACTTGTAATTTTCCACTAGCTGTTCTGAGGTTTTTGTTTAAAACAATAGGTTTCCCTCCACATGGCAGAAAATATAAAAGGCCCTGGAAACCTCTCCATTTTGCCTCTCTCCTGCTCCAGCTTCTTTACTGCTCAAGCCTCTGTACTATGAACTTCTACTAATAGGAGCATTCTAACCAATGGACTGAGGACCTTCCAATGATTTGGAAACAGCCAGAGACTTGTCTTAAGCCACCAGTTTATTCTATCACTGCTACGAGCCTGAACTAAGAACTTTGTAATTACTGTATGTATTTGATTCCTTTAACCTATTTTAACTCTCACCTTTCTCTCTTTTTTTTATGAATGAACTTTTAGATTTTAGATACTAAAGGACTGGCAACAGTGTGATTTTTGGGGTAATATCTAAGTTGTATATTGACCTGGGTGTGTGGTTGGTCCTTTGGGATCAGAAGAACCTTTTATTTGATGAGATTGGTTTTAAGGAACCACTCATCTCTAAGTCTGGTGTTTTTGGTGGTAATACAAGGACTGGAGTACCTAAGGAAACTTCTATGACTTTTTGTTAGCCAGTGTGGTGAAACAGAAGTTTACTTTTGTGGCTGATTTGGTATGTCCTATGGGGGATTAGCCACCAGTCTTGGGGTGTATCTGCCCTATTTCTCAGCATTTCATCCTGAATTAGGCACCCTCATTTGTGACCCACAGAGGCATGGTTATATCCCTTCTCTTCTGCTGATGAGACAGTGACACCGGCTTTACTTTCATTACCTGATGACTTTAAAAACTTTCAGGGGCTATAGAAAAAAGTAGCAGCTTCACTTCAGATTCCTTTAGAGGAGATTCAAGAGACTCAAATTATTGGATGTCCTTCACAACACTATGCTGGGAGGGATTGCTGTTCCTATTAATGAGGATCTTTTGGACAAAAACTTCTGTTTTCGGACTTCAAAAAAGACTGAAACAAAGTATATTTCTGTTAAAGGAGCCAGGTACTTTCTCCCTGTACCTTGTAGTAGCTGCAGTTAATGAGGGGTGTTAGTGGTACTGTTTATTCAACCCCCTATGATGATTCAAAATGTTTAGGCCTATTCAGATGGAAAAATGGTTCTGCAAGTTTGCAGTTCTATATATCTAATAACCAAGTTCATATGGCAAATGATGACTATTTCAATTATAATAAATTAATGGATTTTACAGACAAGTTGTTGCATAGGAAAGAATTTTAATTACTAACAATGTAAAGATAATTAATGGCAAGATCCTTATTACAAGCATCATTAAACCCTGCAGATACAGCTTCATACTCTGTGGCAACTTCCACTGTAATGAGTTTTGTCCTGACTCCAATCCTTGGGCATTCCAAGAGAAGTCCAGGCCAAAGTGGAGGACCTTCCGTATGATCTTATAATCTTTTCAGTGAGAGAATGGAATAGTCTCTCCACACTTTTAAAGACTTCTAGGCCACTTGATATTCTCTAAGTATTTACAGCTCTGCAATGAAAAGAATACGCAGTGAGCCTCAATCTTACCCAAGACAGAGGTTAACTCCACCCTCTTTTTATCACCATCTGCTTGCACTGTATCCTAGGAAATGTCAAAAGACACAAAAGAGAAGACCACCTGATGCTTCTACTTTCTCATCACAGCGGTCACCAGCAAACATCCCTTTTGATGGGATTTTCAAGAGCTACAGAATGACCATCCCTCCAGATTTTACTCCCCCGTTCTTCCCTGATTTCCTTCATATATTTTCTTTCCCATTTTCAGAGAGCTTGGAATGCTATTTCATCAGAGAAATGGGCATTAGCAATTATTACAACTGACTGTGATTTAGTTTCACACTGTATCCATCCCCACCCATCTTCTTGTCCCTTTTCTAGGATCTCTTTCATGAGACGGTTCTCATCGAGAACATGGATACTCTCCTTCAACTGGGCACAATAGTACCTCTTCCTCCTCAGTATGGAGAGAGCGGTTTTCATCCCCAATATATTTCTTCATATCCAAGAAAAAAAAGGAGATGGGAAGCTGGGGATTTCAGAATGCTCAACACTTTCATTAGCTATTTGAGATTCAGGATGGTTACCCTAGCCTTTAGTATATTGTTGCTATATCTAGGAGGTAGGTTTGTTGTTCTTGACCTCAAAGATGTTTATTTCCACATTGACATTCATCCTGCACATAAGAGATTCCTGTGATTAGTGATAAGCCCAAATCACTATCAATAAGGATTCTTCCCTTTGGTCTGTCAGTGGCACCAAGGATATTTATGACATTGTTAACAATGGTAGCGATATGCCTATGACAACAAATTATAGTGGTCTATCTATATCTGGTCCACTGGCTAGTCAAAGGAGTGTCCTCGCAAGATGTTCAAAATTCCATGACAATGGTTCAGCTCTTTCAGACGCTTGATCATAGGTTAAATTAAGAAAAGTTTGATACTAATACAGTATACAGAGTTTTATTGGAGAAAAACTGAATTCCTGGACAGCCAAAGTGCACTTACCTCAAGACATGTTCCAGGCTATGTCTAGTCTGATAAGTCAGCCTAAAGTGAGCTGTTGAATAATAGTAAGATCTTGTCTCTGTCTACTGGGTCACATGGCCTCTTACACTTTTGTGATGCAGCATGCCAAACTACATCTCCCCTGTATGCAAGTTGGGTTGAAGACGCCATACACCCTGATCATACAAAGTCTGGATATACTTGTGTAAGTTCCACAGAACATCCTATGCATCCTTGATTGGTGGAAAGATGGCTTTCCCTCTTCCAGTAGGAACAAAATGATAGGTGCATCCTTATTGATTTGAGAAGTTCATCTGGGTGGTCATTTAGCTTAGGGAAAATGGATTCCAGAAGAATCTTTAAGAGTGGTAGCTGTGTTAGTCTGTATCAGCAAAAAGAACGAGGAGTACTTGTGGCACCTTAGAGACTAATAAATTTATTTGGGCATAAGCTTTCGTGGGCTAAAACCCACTTCATCAGATACATGCAGTGGAAAATACAGTAGGAAAATGTATATACACAGAGAACATGAAAAAATGGGTGTTGCCATACCAACTCTAACGAGACTAATCAATTAAGGTGGTCTGTTATCAACAGAAGAAAAAAACTTTTGTAATGATAATCAGGATGGCTCATTTCAAACAGTTGACAAGAAGGTGTGAATAACAGTAGGGGGAAAATTAGCATGGGGAAATAGTTTTTACTTTGTGTAATGACCCATCCACTCCCAGTCTTTATTCAAGCCTAATTTAATGGTGTCCAGTTTGCAAATTAATTCCAGTTCTGCAGTTTCTCATTGGAGTCTGTTTCTGAAGTTTTTTTTGTTGGAGAATTGCGACTTTTAGGTCTGTAATTGAGTGACCAGGGAGGTCAAAGTGTTCTCTGACTGGTTTTTGAATGTTATAATTCTCGACGTCTGATTTGTGTCCATTTAGTCTTTTGGTAGAGACTGTCCGGTTTGGCCAATGTACATGGCAGAGGGGCATTGCTGGCACATGATGGCATATATCACATTGGTAGATGTGCAGGTGAATGAGCCTCTGATGGAGCGGCTTATGTGATTAGGTCTGATGATGGTGTCCCTTGAATAGATATGTGGACAGAGTTGGTAATGGGCTTTGTTTCAAAATAGGTTCCTGGGTTGGTGTTTTTGTTGTGTGGTTACTGGTGAGTATTTGCTTCAGGTTGGGGGGCTGTCTGTAAGCGAGGACTGACCTGTCTCCCAAGATCTGTGAGAGTGAGGGATCATCCTTCAGGATAGGTTGTAGATCCCTGATGATGCGCTGGAGAGGTTTTAGTTGGGGGCTGAAGGTGACGGCTAGTGGCGTCCCATTACTTTCTTTGTTGGGCCTGTCCTGGAGTAGGTGACTTCGGGGTATTCTTCTGGCTCTGTTAGTCTGTTTCTTCACTTCAGCAGGTGGTTATTGTAATTGTAAGAATGCTTGATAGAGAACTTATAGGTGTTTGTCTCTGTCTGAGGAGTTGGAGCAAATGCGGTTGTATCTTAGAGATTGGCTGTAGACAATGGATCGTGCGGTGTGGTCTGGATGAAAGCTGGATGTAGGTAAGTATAGCGGTCACTAGGTTTCCGGTATAGGGTTGTGTTTATGTGACCATCACTTATTAGCACTGTAGTGTCCAGGAAGTGGATCTCTTGTGTGGATTGGTCCAGGCTGAGGTTGATGGTGGGATGGAAATTGTTGAAATCATGAAGATGTCATCAATGTAGCGCAAGTAGAGTAGGGCTGTTAGGGGACGAGAGCCAAGGAAGTGTTGTTCTAAGTCAGCCATAAAAATGTTGGCATACTGTGGAGTCATGTGGGTACCCATAGCAGTGCCCTGACTTGAAGGTATACATTGTCCTCAAATGTGAAATAGTTGTGGGTGAGGACAAAGTCACAAAGTTCAGCCACCAGGTTTGCCGTGACATTATCAGGGATACTGTTCCTGATGGCTTGTAGTCCATTTTTGTGTGAAATGTTGGTGTAGAGGGCTTCTACATCCATAGTGGCCAGGATGGTGTTTTCTGGAAGATCACCAATGGATTGTAGTTTTCCTCAGGAAGTCAGTGGTGTCTCAAAGATAGTTAGGAGTGCTGGTAGCGTAGGGCTTGAGGAGAGAGTCTACATAGCCAGACAGTCTTGCTGTCAGGGTGCCAATGCCTGAGATGATGGGGCATTCAGGATTTCCAGGCATATGGATCTTTCATAGCAGATAGAATACCCCTGATTGGGGTTTTCGTGGTGTGTCTGTGCGGATTTATTCCTGTGTTTTTTCAGGGGGTTTCTTGAGCAAATGGTATGGTTTCTTTTGGTAACCCTCAGTGGGATCAGAGGGTAATGGCCTGGAGCTGAGAGCCATGTAAAGTGCATTTCTTGCTGATAATTCATGAGTTTGTTCAGATTATGTCAAGAGAACACAACTGCCGTGTTTTACATAAACAAGCAGGATGGAGTGAGATCATTCCTTGTGTTGTGCAGAGTACTGGAACTGGTGCAAACTATATTGCAGCAGCCTGTTAGCCGTTATCCAGAACACGTAAGCAGGCAATCTCAGCATGCACTTTTCCATGAATGGGAAATCCACAAATTGGTGATTTGGTTCACTTTCCACCAGAAGGGCCGGCCAGCAGAGGCATGTTTAGAATAAATAAGAACAAGAGATGTCGGATATTTTGTATCAGATGAGGTCAAAGCCCAGGTTCCCTGGCAGATGCATTCCTAATCCCATATTCACATATGCCTATCTTCCGATTCCATTGCTTCTGAGGGTGTTAAGGAAAATCAGACAAGACAAGGCAAAGATTATAAACTTCTGTGTGGCTGAGGCAGTACTGTTCCCCACAGCTTTTTCATTTGTCCATTTGCCCTCCAATCTGATTTAGGGTGACCAGATCATCACACTAAAATATCGGGACACTTTGGAGTGCCATCAGCCCCGCCTATAGTCCACCCCTGTTCCTCCCAGGCTCCGCTTCCACTCTGCCCCAGGTCCTGCCCCCTCCTTGCTCCTCCCCCACTGCACCCTTCCTCATCCCCCAGCCTGCTTCTGGCTTGCTGCGTCCCTCCTCAGTCTCCCACCCACTGCTCGCCTGCCGCTCGCCTCTTCACCCCCCCCGCCCACCACTCACCCCTGTGGTGCCGACTTTCCCTCTGCCAGCTGAGTGCTCACCCACCCCCTTCCTCTTTCCGCCTTTGCCCCGCCCCAAGTCCCCGCCCCTGCCTTGCTTCTTCTCCGCCTCCTCCCCGGAGTGCACCAGATCCCTGCTCATCCCTCCTGGAAAGCGCTGAGTGCCGGCAAGCAGCTGTTACATGGCAGGAAGTGCTGGGTGAGGGGGGCGGATGCGGCGCCCTGCAGGGGGAGAAGGAGGCGAGGAGTGGGGCAGCTTGGCTGCAATTTTTCCCCAACCCAGGAGCACTCACAGAGTCAGGGCCTCCCTCCTGCTCACCTCCTTACCTGAATATCGGGACAAGTGGCATCCCGATGGTACATTGATCGGGACAAAAGGTTAAATATCTGGACAGTCCCGATTTTATCGTGACACTTGATCATCCTATCTGATTGCTTCTCATGCTGGATCTTGTGTCTCAGAATGAGGGAATGACCCATCATTCTGATCTGCCCTCCCGCCATTTAGCTGCTTGGTTTTTGGATTGATGTCAGAGCTAGAAAGATCATGTTCTTCAGAGGTACAAACCATCTTGAGCAGCAGTGGAAAAGATTCTGCAAGAAAAGTGTACTGTGCAAAGCAAAACAGATTTGCCAGTATTAACTGGCACCTCCAGAGTCTCAGATACCTGACATTGTAGACTCTTATCTTTTAGCAGAAGACCTCAGGTCTTTCACACAGCTCTCTGAGCTACATCTAGCAGCTATTAGTGCCTTCCCCCTCACCTTGGATAGCTGTCCAGTATTTTTCTACCTTTCCACATCTAGGTTCCTGAGAGGTTTAATGAAAATATTTCCACCCATAATAGAACCTGCCCTAATATGGGACCTTAATGTTATTTTGACAGGTCTGTATGAACCCTTGGCTTCATGTTTTTTTCTATATCTGTCTGTGAAAACCTTTTTTGTAGCAATAACATCTGTGAGAAGAGGTGGGAGAGTTAGGGTCTCTCATGGCTGATTTTATCCCCAACCCCCAGTCACACAGTCTTTTACTGGGACAAAGTTTCTCTTAGTACACAAAATAATGTCCAAATTCCACCTGAATTGGAATATACATTTTACTGGAATTTTATCCAACCCCCGCTCCCCCTTCATTTTGATGAAGTCAAGTTACGTACTTTAGATTGGCGCTAACCTACTTCTGGAGAAGGAAATAGTACTCTAGGTCCCCAAAATTATTCATTTTGTATGGTGAAGGAATGAAAGGAGTTCAGATATCCACACAGAATCGGCAAAGGTGGATTTTGCATTACTCTGTGCTATGAATTAGCTAAATTAGTTCCTCCAACCGATATTAATGCTCATTCAACAAGGGCTCAAATGATGCGGTGACCTCTCTGAAAAGTGTTGTCTGTAAGGCTGCCACATGGAGTTCAATACATGCCTTTACAAGACACCATGTTTTGATGTAGGCATCTTCATCAGACATCACTTTTGTGGAGTAGTTGTTCATTTGTCTTAAACAGGACTCCAAACACCCATCACCATAGTTAGATGGCTTACGAATCACTTAGTGTGGCGTACGCACAGGGACGAGCACTCAAAAGAAGACAAGAAAGTTACTTGTCTATACAGTAACTGAAGTTCATTGAGATGTGTTGACCTGGTGTGTATTCCATGGCCTGCTTTCCTTACTCTCTGTGATCTGCAATAAAAAAGGAACTGGAGTGGTGGTTGGGCCTGTACTGCCCTTTAGACCTTCGGTAAAGGGTACAAGGATAGTTAGGGCACATGCCTGGACCAAACAGACACTACTAGCAAATAATCTCTGATTTGGGCCCATGTGCACCTGCAAGTGGAATACACACAAGGATAATGTGTCTTGAAAAACTCCAGTGATTGTATTTCCCTTTTTTTAAGAAAGCCCATGCCAGCGTGAAACTTTTAAATTAAAAATAAATGTACCTTTGGAGAGGGATCACTTCCTCCTTTTTTTGGTGATAACCCTACAGGTCAGGTGGATCCCCTACCTTTCATGAGTTCTTGAAGTTTTTATGATGTGTCCATCATATTGGTTTATTAACATATCGCATAGGTTGGAGACATGGCTGATCACAGAATCCCCCAAACACTTGATGATATTAGACTGCAAAACTTCATTGTAGGGCTAAGAGAGATAAGATAGTTGTTGGTAGCATAGTGGATCATTGAAGAGAGAGGTTAGGGAACAGTAAGAATCTGAAGAAGAATGAGACATGAAGGAAGAAAGTATTAGAATGTTAGGTACCGTTTGCAACTTGATTATCTAATACAAGTAACCAAATACTAAGAGAATACTCTGACAGTAAACCAATATTTTAATGTAACAGTTCCTTGTAGTCAAAATTAATAGTGTAGATAGCATGTCACTTTAAAAATTGAGGATGCAAATATTATTCCCAGAGTTCAACATTTAAGTCTGTTGCTCTTACTTTCCCCATATTAGGAAAACCGCTGTAGTTTATTATAAACACATATAGGGTAGGCAACAGAATCATTAGGATTTCAGAAATGAATGGAAATTTTAGTAAACTTCTTAAAATTAGGACATTTCTTTCCTTGAAACATTTTCTAAGCAATGGATAAAGTGGTGTATTTTGCAAATAAAAATTAGTGAAGTAATGTTGGACTAAGTAATTTGCATTTAGCATCATTTTTATAACTATTATTAAAGCGAGATTTGAGCTAAAGCTTTTGGATAATGCTCTAATTATTTCAATATCTTTTTTGGAACATTAACTTTTCAACTTTAAAACAGATTTATCAGTAGCATAGTAATAGCTCTGTCATAAAGTTATGAGTTGAAAGAATTTGTATTCACGGGATTTTAGATATGATATGAAATATCTACCTTCTGTATTGCTAGAAAAGGTGACACAAACATTTGACTTTCCCAAGGTACGTTTTGACCCATGACCCACTGTGATTATTTGCTCTGCTATACATAAATATAACTTTAAACCATTTTTATGCAATTGGATTTCTATTAAATGTATATGATACGGGGAAAAAGGTTGGAAACAGGGACTTCATTTTGCTTTTGACACAGGTAGAAAATCAATTAATTGTTAAGACTTGAGTTGATGTTGGATTGTGGCCACAAACTAGTTTCTAGGCCTGTCACATGTAGGTAGATCATTATGTCAAAAGACCTGATCCTGCAAGCCTTACTATTATGAGGAGCCTGCTAAAGTCAGTGGAACTATTTGCATAAATAAGGATTACTTAGTTGTAAGTATGCGTTTTATAGGAGTAGACTGAAACGTGCTAACTGTCCTCCATGTGCCAGGCTGTCAGTTGCAGTGTTTATTCTCTTACTAGTCTCACTTGATCAGGTGTTTACAGAAACTAAATTAAATGAGGGTCCAATCCTGCAAAGTGGTTAACACCTCTTAGGAGTTGCTACGGCTCTTTAGCCTCCACTGACTATAATGAGAATTGTATGTAGTAGTGTTCTAGCTATGTGAGCTGGATTTTTCTGCCTGGGTAAAAAAGCGAAATAAAGTCCCTGTTTCCAACCCCTTTCCCTTGTACTATATAAATTTAGTAGAAATCCAGTTGCATAAAAATGGTTTAAAGTTATATTTATGTAAATAGTCGCAGTGGGCTATGGGTGAAAAGTAGCTTGGAAAAGTCAAATGTGCATGCCATCTTTTTCTCGCTTGAAACCTTCTCTCTCTCTCTCACCAACAGAAGTTAGTGCAATGAAAGATACTGCCTCATCCACCTTGTCTCTATAATGAGAACTGTGGGTTCTCAGCACTTCACAGAATTGGGTCTTATTGGGTGATAAGTGTTACAATCATAATGTTTAATATGTGCCTTTTATATGTTCCTTACTTTATGTTGCCTTTCTTTAAAGGTGCCCAGCTGTTGGTTAAACCTTTGGTAAAAGAAGATGGAGGAAAAATAGATGGAAATCAAAATGTATATCTTGTTGGAGCCTCTCACATAAGGCTGCTGCTGGGAGCTGAAACTGTGGGATTGGTAAAAGAATGTAATGATAACTCAATGAGAACATTTACATATAGCAGTAGAAACACCTTCAAAGATTTTGCAGGTAAAGTACCTTAAGCGTTTTAGAACTATTCCTGAATCATTTAAAAAGATGTGGTCAAAGATTGTAAGTACATAAGTAGACAGTTTATCTAGTCAAATATTTTATTGTCTTTCTGTTTCTTGGAATAGTAAAAGCTAACGGAAGTAGCTAGAATAAGCCATTGTCTATGTAATCCTTTGGACCTTTGAACATTCAGACTTCACTGTGGAATTAATCTGTATTTCCTATCTCTGGATGAATCACATCTTGTAATGTGCCTGTGCTTTTACTTCATGCTTTTTTGCCTGATGTATCTCTATGTTCATTTATTGATGTGAAAGTTTATAATTAAGTTAACAAGAACCTTAAATTTGTTAGTAATATGTACATGATTAACACTATCTAAAGTATTAGTTAATATTATTGCCTCCTTTTCTGATTAAAAAAAAACATGGAAAGCAAATTTTTGGGGTTAACTGCATCTCAATTCGCTGGAAAAAAATGGAACTATTTTGATCCATTATGTTTGTACATCAAGCAATTGGTCACTAGCTTGGGAATGATAGATTTCATGGTTGTATTTTTTAGATTGGGAGTTAATCAGGGAAAGGCCCATTTCTTCCTTTGTGTTTGAACATTGTGGGCACTACCAAGAATAATAATGCATTGTTTTAAGGATACCACATGCAGTGATTCTTTCTTAGGGGGTCTTAGCTCCATAGTGCGAGATTGGCAGAATGCCTGCTTTCCAAGGAAGTACCAGAGTTCCATCTTAAATTAGCCTATTGTCATATCAACATTTTTTCACCTGTCCATTTCAGTGAGGCCCTTCTCTGTATTTTCTGTGTCAAAAGGCTCTTGGGGTTCTGTTTGGCTTCACTGAAGCCCTTACACGTTTTTAAATTGTTTGCATGTGTTGTGCTTCAGTTGCCCTGTGTAGACTATGCTAGCATGAATTAAAAGGTACCTACTTTGCATGAACATAGATTAGAAATGCAGTTGGATGGAATCTTCAGAGAAGGGAAAGTTATTTGTAATTCTGCTTCTCTGAAGATATAGTACCAACAGGATTCCCACTAAACCCCCTTAGAGTTTGGGATTTTTTTTTTTAAGGTTTCTCATTACTTTGGTCATTATTTAGTTATTTTGAATTGGTTCACCATTCTGTTACATTCACCTGCTGTGCAATAGAAGGTAGTATTTATATCCGGCAGGATTGGTGTGAAATAGTTGTTAGGGGGCCTTTTTTGTGTGCTAACATACAACTGCTGCCCTCAGAGGTCAAAATTCTGTAAGAGCTGAGAAGTCCTGCCTGATCTTTCGTTATGGTGCTAAAACCTGGGAGTGAGACATTGTCAGAATTATATCTTCAGAGAAACATAATTGCAAGTGGGTAATATTCTCCCTTTTGACGTTCTCAAGTCATATAGATAGATTAAATATGCAGTAGCTGAAATATGTTTCTTATCATTGAAGGCTTTTAGGAGGCAGGAGTTTTCTCTCACAAATGTGTTATCGAATAATATTGGTGTACAGCATTTCTTTTCTGAACTTGTTAGTCATTAGTGCCTATTTTGTCCCTAGTGTTCTATGCAATTATCTCCATTACATTTTTTTGGTATGCTAAGGAAAGGGTGTTATGAACCATTTTTTTTTCTTATTTAGAGGACAATCACGATTTCCTTACAATGGCAGAGCGTCAGTACATTATCAAGCACGAACTTGAAAATTTGAGAGCCAAAGATGAAAGAATGATTCCTGGGTACCCGCAGGCAAAGCTGTATCCAGGAAAATCAATTAGTAAGTGATTTAGTTTATAGTATCCTTTGTTGATTGCTTTGACTAATATTTGAAACATATTGCTCATCGTGAATATGTAAGATAAAGGGGATGTTCACAACTTCCTGTACCCATGAGAAATCCTTCAAAAGTTAAAAGGACTCCAGTACTACTCCACTGTATCTTTTTATTTTTCTTCATCTTTGAGAATTGGAGTAGTGTAAAGAAATGAAGGGTTTTTGTTTATTTTTTATAAGCTTCAACTAGTAGTCTTCTGAAAAGATAAATGGATGGATAAATGCTGGATGATAGTCGGGAAGCAAATTTTTAATTACTCACATTTCTAATCAATTTAGTGATTAGATTCTTTAATCTTTTTAGTTTAATATGCAAACCTTATTACCAGGAAAAATTTGAGTATTACAATAAATAGAATTTAAAAGCATATTGAAGATATATATGTGGTGAGACAAATTCTTGCCTTTTGAGGATCTGCATGCAGAAATGTTAAATTTTCCCAAATGTCTGCAAAGCATAATGGATTTGTAACAGGATGGCATCCACCTCTTGCAAGTGCCCCCTTCTGGTCAGGTATGTCTGCAGTCTTTCAGATTATGGTGAACCCTGTCAGTGATTTCTCAGGTGGGGCTGAGTCATACACATTGTATGTGAAACAGAACACCCCCTCCTTCTGAGATGTACAGTCTTTAACTTATCGTGGCTCTAGTATGGGGCCGGACCCCCAGGGCATCCTCCCTGGAAACACTGTCTTCTCATGGCCCTCCCTCGGCTTGGTCCTTGCTTAGTCCCAGCAGCCAGCCAGGAGCTCCTTTTTTTGCTCCCCCAGTCCCTGCTGGCAACTGTCTTGGACTCAGTCCCAGCAGTCAGCCAGGAGCACCTTTCCTTCTCAGGTTCCCAATCACACTGAGCTGTCCGTGGTCCTGCTGCTCTTTCAGCCAGCTAGGAATGCAGTCCTCTCTCGTCCAGCTTCAGGCAGCAACTGACTACTACTCTGTTCTGTAGCTCCTTTTATATGGCCCTGCTGGGCCCTGGTTGGCTGCTCTCTGCAGACTCTCTCATTGGCTGGTTCTCCGCAACCAGTCTAGGCCTCTTGGAGGGCTTCTCATTACAACAGAGAATTCTCATTACAACAGAGAACCACCCTACCTATGAGTAAAGACAGAATACTGTTTCAGTATAACAGAGAGTCAGAAAAGGCACTCTGTATCCTTTCACTGAGGAGATGTCTTGGATAGCAGGGATGATCTCAGGAAAAATTGGATCCTCGTTCCTATGTAGCCAGCCATCTCTGCCGCGTACTGAACTATGAGGGGAAACCTACTTTATTAAGTAGAAACTTAACTATTAATAAGTGTAGACCCATGTTCAAGTTTTATGATTTTGTTTTGTATTATAACGTTTGTTTCCACCATACTTTCTAGTTAAGTTTATTTAAGAAAGAATGGAGAGCTATGTTTGTTTTATTATAAGTGCTCACAAATGCTGTGCAATTTTACAGGAGCAGTGGTTTAAGGTAAGACTGCTTATTGGAGTACGCTGGTCCTTTGGGGGCAGAGGATCTGGGATTTCTCTGAGTAGCTAGTGTCGGGTAGGATATCACAGGGGAACAATTCAAAGAGATTCAGGGACGGGAGGTGCATCTATTGTTAACTTGCAAGGCAAAGATAGGGCTGCCATAGCCCAAAGGAGAGTGCTTGAGTGGCTGAAAGGCTGCTAGTATTGGGAAGCTAACACCCAGCCACTATGGCATGTTTCAGTCTTGCATGCGACAAGAACCATCACAAAGCACACTAGTGGGAAAGCTAGCAGGTGCACATTGAATAGCATCTATTTACATTAATTAATTTACTCACCATTTACAAAAAAATACTCATGCTCTATGTGTAGAAGATGACAACTTGTAACTTTCTGTTTTTGTTAGCAAATTGCAGACAATGTAAACTATGTTAATTATCCAGGGAATAGATGTTATATGTTGTTGCTTTGGAAGGATTGTGTGCTAAAGCATTTTATTTGATGTGGTTCACTTTTGATAATGATGTGTTTGGTTTGTTTCCTTATGAAAGTATCAGAAAAAGTAATAGTTTTTCCAGACCACTAGTACTACATTACTGAGAAAGGAAGTTTGGTTTCATTTGCAACTCTTTAAATCATCTTTGGTAGATCATTTTTCCTCTGACTTGGGAGCTCTTCTATTTTATGGGGGAAGGGAGCAATAAGACTGTACTATTTTTAGGAAAGCTGGAACTAGCCCATTGGCACATAAGTTGTTTTCTAAAGAATGTACCATATCTTTTAATATCTGTGGATCATTAGAGTTTGTTTTTATATTTCAATGTTAATGTCTACAGAATAGAAAGATTTGTGTCATTTAATAGCTCAAGAAATATGTATAGAAAGTTTAGTTGCAAATATCAGAGGTGAGTCTGAGGGTATGTCTACTCCACAGTGACACAGCTGTGATACTGTAGTGCTATAGTTTAGACACTTCCTCCATTGATAGAATGAGTTTTTCCATCAATGTAGGTAATCAACCTCTCAGAGAGGTAATAGCTAGGTCGATGGAAGAATTATTTGCCTTTAAATCTATTTTCACAGTCTCATTCTAAAATTCCAACCCCCTGAGCACCTTATATTGATGTGCACATAACATAAATAGTAGTTGCTTTCTGTCATCAAAATTGAATACAAATTTATGATATCATAATATGAGATTTTTTCTATAATGAAGAGAGCATTTGTATTTGGCTGCTTTGCAATTTAAGAGGAAATTTCCCACAAGCAATGGAATAATAGTTACCCCCCCCAACTATTTCTTTTAGTTTGTTTTGATAGACTTAATTTTTTAAAAATATTAATAATTTTGGTGCTCATGAAAATAATAAGTTAATCAGCTAGAACCAGGCACAATGGCAGGTGCTGTTAAAGCTTCCCCACATGGGTGTATGACTGCATTTCAGTTCTGACCTGCTACACTACCTGCTGTTGAAGCCACAGAAACTGCCAGCCTGTAGAGTAGTTTGTATGATGAGATGGACTATCAAGTTTCTCTTAGAGATAACATTTAAGTCCAGGTCTTTGTCGGGACATTAACCAATTATGCACGTTCTATATTATATAATGTTATATTAATATATAAGAACTTTTAAATGCATGTTATGTTTATTATAAGGATTTAAGTAGCAAATTAGTTGTTTTTTTAAACTTTTTTAGGCTTGCTAGTTATAATGTAACCCAATGCAAGCATGCTAACTGTACTATGACTTTACAGGAGCCATGTAAGCATAGCTTTCCCCATTTTCTTTCAGTGAGAAGATTGATGACCAGTGGTATCCTACTTCAGATTTTCCCACTTCATGATACAGAAGAATTGAAGAAGCTCCGGGACACCTGGTATGGCCAGGTTAAAATTAGTTATCAACCTTTGGGTATGTTAGCACTTATTTCACTGAAAAAAATAAAATGTCTTGAAATCAGAAGTGGCTCCAATGGTGGTGAGCTTTTGAGAAGCTAGTTGTCCTTTTCTAATCAAGAGAGCTGTCTCTGAGTACAGACTTCCGATCCTGCTGACTCACTTTATCTAAACTATTTCCCTGAAACTTTTGGATAATTGATGTTGCATGGCAGCAGGTTAAGGGAAGTTATAAAAGTGTAATTTTCTTTGGGTTAATGAACTTCCAAAGTCCATTAGCCAAGACTTTGGAGATTGAACCCACTGGCAACAGAAGGTCTTCTGGTTTGTATCCCTCTTTAACACCCTCCCACCCATCTCAGGGGAAAAAAAACCTGGAAAATTAAATGTAGGAAAGAATATATTTAATGCAGTGTTAAAGTTTCACAGTTAAAACACTCAAAAGTCAGGAAATGCCGTAGTTAATTATAGCTTAGTTTGAGCAATAACAGTTCAACCATCTTTGAGTATGAGGAGAATGTTGGGGGAAGAACATTTTCTTCATCATAAAAAGTAATTCTTACAATTTTTAACAACTCTAGTGCCAGTGTAGCTAAGGAGAGAAAGTTAAAATCGGTTCTGGTGAAAACTGTTTTTGATTGCTATTCTATTCTGATTTTTTAATCATGCCCATCACAGTGGTATATGGGCACCCAGTTACGAGGGTTTGAAAATTGTACTTCAGGCATTAATTAGCATTCCTTACCAATCTTTTAAGTGATGGATGCATAATACTGTTTATACATACATGGAAACATAACTACATATTGTACTGAGAAGGAAAAAATGCTCTTTCAGTTGGATAATATAGTTATAAGGTATGAATTGTATGAGACAAAGCTTTGTCATGGACTTTGTTTTTCTGGCATACACAGAATACTACAAAATAGAAGATGCTACATTTATATCGAAGATTGTAGAAAAAATGTTTAATATTTGAGAAATTATATGCTAATGTAATAAAAGATTAAATTGTAATGTATACATGCAAATACATGGGGTCATGGAAGATTGGATATCCATTCTTTAAATTCAACATTTTTATTGTACTTTTGAGTAGTTGACTGGTGTGTAAGCTTAAGAAGGTCCCTCAGGAACTGAAGAAACTTAAATGACAGAAATTCCCATGATTGCTTCAGAACATTTAATCTCTCAACTAAAATAAAAAAAAATCCACATAGTTAGAACAAGTCTTTGCCCAGGCTAAAGAACATCTTTTGGGCTGGGTGGTTCTTAGTGATCTTTCCACGTTAAGCTCAGTCTTTCATAGCTGCAGCAGGCCTCTGCCTAGGCTAAGCTTTTTCCAGTCTTTTTCAGGGCTGGAGCAAATCTTTCCAGCTGGGCAGGCTTCTAGGATAACCTCAGTCCAAGGCTAACAGGCTCTTGCAAAGATGAGTCAAGCTTTATAGATTCCAAGTCTTGCTCCCCACTAAACTCCAGCAAACTCCCCCACCACACACACACATTAGACTCTGGTCAGCAGTCACTCTGTCAAAATGTCATTTCATAAAGACAATATTTTAATACATGTAAGCAGAGGCTCTGCTAAAATTCTGCATTAGCTGTAATTTTGGCATTTCTTTTGAATGCCTAACTCTTCAATCTTAATTTTGCAATAACACAGTGTTTTAATTGATGTTAGCATTTTGTTTCTACTAGATATTTAATGCTATAGTTGTAGATGCTGAGATAAGTTGTAGTTACGGTTTTCCTACAATTTTTTTTTCTTCAAATATACCTTCTGGTAGTTTTGGAGGTGTGGTAAGAATTACAGAGAAGTAATGATACTGGTTTTCTCTGTTTAGGAAACTGAAATTTGGGCCATTGTCTTAATCTGAAACTTCATTTCATATTACACTGAGATCTATGTTGGGAATTATTTAACATAATCAAATAAGGGCTTGTCTACACTACCACTCTGGGTCGATCTAAGATATGCAACTTCAGCTACGTGAGTTGCGTAGCTGAAGTGGACATACTTATCTACTTACTGTGGTGTCTTCACTGAGGTAAGTCGACAGCTGACGCTCTCCTGTCGATTCTGCTTGCGCTTCTCGTTCTGGTGGAGTACTAGAGTCGACGGGAAAGTGCTCAAGGGTTATCGTGCCTATACTCGATGCAATAAATCGACCCCTGCTTGATTGATCTCTGCCCACCAATCACGCGGGTAGTGTAGACAAACCCTATGATGGTTTGGTGAAATGGATAAGTTGTTTACTTAGTGGTCATATCTGAAAGGAAATTTTGTCTTCAGTGCAACCAGTATGACATGGGAACCTAATGTTCACTCCTTCTTTTAGTGTGCCAGTCAGATAACTCTTTTGTGTCTTTATAAGATAATGCAGTTCCTGTTGAAGATTTTAGTATTTCTGTCTCAGAATATTTTAAAAAGCTTTGTGTGCTTTGAAAAATAAGTTCTTTTGGTGTTTTCCCCCTTTCCTTGGCTTAGGTTTTTTTTTCTCTCTCCGCAGATCAAATCCGTTGCTATTTTGGTGAAACGATTGCTCTGTATTTTGCCTTCTTGGAATACTTCACATTTGCTTTGGTTCCTATGGCTTTCATTGGGATTCCTTACTATGTGTTTGCATGGGAAGACTATGACAAGTATGTGATGTTTGCCTCATTCAATCTGCTTTGGTCTACAGTGATCCTTGAAGTTTGGAAGCGCTGCTGTGCTATTATGACTTACAGATGGGGGACACTGTTGATGAAGCGGCAGTTTGAGGAACCGAGGCCAGGATTTCATGGTGTTTTGGGAATCAATCCTGTCACTGGCAGGGAGGAGCCGGTATACTCAAGTATTAAAAGACAGATACGAATTTATCTGGTGTCCTTGCCATTTGTGTGCCTTTGCCTCTATTTCTCACTGTATGTCATGATGATTTACTTTGAGTTGGAGACTTGGGCTCTGGATTTTCATGAGGAGAATGAGTCTTATTTTAGCAAATTAATGCTATTTTTGCCCAGCATAATCTATGCTATTGTGATTGAAATGATGAACCGCATCTACCGTTATGCTGCAGAATTCTTAACATCATGGGGTAAGACTTGTCTTTTTTTTTCTTTCTACTTTTCTTTTAAATGAGAAAGTAAGAAGCCCAAACATTTAGAATAAATATATGTAAACACATTTCCTAGTGAAGAAGGCATTTCCTAAGCTTACTGCTGTGTACATACTCTTTGGACAAATCCACTGTTTAGTTGTGAAGGAGTATCCACCCCACAGTGTCAGAGAAGGAGTTAAAAGCAGCCTCGGGAGGCTGTACAGGGAGCAGCCAATTGCCTGCTCCTTGCAACTGCTCTCCAATCAGGGCCCAGCATGCCCATATAAAAAGAGCTGCAGGGCCAGATGCTGTGAGATGCTGCAGGAAGCCCAAGGAGGGCTAGCACCTTCGACAGGGTAGCTGCTGCCAGAGACCAGGGGAGCTAGAGAGAGAGCTTCTGGCTGGCTGCTGGGACTTGCAGGCTTGAGGCCCTGAGAAAAGGGGAAAGAAGGTAGTGGAGCCGTGGGAAAGTGGCCCATGGAATTGAAGCAGCACTGGTGAGATGTTAAGGAGAGGCTGCTAGATACAGGGTTCCTGGGGTGGAATCAGAGTAGTGAGTGGCCCTGGGTCTCACTCTTTTCTCCCCACCCCCACTTGCTGCTGGGAAGTGTCTGAACTGTTGGACAGTGATACCTTCCCCCCGAAAGGGGGAAGCACAGACGACGACTTAGCCAAAGGGCTGAGTCAAGAAGAAGACCCTGCGGTTTGGGGAGCTGAGAGAGGAGCCGTAGGCAGGAGCAGAGACCAAGTGCTGGTGTGCAAATTGTGGATGTGGGTGTTGGCCTTGAGCTAATCTCCAGCATGACCAGGAGGAGGCACCGGTCTGGTGATGGGAGCTGCACCCTGAGACAAGGATATGTTATCAGGACGACTTCTCTGATGCTTGATCATATATATAAATTTTCATTCCAGTCTTAGTGTGCATTTGCCTCCCACACTTAAGACTTTTGGCCAGAAGTGTCCATTGGATCCACTCATGTTCCCTGAGTTCCCTTGTGCTCCTGTACCAATGGTATAAAGGACAGTGCAGGACCAGTTGCCATTTGGTTCCTTCTCATTGCCTGTGTGGCTTGAGATGGACTTCCCAGTGTCTCTCTCTTTGTTAATGATTTTTGGAATCAATTATATGTTAGTGTTTGTTATTTAGTTAGTTAGTTAGTTAGTTGACCATTGGCACCTCCCCATATTATGATAAATTATAGTTAGTTTTTGGGAAGTCTTATTAATTCTTCCTTCCCTTGCATCCGTTCCCCACCAGACTTTCTCTGGTACCAGGACTTTTTAGGAAGTCACATAGAAAGTCACTTGGATTCAAATACTACCCCTCTTGTGACGCAACAGTTCTAGTTCTTGATGGGCACATGAGATGTCACAGAATCGTAGGACTGGAAGAGACTTTGAGAGATCTTCTAGTCTAGTCCCCTGAACTCATGGCAGGACTAAGTATTATGTAGACCATCCATGATAGGTGTTTGTCTAACCTGCTCTTAAAAACCTACAGTGGAGGAGATTCCACAACCTCTCTAGGCAATTTATTCCAGTACTTAACTATCCTGACAGGAAGTTTTTCCTAATGTTCAGCCTAAGCCTCCATTGCTGAAATTTAAGCCCATTGCCTCTTGTCCTACCCTCAGAGGTTAACAAGAACAATTTTTCTCCCTCCTCCTTGTAACAACTTCTTATGTACTTGAAAGCTGTTATCATGTCCCCCCCCTCAGTCTTCTGTTCTCCAGACTAAACAAACCCAATTTTTTCAATCTTCCCTTATAGGTCATGTTTTCTAGACCTTTTGTTGCTCTCCTCTGGACTTTATTGTCGATTTGTACACATCTTTCCTGAAATGTTACACCCAGAACTGGACACTTGAGGCCGTATCAGTGCAGAAGAATCAGTGTGTCTTGCTTACAACACTACTGCTAATACATCCCAGAATGATGTTGTGTTTTTTGCAACAGTGTTACAATGTTGACTCATATGTAGCTCGTGATCCACTATGGCCCCCAGATCGCTTTCTGCAGTATTCCTTCCTAGGAAGTCATTTCCAATTTTCTGTGTGTGCAATTGATTTGCATTTGTCTTTATTGAATTTCATCCTGTTGTCTTCAGACCAAACCATTTCTCTAGTCTGTCCAGATCATTTTGAATTTTAATCCTATCCTCCAAAGCACTTGCAACCCCTCCCAGGTTGGTATTGTCCGCAGACTTTATAAGTGTATTCTCTCTACCATTATCTAAATCATTGATGAACATATTGAACAGAACCGGGCCCAAGATCAATCCCTGCGGGACCCCACCCGTTTAGCTTGACTGTGGACCACTGATAACTACTCTCTGGGAATGGTTTTCCAACCAGTTATGCATCCACCTTATAGTAGCTTCATCTGGGTTGTATTTCCCATAGTTTATTTATGAGAAGGTCATGCAGGACTATCAGAAGCCTTACTAAAGTCAAGATATACCACATCTACCGCTGCCCCTCCACCTCCTCCTCCACAAGCCTTGTTACCCTTCAAAAAAAGCTATTAGGTTGGTTTGACATGATTTGTTCTTAACCAATCCATGCCAACTGTTTCTTATCATCTTATTAACTTCTAGGTGTTTGCAAATTGATTGCTTAATTATTTGCTCCATTATCTTTCCAGGTACTGAAGTTAAACTGTGTGGCCTGTAAGTCCCCAGGTTGTCTTTAGCCCCTTTTTATATATTTGCACTATATTTGCCCCTTTTCAGTCCTTTGGAATCTCTCCCATCTTGCATCACTTTTTGAAGATAATCTCCAGAGGCTCAGATATCTCCTCAGTCAGCTCCTTGAGTATTCTAGGTTGTATTTTATGAGACCCTGTCGACTTGAAGACATCTAACTAGTCTACATATTTTTTAACTTGTTTTGTTCCTATTTTAGCCTCAGATCCGACCTCATTTTCACTGGTGTTCACTATATCAGATGTCCAATTGCTACTTAACTTTTTGGTGAAAACTGAGATAAAAAAGTCTTTCAGCACTTCTGCCATTTTCACATTTTCTGTTATTGTTTTTCCCCTCTTGTTGAGTAACGGGCCTAACCTGTCCTTTATCTTCCTCCTGTTTCTAATGTAGTTATAGAATGTTTTCTTGTTACCCTGTATGTCTCTAGCTAGTTTAATCTTTCTTTGTGCCTTGGCCTTTGTAATTTTAATCCCACATGCTTATGTTGTTTGTTTATATTTATCCTTTGTAATTTGACCGATTTTCCACTTTTTGTAGGAATCTTTTGCTGTTCAGATAATTGAAGATCTCCTGGTTAAGCCAGGGTTGTCTCTTGCCATACTTCCTATCTTTCTTACACAGCCTCTCCCCTGGTAGTTTTCTCCATCTCTGAAATAAAAAAAAATAGTCTCCAGTACATTCCAGGAACTTGTTGGATAATCTATGTCCTGCTGTGTTATTTTCCCAACTGATGTGTGGGTAGTTGAAGTCCCCCATCACCACTAAGTCTTGTGCTTTGGATGATTTTGTTAGTTGTTTAAAAAAAGCCTCATCCACCTCTTCTTCTTGGTTAGGCGGTCTATAGTAGACCTCTACCATGACATCACCCTTATTTTTTACTCCTTTTATCCTTACACAGAGATTTCAACAAGCCTGTCTTCTATTTCCATCTCAACCTCAGTTCAACTGTATACATCTTTTTTCCCTGCTTGTCCTTCCTGAGCAAACTGTATCCTTCTATAACAATATTCCAATTGTGTATTATACTACCATATCGCTGTGATGTCAACAGTGTCATAGCTGTGTTTATTAACTAGTATTTCTAGATCTTCTTGCTTATTCCCCATACTTCTTGCATTAGTATACGGAAATCTAAGATACTGATTTGATTTCCCCTCCGTTCTCTCTTGTCTCCCTTATCCTTGCTATAATGGCTCATGTCCCCCCCAGATGAGGGTTGTTTTTTTTTTAATAGATTATCAGGATTGGAAGGGACCTCAAGAGATCATCTAGTCCAACCCCCTGCTCAAAGCAGGACCAATCCCTAAATGGCCCCCTCAAAGATTGAACTCACAACCTTGGGCGTAGCAGGCCAATGCTCAAACCACTGAGCTATCCCTCCCCCTATAATAATGGAGATATACCTATCTCCTAGAACTGGAAGGGACCCCGAAGGGTCATTGAGTCCAGCCCCCTGCTGTCACTAGCAGGACCAAATACTGATTTTGCCCCAGATCCCTAAGTGGCGCCCTCGAGGATTGAGCTCACAACCCTAGGTTTAGCAGGCCAATGCTCAAACCACTGAGCTATTCCTGAGGTATTATGTACCCTCTTGGAGAGTGGAATATCTTTATTCTCATCTGGTTCTGGGCTCTCTAGTTGTGGCTGCTGCAAACAAGAAAAATAGTGCCAATCTAAAATGACCTGATCTGAAAAGGAACAAAGTGTTTCAGTCTGTTTGATAATAAGAATTATTGTGTATGAGCTTGTACTTTGAAATTCCAAACTATCAAGTCATGCTTGCTTTATGTGATTTCCTTTATTATAATTAAGTTTACAACCTTTATTAAAAAATTACCACAGGCGCATAGAGAGTAGTTAAGGTCCCTAATTACTGAAGTGCTGTTGGTGGCAAGAACATCCCTGCAGGTGGCACTGGGTGCTTTGCATATATCCCCTCATGATGGCAACATCAGTGGTAATAAGGTGCTCTACTTGGCTCTAGAGTTCTGAGATCTTGAGAGAAGTACGCTCTGCAGTGGAGGATCTTCTATCTGAGAGATGGAATTAATCTGGTGCAGAAAATGTTGCCCTTCATTCCTTGAAGGATTCTCATATCACATTGTGCTCTCTGGGAGTGTACATGCCTGCAAACAAAGAAAACACAGAACCCACACTTACTCAGGGCAGAGAAATACTTCATGCACTTTCAACTTTGGAAGACCTGCACAACTACCTAGAAATTAATAACTCGAAAAGAGAGAGTCCTTTTTGGCACCTATCTTGGCCTCTCAGTCAGCATCTTCTAGCAAACAGTCCTTTTGATGGGATGATCAAGAGCTGGATACTGACCGTTTACTTGGTGAGAAGGTACAGAACTCCATCCAAATTATTTTTCAACTATTTATGTTGCTTGGCCTAAAGGTCAGAGAAAAGTCTGTTCTGTTATCTTGTTATCAACACAGTGGATAGATATTTAAGGGCCATTCTAAACTCCAGAATGACCAGAACATAGTTTCCTCAGGGCAGGTTTGAGACTGCTCATCTCCTAGCTTCAGACAAAACCTTGAACAACAATAAGAACTAGTCCCATCTGCTGGGTCATATGGCATCCTGAACTTTTGTCATGCCAGAAGGCACTTATGCTGCATGCAAGGCTGGCTGAAATCTCTACATTCTGAGCAAAGATAACTGATATATGGCTCTGATGGTTTGAGGATGTTCCCTCCTCCCTGAGTTGGCAGAAAGACCACCAACAGAGCATCCATGGGAGCAACTTTCTCCCCACCCCTTCCAACCAAGATGATACTGATGAATGCTTTACTACTGGCTTTGATCACTACAGGTACAGGGCAAATGGACTTCCCAGGGAAGCCACTTGCACACAATGTTCTGTAACTCAGAGCGGTTCGCAAAGTTTGCATGGAGTTCTTATGTCTAGTACAAGCACACTCCATTCATATAATGATAGACGAGACAACTGCCATGTTTTATACAAGCAGACTCAGAGGAGAGAAGGTTGATAATCTCCTTTATGCAGGGACGTGGTTTAGTTATAGAATTGGTGCATCGAACATCTGATAACACTCATAGGAGTTCACTTTCCAGGTCTGCAAATCACTCTGGCAGACAGTCTGAACAGGCATTTTTAATCAGAACATGAGTGGATAATTCAGTGATTCAACTGATCTTCAAGAAATGGGGTCATCCATCAGACAACTTTTATTTGTGATGGACATGAACTAGAAATGTCACACTTTCTGTTCCAGAGTGGGACAGAATCCAGGATCCCTATTGGATATGTTCCTCATTCATTGGTCTTGTGCACTATTGTATGCTTGGTCACTGATTTTTTTGCTCCTGGGTATATCTGGAGAGATCAGACAAAATGCAGCCAGAGTTGTTCTGATGTCTCCCACCTGGCTACGGCAATTCTGGTATCTAGAACTGATGTGCTTGTTGAGCTGTCCCCCAATACTTCTTCCACTATCCTCAGACCTGCATCCTAGAATGAAGTCACCCTTCATCTAACAGGTTAGTTTCTGAATGGATATCAGAGATACAGAGGTTATGTTCAGTTGCTATACAGAGAACTCTAAATAACAGCAGAAAAAACTTCACCAGAAAAAGATCTACTAAGTGGAGAACATTTTTGACTTGGTATGAATACCATGAACTTCGTGAGATGCCGATCCTAACACTCTTGTCTATTTGCATTAAAGAATTTTGAGAGTTTCAGTTAGTTCTGTCAGGGTGCACTTCACATTTATTAGCACTTATCACTAATCTTTATGAGGTATAACATCTTTTCTTATCCCACTATGTCCAGATTCCATAGGGGTTTGTTGAAAATGTTTGTCTTATTTTGGCAGGTCTCATGGATACCCCATTTGAGCCCATGGCATCATGTTCTTTCTTAGTTATCTCTATGAAAGCCTCCTTTCTTGTGAGAATCACATCAGCTAGGAGGGTGGGAATCATGGGGCTCTTATGGATGACCTCCTGTCTACTATTTTCCATTTTAACAAGGTATTTCTTTAGCCACAGCCCAAATTTCTGTCAAAAGTAGTGTTGGGTTTCTATTTAAATGATGTCCTGCATTTTACCTACATTGTTTTCTCCTGAAGCCCTATTCTAATGATCTAAGCTATGTATCCTTGAAGTGCATAGAATGTTAGCCTTTTACTATCAGCAAATGAAACGTTTTTGGTCCTCTCTTAGGTTATTCTTGTTCTTTGTTGGGAGGTTAAAAGACTACCCCATTTGTACTCAAAGATTACCTAAGTGGGGTTCAGGGCATTTTAGACTCTGTTATGAACTAGTCAAATTAGATCCACCAAACAGTACTAAAGCTCATTCCATTAGGGCACAGGCAGCCTTAGCTGTTTTTTTTGAGAAGCATGCCCATAATTGACATCTGTAAAGCTGCCACCTGGCAATACATCTTTTTACTAGACATTATGCTTTAACAGAAGCATCCAGAGCGGACACTTCTTTTGGCAGAGCTGTTTTACAGTATACAAGAAATGCTGAGCATCCACCACCTTATCTAGGTCACTGCTTGGGAGTCACCAAGAGTGGAATATATACATATTGTGACAAAGTTCCTCCTTTATCTTGGTGGGTCCTGCGCTTTTTGGCGGATTTGCTCACCTCAGTGATCTTCCCCTCTGGTGGAACCCACAGTCTGGGTCAACTCCTCCTGTGTCTGATCAGGAGTTGCGAGGTTTGGGGGGAACCCGGGCCTGCCCTCTACTCCGAGTTCCAGCCCAGGGCCCTGTGGATTGCAGCTGTCTATAGTGCCTCCTGTGACAGCTGCATGACAGCTACAACTCCCTGGGCTACTTCCCCATGGCCTCCTCCAAACACCTTCTTTATCCTCACCACAGGACCTTCCGTCTGGTGTCTGATAATGCTTGATTGTCTGATAATTCCTCAATCCTCCGGTAGCACACCCTCTCAGTCTCAGCTCCTTGCACCTCTTGCTCCCAGCTCCTCTCACGCGCTTCCTCTCCTCTGGCTCCTCCCCGCCTGACTAGAGTGAGCTCCTTTTTAAACCCAGGTGCCCTGATTAGCCTGCCTTGGTTGGCTGCAGGTGTTCTAATCAATGTAGCTATCTCCACTGCCTTCTAGAAAGATCTTAATTGGCCCCAGGTGCCTTGATTAACCTGGAGTAACTACCATTTGGTTACCACGGTACTAGGGATTTGTTTAGCCTGGGGCTAACATACCTGTTCCTCAGTACTTTACTGTAGCCATCTGGCCTTGCCCCATCACAATATGTATGGACAAACATCTGAAGAAAAAGTTTAGGAAATATATGCTTTTTAGTTTTACTATACAATTGGTAAAAGTCTACTTCAGAAAAATCTCATACATACACTGTATTCCACTGAACAAGAAAATTTACCTATACAGCAACCAAAGTTCTGGGAAATTTAGATGTTGTGTTATATAATATTCCACTCCTGGTGCGCGAGCATCCAATACACTCAAGATCAGTCTTTTGTACAGCTGCATCTACTGAGTCTGCACATGCACCCCAAATGCCCTAATGCTCCTGTTCCAAGACCATAAATGGTGGTGCAGGGCCAACCACAACTCATTTATTTTTCCACCACATAATTCAGCTGTACAATAGGACTCTGAAACAGAGGGGAAGAAGGGTGGGTCGTGGAACACATATATATGGACTACATCTTGAATGACACCATCAATAAAAAATCCTCTTAAATAACTTTTTCTTCAAGTGTTTGTCCATACATATGTATGTATTCCACTCTTGGTGACTCCAAAGCAGTGACCTAAGTAAGGTGGTGGGTGCTCAACAGAATCTTACACAGGGCTATTTGGTCCAGACCAAGATTCCACTTGTCTATCAGGAGATTCTCCAGTGGGCTGCCTCCCAGAATGCTGCTGATTTGTTAGAAATGTCAGATGCTAAGAAATGTTTAGTGTCCTGCTCTAGAGCCTTCAAGAGATTGGAAGTTACGGAAATCTTTAAAGGAGTCAAAATATTATAGCAGCAATGCTAGAGAAGGAAAATAATTCCAGTAGATTACAATGGTTTGGGGGAAGGGTTGCACTATGAACAGAGAAAACTGAATGATTTTTTGAGAGGGTTTACATTGAATTAAGGATGATTTAGAGGCCTGAGAAGAGGAGTATCATAGAGGATGAAGTTTGTGTTTAGGTGATTATTTTAATAAAGTGGACCTGATGTTTTGTAATCAATACTGCTATTAAGTAAAATGTTTTGTATTTTGTTTTTCTGACCCATCTCTTCATGCTCCAGAATTAAGTAATGTGTACACTGTATTTATGCAGATTTAAACAAACACATACAAGAATGCATGTTCTGAGCATCAGGGACCCTGGCCATCTGTTAAAAGTAGAAAAATAAATAGAAAACCAAAATAGCAACACATTTTCCCCACATACATAATCACTAGGCATCAAAAATATTACAAATCAAATAAAATCTCCCCATTCCTCAAAGGAGCTCTTTCCCTAGCCATCTGAGCCCTCACAAAATGCCTGCCCAAAAAAATAAAAATGTTAGAATTGTGACCTTTCTGTAGAGAATATCCATTTTATTGTCCTTACTGAAAACCACAGTTGAGCCTGCATAATTAAAAAAACAAAAATGATAGCTTCAGATTTAGAAAAAACCCTCAGATGATTCATGCATAGCCACTCTTTAATTGTAAAATGAATTTCTACTCTGAGAAGTGAGTATGTACAAATACATCACCTTATTTAATTATTGTTTAGGTAGGGACAATGAGCATAAAGGGAACTCACTCACTCACTCACTCATGCCCGTCACCCCAATCGGGGTGTGGGCCGCCAACCACAGATCTCCAGAGTCCTCTATCCTGGGCCATTTGCTCTAGCTGGTTCCAGGTATAGCCCATTTTTTTGCTATCAGCCTGAAGGTTGCATAGCCAGGTGTTTCTTGGATGGCCTCTTTTCCGCTTGCCTTGGGGGTTCCACCGCAGTGCCTGTCTGGTGATGTTAGTTGGCTGCTTACGTAGTGTATGTCCTATCCAACCTCACCTTCTCCTTCTGATTTCTTCTTCTGCTGGAAGTTGACAGGTCCTCTCCAAGAGGTGGATGTTACTGATGGTGTCTGGCCAGCGGATCTGGAGAATCCTTCTGAGGCAGCTATTAATGAAGGTCTGGATCTTCCTGATGGTTGTTTTGGTTGTCCTCCAGGTTTCAGCTCCATACAGTAGAACTGATTTCACATTGGAGTTGAACAGTCGAATTTTTATTGCCAAAGACAGCTCTCTGGAGCTCCAGATGTTCTTGAGCTGTAAGAAGGCTGCTCTTGCCTTACCAATCCTTACTTTGATGTCTGCGTCTGTGCCTTCCTGCTGGTCGATGTTGCTACCTAGGTAGGTGAAGGACTGCATTTCTTCCAGGGGGCTTCCATTCAGTGTGACCGGGTCATTGCTGATGGAGTTAATCCTAAGGATCTTGGTCTTGTCCTTGTGGATGTTGAGGCCAACCTGTGATGACGTGGCTGCCACTATGTTGGTCTTCTCTTGCATCTGCTGTTTACTGTGCGAAAGGAGCGCAAGGTTGTCAGCAAAGTCCAGGTCATCAAGCTGGGTCCACAACGTCCACTGGATTCCGTTCCTACACTTGTAAGTGGATGTCTTCATAATCTAATCAATGACGAGGAGAAAGAGAAGTGGTGACAACAAGCATCCTTGCCTGACTCCAGTTTGCACCTGGAAGCTGTTAGTAAGTTGCCCTCCATGGATCACTCTACAGTGTATACCGTCATATAAGTTCTTGATCAGCTTGACCACCTTTGCTGGGATGCCGTAGTGCCAAAGGAGCTTCCAGAGGGTCTCTCGATCCACGCTATCGAACGCTTTCTCGTAATCAGCAAAGTTGATTTACAACGAGGAGTTCCACTCCATAGACTGCCCGACTATGATGCGAAGCATTGCTATCTGGTCCGTGCATGACCTGTTCTGCCGGAAACCTGCCTGTTCATCTCGTAGCTGTGGATCGATAGCATCCTTCATCCTCTCTAAGAGGACTCGGTTGAAGACCTTCCCTGGCACCGACAGGAGTGTGATTCCTCTATAATTGGCACAGTTGCTAAGATCTCCTTTCTTGGGGATTTTGATGAGATATCCCTCTTTCCAGTCTACCGGAATCACTTCTTCTTCCCATATCTTCTCAAAGAGGGGGTACAGCATTTCCACTGAAGCATCCAGGTCTGCTTTCAGGGCCTCTGCTGGGATGTCATCAGGTCCAGCCGCCTTCCTATTCTTCATCATGGTGATGGCTTTTCTGATCTCATCTCTGGTTGGTTTATCGCAATTAATTGGGAGGTCCTTGTTGGCTGGGTTGATATCTGGTGGATTTGGTAGTGCTGGTCTGTTCAGGCATTCCTCAAAGTGCTCCGCCCATCTGTTCATCTGTTATTCTATTCCTGTTATAGACTTTCCCTGCTTGTCTTTAACGGGACGTTCTGTCTTGCTGAACTTTCCAGACAGTCGCTTGGTAGTATCATACAGCTGTTTCATATTACCGCTGTATGCTGCCTGCTCTGCTTCTGCTGCCAGTTCATCCACATACTCTCTCTTGTCCTTCCTGATATTCCTCTTCACTGCTTTATGGGCTTCAGCATACTCTTTTTGAGCTTTGGCCTTTGCTGCTCTAGTCCTGCTGTTATTGACTGCTGCCTTTTTCTTCTTTCTGTCTTCTATCTTGATCAAGGTCTCTGCTGTGATCCACTCTTTCTGCTGGTGTTTCTTAATTCTAAGCACTTCCTGGCATACTGACTTAAGTGTGTCTCTCACTTTCTGCCATCTGTTTAGTACACTGTCTTCCTCTTCCTCAGGCCGATCCTGTAATGCTGAAAACTTATTCTTCAGCGTCAGTCCAAAATCTTCCTTCGTCTTATGGTCCTTCAGAAGGCTGACGTTGTACTTCTCTCTTCTGTCTGACGCGTCTATCCAGTTCTTTTTCAGCTTCAGCTTCAATCTGGCCACCACTAAGTGATGGTCGGACGCCGCGTCTGCTCCTCTTCTAACTCTAACGTCCTGCAAGGATCTTCTGAACTTCTTGCTACTGCAGACATGATCGATCTGATTTTTTGTCATGCCTGCTGGTGATACCCAGGTACTCTTGTGGATCCACTTGTGAGGAAAGATGCTACCTCCTATGACCAGGTTGTTAAGTGCACACAGCTCCACAAATCTCTCTCCATTCTCACTCATCTCTCCCAGAGCGTGGGTCCCCATGACTTGTTCGTATCCTGTGTTGTCAGGTCCAATTTTGGCATTAAAGTCTCCCATAAGGATGATGATGTCTTTGTCTGGGAGAATCTCTAATATTTTCTGGAGTCTGTTGTAAAAATAATCTTTGTCCTCCTCTTCACTGTCATTAGTTTGAGCGTAGCACTGAACAACATTCACCTTAATCCTCTTCATTTTAGTTCTGAAGGATGCTGTGATGATCCTGGGACCATGTGCCTCCCAACCAATCAGTGCTCTCTGTGCCTGCTTGGACAACATGAAGCCTACTCCCTGTGTGTGGGGTGCGTCGCTCTCTTCATGTCCTGAATACAGCAACAGCTCTCCTGTCAACAGTCGTCTCTGTCCCGCTTGCGTCCATCTTGTCTTGCTAATGCCTAATAGGGTCAGGTTGTTGCTCCTCATCTCTGCTGCAGCCTGCGCCGTCTTTCCTGACTCGTACATGGTCCTCACGTTCCATGTGCCTATGGTAATCCTCCTGGTTGCAAGAAGAGTAATCGGCTTAGTGGCTTCCTCACGGCTTTTACCACCCAGCGTCATGCATCTTCGAGTTGAAGACCGTTCTTTTTCCAGGGTAAAAGTCTCTGTTGTCTCTATTGTTGGCGTTTCTGTAGCAGGATGATTTTTTACGAGGTGGAGTTGCTAGCTCCATGCCCAACCCTCCTCCTTTATCCTGACTTGGGACAGGCAGATGGCCCCAAAGGACCTCTCTGGTGGAGTTCATAAAGGGAAGGAGCTTGTAAAATGGTTACAATAACAAAATAAAAAGCATCCAGAGAGTTTAGGCTGTATTGTAATTCTGAAGCCTGAATCTTTAAAGGTCCTGATTCTGTTATGACTGTGTATGTGCAGAACTTCATGTATCATACGAAGTCCCATTTGAGCTCTAACAGCCAAATCCAAAGCCCTGTGGAAGTCGACGAGGGCCTTTCCATTGACTTCTATGGGCGTCAGATTAGTACCAAGTCATTAGGGTCCAATCTTGCTTCACATTGCATTTCAGTTAGTTTTGTATTTGATTTCAATGGGAGCAGGATCAGAGCCTCAATCACACTTAACACTTAGTGCAATTTTCCTCCTATTTTTCTGTTATAAAATAGTTCTCATAAAAGAGAGAGAGAGATTCAGAAATATTTTTGTAATAGGGAAAAAATACTAATATACTTGATACGCATCAGGATACTTGAAGATGGGCTAAACACTGAGGTGGGTATGGCACAGCCCAAACTTTTCACCACAGGCTCTTGCTTAAATATTTCTCTAACTAGAGGAAAAAATGCTTGTTTGTTTTTATTACGCAATAGTGTCTAATATGTGTTCTGTGTTTTGTATTGTATCTCAACTGATTGTTTTTAATATTTTAGAAAATCATAGACTGGAATCATCACATCAGAATCATCTAATTTTGAAGGTCTTAGTGGTAGGTATGTTTAGTGTAATGTTTTATTTAAGGAGGCAATATATAATGTATTAGACCCTTGTTTCCACAATGGTCAGCTTTCAGCTTTCCCATATTGAATTTCTTCCTTTCAGGAGTCTAGATGTGTAGATTTTTCTTTAGGTGATCCTTGCTGCACCTGGAAACTATTGCTTTAAAAGGATAAGTTCAAATATATGTATCAAGAAGTTCTTGTTTTCACTGATTCATTCATCCAAGAATATTACCAAATGCTTGATATAGAGGCTGATTGTGCAAACACTTTTCAAATACATTAATGTACTTGCATAAGCAGTCATAGGAGTGTAGTTATTAACGAGCATAAGGGCACATCTACACTGGAAAGTTACACCACCGAGCAACTGAAGTGCTGATCAAAGGGGAGAGCTTGGCTGAAGGGCAACCAGCCAGCCTGTAGTGGGAAGCATCTAAATTTGTAAGGTTACTGAAAGTGTTAAGATCAGCTTAGAATGCCTTTTGCTTTTATTTCATTTGACCAAATCTGACTTGTTATGCTTTGACTTATAATCACTTAAAATCTGTCTTTGTATTTAATACGTTTTGTGTGTTTATTCAACCTGAAGCAATGTATTTGGTTTAAAGTGTGTCAGAGACTCCCCTTGGGATAAAAAGCCTGGCGCATATCAATTTCTTTGTTAAATTGACAAACTCATATAAGCTTGCAGTGTTCAGCGGGCATAACTGGTCACTGCAAGATGGAGTTTCCTAGGGTTGTGTCTGGGACCAGAGATATTGGCTAGTGTCATTCGGTTGCACAATCCAAGGAGCAGCTTACATGCCAGAGGCTGTGCATGAACAGCCCAGAAGTGGGGGTTCTCACAGCCAAGCAGAGCAAGGCTGGCTACCAGAGTCAAGAATTGGAGTGACCTAGCAGATCACTGGTCCAAATAACACCAGGTGAATGTCACAGTGAGTTTTGATTTTTGTGGTTTTTTAAAAATTCAGTTAACATTTGCTAATTTTGTAGGAGTTCTTTATTTTTCTGTAGCCTAAAATACAGCTCTGGTATTTTTGATGGAGGTCACTCTTATGTTGTTACATTATGCAGCTAGAGATGGCTAGTTTTCTTTGGTTAATGAAAGACTTACAAAAAGATATTATACACAACCATTGGCTGCCTTATTGTACATAGGAATCACATTTATGCAGATATAGTTTTACTTCTGCAGGTGTTTGTCAGAAAATAGGAATGTTGGCTATTTTGTGTAATGTGTGCACAAAATAAAATAAATATTACATTTTATATTTGTGTGTGCATATATTTAGTTTATATAATAATGTACAACCATATACCTATACAGAACCATCCACAGATTCATTCTCTTGTCTTGCAAAATTTACAGATGACAATTGTTGTGGCAGATTGGTACTTACAAATTGCAGAAGGAAGAGAGTCTAGGGGGCTCCAGAAGAGGGGTGGAATATACAGACCTCCCTTTTCTCCCCGAACTCTGCCAGCACTGATGGCAAACAGGATACATTTTTGGGAGGTGATCTGCTGGGCAATCCATTGGGAGTTGTGTATATATATCCAGAAAATGTATCCTTCTTGCCACATATATCCTTTCATTTAAGTAAGGTTCCAAATTCATGCATACAGTTGTCACCTTTTAAAATTCATTCTTATTTTAGAGCCAATATTAATTCCAGTGGTATTTCCAATTTTAAATATATGGAATATCTGTCAAACTCATGTAATCTTTTAAAACTCGTTGAACCTAAAGTGCAACTGCTGTATATCTCATGTACGTACACCCAGCAGGTATATGTTTCTAACGTATTTCCAACATTGTGACATAACTTAAAGAAACATTGTCATTTCAGTTTAGAACCAAAATTTGTCCTTCAAATCTCTCTTCAAGACCCTCTTTTATTTTTGTGCCTATGTGAATCTGCCAACTGATGAAAGCTATGTAGATGGCTGTTGGGATTTAATGTTTATCTGCTATATTTATTTACTTACGTTCTATAAGTTTAAAATAGCTGTGCATATATGCCGTAAACCAGGAAAGCATGTAAGCATATTAAGTGCTTTTCTGAATAGGGATGCTTTCCTGAAAAGCTTAAAAAAAAAAAAAAAGGCTAAAAGCTGGGATTTATAACATCATGCTCTTATTACTGTTTCTTCTCCTTTTGAGTTGTTTGTTTATACTCCTTTGTTGTGTCTGGGACAGAAGCTACCTTCTTACTCTGTGTTTGTACAACTAGAGCGTCTAGGAATTAGCACATTGAGAACAGGCTCTGATTTTCAAGGTAGCCTAAAGTGAAATTGAGCTGTCTAGTCTCACTGAGAAAAATGCAAAAGTAATGTAGGCGTTGAAAAGTAGGTTAGAAAATCTAAGTTGTTAGTAATACAGGTATTGAACTTTGTAAATAAAGATTTTTATCTGAACAATTCAATTAAATATTATCTGTTATGTTGGGTGTTATTTATTGATCATAGTCTACATTTTCTCTCTTGAGCTTGCTTTTCAATAATACTATTTACATTTTTTCTTTGCAGTTCAACTTTTTAAACTGCTTTGCCTCCCTCTTCTACATTGCTTTTGTCCTTTTTGATATGAAACTTCTGCGACAGGTGAGTTCTGGAAATTGTAAAATATCTAAGAAATATAAGGTTAGTTGAAATAAGAATTCAGAGGGGTTCTATTGCTTTTCTAATATAGGATATATGTTCACCCTCTGTTAATAATTTCTGGCAAATCCAGTTATCTGTATTTCCGTGCCTCTAATCTATTTGCAAAATCAAAACAATATGAAAGAGGCACAAATAAAACCTACAAATAAGAAAATATTTTCAAACAATTTGACCTGCAAAGAAGAAGAAGATAGATGGGAGATTAATATTTTTTTTGATATATAAACAAGGCCTGAGACCCTTTTTCTCTTGCCTTTTTTTTTGTTATGCAGTAGACTTTTCAAATCTTGTCTGCATTGTCTTTCCTGAGAGACTGTGTTGACGACTGGAGAACAGTAGGATTACGACTACCATAAAAACCAAGCATTTGGAAAGAATTGAGGGAGAAATCATTTTTAGTCACTTTTTAAAACTCACCCTGTTTTTATTGATATCTGTCTAACTTAAATGCATGAAAAATTAGAAGAAAAGATATTGTTTAAAAATTTAAAAATCTTTGATTTAAAGCTAATAACCCTTGAACTTGAGTTCTCTGGTCCTCCAAGGAGACCTCCAGAAAAACCAGGAAAGACAAGACTTGATATTGCTGATATTTTAATGTTAAAAGCAAGTGGAAAATAAATTAAACAAAACAAAAATAAATCCAAACAAAATTTTAGGTTTTCTTTATACAGTAGCTCCTCACTTAATGTTGTAGTTTATGTTCCTGAAAAATGTGACTTTAAGTGAAACGATGTTAAGCAAATCCAATTTCCCCATAAGAATTAATGTAAATGGGGGGGGTTAGGTTCCAGGGCAGCTTCCCCTACTCTGCATGCACCAGAGGTGAGGGGCTCAACCCTCAACCCACCAGCTCCAACCCTTCCCCCAAGCCTCCATCCTTGACTCACCTCTTCTCCCCTGCACCTCCTCCCCCTTTACTTCGCACACTGCGTCCTGGCTCCTCCCCCTCCCTCCCCTCCCTTCCCTTCCCTTCTAAATGGTGCAAGGGTGGGGAGGGATAGCTCAGTGGTTTGAGCATTGGCCTGCTAAACCCAGGGTTGTGAGTTCAATCCTTGAGGGGGCCATTTAGGGATCTGAGGCAAAAATTTGGGGGTTGGTCCTGCTTTGAGCAGGGGGTTGGACTAGATGACCTCCTGAGGTCCCTTCCAACCCTGATATTCTATGATTCAAGCTAGCTGATTGCTGCGTTCAGGCGGGAGGTGTGCCAAGTCCTTGTTCCTTCCTCCTACCCGGGGCAATCATCTGGCATACCACGTTCTCCCGGGGAGGGAGAGGGAGAGGGAGCGGGAGCCTGAGTGCTGAGTGCTCACTCCTTCCCCCTGCCTCCAAAACACTGCAAGCCAGCTGATTGCTGCTGGCGGGAGGAGGGGGATGCTGCTGGTGGGCAGGAGGCACAGGGTGCGGGGGGGGGCAGCATAGGGAGGCTGCCAGCTGTGGAGAAAGCAGGCAGCCAAACAACGCAAGATTGGAACATAGCACAACTTTAAATTAGTATATTCCCTAATTGATCAGTAAGCAGGATGACTTTTAAGTGAGGAGTTACTGTATATCATAAAGAACCACAAAATTTTTTTTGTCTTTGTGGGTAATTAAGTGGGTAAGTAAATTTAAGCAACAGTTTAAACTTACAAATTAGAAAATGTCTGCAGACATCTTAAAAGCAGAAAGTGAAGAAACAAAGGCCAATATTGAAAACTGTTGGCTCTTGCAGTTGAGGAGTTCCTACTCACCCCGCTAATTGGAAATGGAATGCTCTCATTAATTACAGTGTCACTTAAGTTTTTCTTGTGTTTGAAATTGTCCTTTTTTTTTCCTGGTGTGTTGGTTTCTGAGCTGCTTGTCCTTGGAGCTACAATAATTCCTCCATTTCCCTCTCTTTATTTTCCCAAACTCTAGTTATAGTGACCCATTGTCTGAAAAGGCCACAATTTGGCTTGCTTTGGAGCCCATTAAGCTCCATTATTAGTTTTGTCAGTGGGGTTGTTACACATTGGCAAAGCATTCATTTTCCCCACATGGGACTGAGTGTACAGTCTGCTCAGCACTTCGTCCCTACCAGCCCATGGCAAAGACTAGGAATTGGATCCACCTCATGTGTGTTGTGGTATTGCTAGACCACTAGACTGGCTTGATATTTGCTTTTATTGTTATTATAAATAACCATTGACAATGTTATCTAAATGCCCAAAATAATAAATAATTTTAAGATATATCACAATTTTGTTAAATAAATGTTGTTTTGTTTAATTTTCTTAAGAGCTTGGCCACTCTGCTGATAACTTCACAGATCCTTAATCAATTTGTAGAAGCCTTACTTCCTTACTGGCTCCAAAAGAGACATAATAAGAAAGCGAAGAAAAGAGTGTACTCCATAAAAGTGGATACCGATCTTTCATTATTTGAGCAAGTCAACCTGGAAAAAGAAATGGGCACCTATCTTGTAAGTATCAGAGGGGTAGCCGTGTTAGTCTGGATCTGTAAAAGCAACAAAGTTGAACATATGCTGCTTTGGTACAACTTTTGACATTTACTGGTAACAAAAAAGGGGCCATATGTTAATTTTAGATAACTGTAGTGTAGTGGCTTGTGAAGAGAAGGAACTGTTTTATTTTAGAAGGGAATTTGAAGATGTAAACATTTTGGGTTTTGTGCATTAGTCATGATGTGTCCCATACAAACAAACCATAGAACCATGGGGAAAGCTAAATTGCTAACATAACAACTGCTTCAGTCTGTTCTGTCTCATCATAAAGTAGGATAGTAAGTTGCTGCATCAGAAATATTTGGTCACTTTTTTACTAGCAGTACGTAAAATAACTTATTAGTCTAAGATGTGTTGTGCGAATAGATATTGAAAAAATCATGTTGCAATTTTAAATAGCCAAGGGATGATTCTAGAATACATTATACTCAATTCTTTTGGTGCCTTTGGTACACAGTACACTTGTGTGTACTCTAGGAATACGAACGTTCTAATTACTACCACTTCATAATTACCACTGTTAAAAATCAAAGGTTATGTCTAGAGCTGGGGTTCTCAAACTTCGTTGCACTGCAACCCCCTTCTGACAAGAAAAATTACTACACGATCCCAGGAGTGGGGACCGAAGCCTGAGCTTGCCTGAACCCTGCCGCCCTTGGGGGTGGGGGGGAAGCAGGGCGGCCAAAGCCCAAGCTCCACCACCCCGGATGGAGGGGACCAACGCCAAAGCCCAAGGGCATCAGCCCTAGGCAGTGGGCCTGTAACCTGAGTCCTAACACCCTTCGGCTTCAGCCCCGGATGGTGGGGCATTTGGGCTTCAGTTTCAGCCCTGGGCCCCAGCCTTGACCGCTTTGAGGTCCTGACCCACAGTTTGAGAACTCTGGTCTAGAAGGTGTAACCAATCTCATAATTTAAAACTTCTTTACTTTCTAGTTATTTCCACCTTTTTCTTGTTCTATGTCCCTGATTATGCTTACTAACGATGCACTCATCCCTGTCACCAGTGCAATGATATTCTCCAAAAATACCTGTGCCAGTGGTTTCCTGCTCATGAGTCTTTCGCTTCTAACAAAAGCCTATGAAGGAACTCCCCTAGTTCAAATATTCTCAGCTGTCAAGGCACCTCATGCACCCTTTTCCTAAAATCAATTCCTTTCTAATTGCCTTCAGTAGAGCTGCTACTGTGACTTATCAATACTTTGGCAGTTGGTCTGGCTCACAGCATCTCTCAAAATTTGCAGCATTTCTGGGTCTTCCATATCCTTGTTGGTCAGATTCTTAATTAAAAGAAACCTTTCTCGAATTCTGGTCCCTATGTGTATTTCATTTTGGGTACGCATGCTTACCAGGTGCCCGAGACTGGAGGAGTTTTTTCAGCAGTGTCTGCCTCTTGGTCTGCGCCAATACCATTTAACTCTTTGTGCTCCAATCTGACGGTTTAAGGGGCGGTTCAGACTGAATGCCTCTCCAGTTCCTTCTCTACTGCTGCATGATCCGAGACAGAACTTCTCCAGTGTCCTCTGAGTCTTTTTCTCTTTGGAGCAGTAAGTATTGTAAATATTTAATTTTCGGTCATTTAAATAGTTTTTGTTAGTTTAGTATAGTATTAGAGTTATATCATTAGTTAGTATAGTCTGTGATGGAAATCTGTGATGGAGGGCCTTCCCCTCATCCTCCATACTAGGTCTATTGTGTCCCAAATCCCGACTTTAAGAAATCTCTGTCCTACTCTCGGATGTTCCCAGTTTCAGATGACCAGCAGCAGTGTCTATATTGCTTCAGAGAAGCCCTAGTCATTTCCAGCTGCAACTGCCGCTCCAAACTGGGAAAGGCAGACAGACTCAAGAAACACCTTATGGAGCATGCCATGAGGCTGCAGTCTGACCCAGCCTAGACAGCCCCCTCCCTTTTGAGTGGCTAGAAGTGCCAAGAAACACATTGCCAAGCTCTTATTGGATGCGGAGGCAGGCAGGAGTAGGGACAAGGACTCCTATAAATCTGCATATGAGAGTACAAAACTCTCACAAGTTGGGGAGACCCCCTGCGTTCAGCTCATCCCCCTGAGAAGAGAGCCTTTTCTCTAACACCATCTCAGTCAAGAGATGCTCGTGGATCTTTGAAGATCTGTAAGGAGGCCTCAGCAGATCTGCAGGCTCCAAAAGACAAGATGGTACCAGTGGGCTCAACCCTACCACTGGCACCAAATGAACGTAAGCACCGAGACCACAAGTCCAAGCAATGAGCAGCACTGTCCAAAGATAGTCATACGTTGTTGGCTCTGCCAGACTCCAGCAATGAAAATAACATACTAAAACAACCTGATACTCTTCTCCTGATGATGCAAAAAGAAAGAAGCCATCATCTTTCTGAAACTAAGGAAAGTTTCACATCACTAGAGGGTTTTATTATACTTCCTGATCAGGAGTCTCCTGTTATTTCAAACTTAATTCTCATCAGCGAAATTTTGACACCATTGGTTCTTGGTTGGAGTGACAGGAGCCATTTTCTGATCTATTTTACCAAGTGGGATCCATCATCATTACTGTCCCGACAGCATGACGGATACAGGTGCATCCTATGTTTTTGTCTTTGGGAAAGTCAGTTGTGGGTGAAGAACCTGCCTCCCACACTCAGAAACAAGACTTCAGCCTGAATAGAGGATCCAAAACCTCAGGGATCCTTCTCATTCACATAGTGACATAGTGAGCCCAGAATAGTAATACCCCATGCCTTAGGGTCCTCTGCAACCTGTGTATAAGCCAAAACCCTGGCCATACTGGTGACCAGGGATTTGTATGCATGGTACCATGAATTGATTCGCTCACAGTGTGAGTCAGCCATTTCTACCCAGGGAGGAACCAGTCCTCTTGCAGTTACCATCTGAGGAGGAGGAAGAACTAGGAGAGATGGATCTGAAGGTACCACCAGCACTGACAGTGTTTTCATAGTCTCTAGATGAAGCCATGGCACTGGCTTCACCATCTCCAGCTGATGTTTTCATGTGGTTTCTAAATTTCCTGAGGAGAGTGACTGACACTCTGCAGATACCATTTGGGAGTTCAACTAACTCCTCATAAACTTCTTGGCATCCTGCAAAGTGAAGGACCAAGCAGCGTCGTGCTTCCAGTCCATGAAGTCATTATGGAGCCAGCTAAACTTATCTGGCGCATGCTGGCAACCTGGGCCGCTACCTCCTAAAAGAAATGAGAAAAATATTAAGTGCCATCAAGAGAAGAGAGTTTTTGTATACCCACCTGACCTCAAACTCCCCAGTTGTTCGGGCCAAGATGGAAAGGAACAGAGAGCACCATGCCAAATCTCCTTCCTCAAATAGAGGGATATACCTGTTGGGCAGGAAGACCTTTACATCAGCCACCCTGCAATTTAGAATAGCTGTCACACAAGCTTTGCTTTCAAAATACAACTTTATTAATTGTTCTAAATTCCAAGGATTTGCAAACAAACTCCCACAGGAACACAAAGTATGGTTCCAGGCATTGATTGAGGCAGGAAAGCTGATATCCAGATCAACCCTGCAGTCTTCCGCAGATGCAGCTGGCAGCATCATGAACCATGGCTTCAGCAGTAGTTTTATGTGCAGAGCATCATGGCTTCACTCTTTGGGATTTCCTTGCAATTTACAAGCTACAGTGGAGGATCTGCCCTCTGAAGGGAATAATCTTTTCAGTGACAAAAAAGACAAGTCTTTGCACTCACTAAAAGACTCAAGGGCAACCCTATGCTCATTAGAAATTGACAGCGAAGGCCTGAAAAGAGAGAACCACATCCTGGAGATCTCCTACAGTGCTCCAAGTCCTCCTTCCATCAATGGGCTTAAGAGCTTCTGCCAAAGAGGCAGAAAATACAGCACAGTAAACAAATGACTCCTCCAACAATGCCTTTTCAGTGTCAACCGCAGGTCAACAGATGCCATTCACACTACCCAAGTCTGCTCTTTTATATTAAGTACCCATTTGTCTGTTGTGATGGCCCATTTTTTCCATACTTGGAAGGCCATCATAACAGACAAATGGGAACTTGATACAGTACATTCAGGCTACATCACTGGCTGCTTCTCTCTTTCCCCTCCAAAAGTCCCCTTTCCCTTCCCTCTTCAAGGATCCCTCTCACAACAGGATGCTCTCTCAAGAAGCCATAGAACTCAAATTACTTCCCAATGCCAAAGAAGAAAGGACACTGGAGATCCGTTTTAGACTGAAGACAACTCAATATCTTTCTTTGCAAGCTGAAATTTAGGATGGTTACTTTTGGTATCTATTGTCTGCTCATTGTCCAAAAGGGATTGGTTCACAGCTGACAATATGAAGGATGCCTGTTTTCACATAGACATCCACCCCCTCGCAGATGGTTCCTAAGATTCATCTTAAGGAATGAACATTTCCAATACATGTTGCTTCCTTTTGGCCTGCCAACAGCACTAAGGGTAAATTTACCAAAGTTCTCTTGCTCATAGCAGCTCCCTTCCATTGTCATGGGTCGTCAGTCTTCCCCTGCTTAAACAACTGGCTACTGACATGAAATCCTGCCAGGAGATGCTTTCAGCAACCAACCAACTGATCAATCTCCAGCAGTCACTAGGACTGTGCATACACTTAGAAAATTCCACTTTGTTGCCAACCACAATCTGTAGAATTATAGAAGCAACCTTGGACTTGATCACAGCCAAAGCATTTCTCCTGCAGGACAGATTCCAGGCTATCAAACATCTTGCTGTTCAACTCAGACTGAGCCCACAGATGCAAATCTGCCCGTCTCATCCTTCTGGGTCATATGTCATCTTGTACTTACATAACTCCATTTGTGAAGTTATGTTCTTGCTGTCTACAGGCCCAGCTTTGCTCAGTTTAATTACTAGCCAGAGTCGTTATGAACAAACCTCGCTCCCTCAAGAGGTTGGGGCCTCCCTGAGTTGGTGGGAGACTGAAGATCACATGTGTGTGAGAGTCCCGTTCTCTCTAACCTTGCTACAGAAGACTGTCATCACAGATGCCTCCATATTTGACTGGGGTGTTCACTGGGTGAACACTCAGTTCAAGGCACATGGTAAGCAAAAGAAAACAGAATGGACATAAACCAGCTTGAATTGAGAGCAGTTTGGGTGGCTTTCAAACATTTTTTCACGCTCATATAGTCTTGCCACATTCTAATGATGTTGGACATTGTTACCACTGTGTTTTGTATAAACAACAGGGAGGCATGAGAGCCAACCCACTCTAATGCTGTAAAATTATGGAATTGGGGTGGGAGAGGACAGTTGGCCTGCTAAACCCACGGTTGTGAGTTCAGTCCTTGAGAGGGCCATTTAGGGATCTGGGGCGAAAATCTGTCTGGGGATTAGTCCTGCTTTGAGAAGAGGGTTGGACTAGATTACCTCCTGAGGTCCCTTCCATCTCTGATATTCTATGAAATGTATGAAACATCAGCAGTGCTCCTAACAGGAATAAACATCACCTGGGTGGACAGCCTCAGCAGGTGCTTCTCTCAGGACCATGAGTGGGAATGTCACAACTCAGTAATACAGACAATATTCCATCTTTAGGGGTCCCCCTCCTGCAAGAACAAAAGTGCCTGAAATGTTGCGAGGGGTGAGGGGGAAGGGGCGGCTTGGGTCAGAACTCCATGGGAGATGTGCTTCTTTTTCACTGGTCGGGACAACTAATATGCATCTTTCCTCCATCTGCTCAGGACACGCGGTAATAAGAAGAATCCAGCAGGGCAAGATGTGATCAGTAGGATTCCGCTCCTAAGTGGCCCAAGGCAGTTCTGGTTTCCTAGCCTTTTTTAGTTGTTAGCTCATCCACATGACAACGTTCCAAACCTTACCAGACCTGTTGACCCAACACAAAGGCAGAATCAAGCATTCCAATCCAGACTCACTGCACCTGCCAACCTGGTGTTTACACGAGCACTGAGCCTAGAGAATAAGTGCTTGAGAGATATCCAGAAATGTCCAGGCTATTCTCAACAATAGTAGAAAGGAGTCTACTAAAATGCAGTTATGCAGTCAAATGGAAATGATTTTCCATCTGAGCTCATAACCAGCACACTTCTTCAGAGGAATTAAACATCCCTGCTATCCTGGATACCTCCTATTCCTAAAGATCTCGGGACTCTCTCTCAACTCAATATGCATTCACTTTGTACCTATCGGTACTTGCCATTCCCTAATCAATAACTACTCAATTTTTGCCCATTGTTTTACACTCTGCTTCCTAAAATGCTTGCTTCAGACCATTCCACCTGTAAGCAAACCACCTCCAATGTGGGACCTTAATCTTGTCCTGTCAGCACTCACAAAAACTCCATTTAGCATCCAGCTTGCTATAGCATCTCTCCTTGAAAGTAGCCTTTTTAATAGCCACCACCTCTGTGAGATGGATGGGAGAACTAGGAGTCTTTATGGCAGATAAATGATACACAGTTTTATACAAATATCAGATCACATTGAGACTGCCAACTAAGTTTACTCCCAGGGTAATTTCGGACTTTCACCTCAAAGTATTAACTTACCTACCTTCTTTCAGAAACCATACACTTCTAGTGAAGACATATGTCTACATTCCTTGGATAGTCTCAGAGCAGTGATTTTCTGTCTGCAGAGGACAAAACTGTTCAGAAAGAAACCTAGGTTATTGTTTCATTTAGCAGAATAGATGAGAAGTAAAGCTGTATTATCCCAAAGGCTCTCTGAATGGATCTCTGGATGCAACCTCTTGTATTATGAGCTAGCCCACACTAGCCCACCACAAGATGTGAGAATTCACTCTGCCAGAGACCAGGCAGCTTCAATGTTGTTCCCATTGGAAAAATCGGCAAAGCTGCCACGTGGAGCTTGATACATACCCTTTCCAGCCATTTAAGCCATAGTTCAGGCCTCAGCAGCTGAAGCTTCCCTGAATATTGTTGTACTCCAGTTGGCTGTTTTCCCCCAGTTATGCTTGCATGCATCTCCATAATAGATCCTGCTCCTCAATAATCCACAGTGGAATACACATAGGGACAGCACTTGAAGAAGAAAGTGAAGTTCTTACCTGTTCTGTAACTAGAGTTCTTCAAGATGTGTGGTCCCTTCTGTAATTCTGCCCCCCCCGCCCGCTTCATATGATGATTTGATTTGTGGTGGGGAAGAAACCGGAGAGGCAGTCAGTCCTCACTGCCCATTGTTTCCTTGAATCAGTGCACAAAGAGGTGTGGACCAACGGATGTTGCTGGACAAAAAAATTTAATCTCAGGTGCATGGTGTGTATCCGTACCCAAAGTGGAATACAGATAGGACCATGCATCTCTAAGAACTCTAGTTATAGAACAGGAAAGTCTCCTCCCTTTATTGCTGTTGTCATTGTCTACGGCATTGCTTTCTTGTTCTGTTGACAGTTGTCTCTGATACATTTTTTAATCTTATAAACTACCTTCAAACTTTTCTACTCTCCTTGGGTGTGGGAGTTCACAGGGAGAAAGTTCATCTCGAGAAAATAAAATTACTTATCAGTAATTATTTTTCTCTGAAGTTATATATGAAATTTCCCAGTAGATTGCTCTTTCCCCACCCTCTTCTCATTGTTTAGAGTGTTCAGTAATTTTTTGCATATTTTTTTAAACTATATTTTAATTGACTTTTTTTTGGAAATTACCTCTGCCTGTTTTTTTTTTTTTAAGGAACTGACAGGACAGCATAGGACATTGACCCCAGAACTCTGTGAGTTGCCCCTAAGGGTCCCCCAGAAGCTCAGAACTTTTACTTGTAGGAGTTTCTACCTGGTCAGATGCTGGAAGCACAGAACCAAAAATGTTAATGCATTATATAATATATAGTTTCAGAGAATAAGTATTACAGTTAAGTAATTTATCTGTTAGTAGGCAGTAGTTCATGACACAATTTAGAATTTGCCTAGAACAACAGATCAAATGCTCCTCTTGTTGCATAAAATGCTCCAGAATTAGAAGCAGGAGGAGAATATTTAAATAGTATTTTTACATCTTAAAAGTTCTATAAGTATTAATCCTCACAACACCCTTGGCAGAAAGGTAACTATTATTCACATTTTACATATGCAGAAACTAAGATTCAGAGAGATTAAGTAATTTGCCCTAATGCACACAGGCCCAGTCTCAGTTCACTAGATTACATGTACTTAAGGGTTCAGTTTTACTTCTCATCTGAAAACTAACAATAGATCTGTATTGTAAGAGTGAAAGTGCAGTATTACACCAGTGGTTTTCAAACAGTGAACTATTGGTCAACAGGGTATTTCTAGAATTACATTTTTCACAAGGGAGAAACGTTTGTCTGTCTTTAAATGCTGATATTTCCAGGAGTCTAGCATAGAATCATTGTAGGATTTCCAGTGACTTTCAACCAGCTACACTTAAAAAAAGCAGAGCAGTCCTCAACCCCAATCTCTTAGTTCTGCCAGGTTACTTCATACTTATATTTGTTGGATTTTTGGGGGCATAAATTTCATCATTCAGATCCAAAATTGGAAGGGTACCAAACAAACAAGACGGATCCAAACTGCAACATGGAGAGAGTAAAACTGTTGAGTGCTGTTGGGATAAGAGGAGACTTAAATACTAATAGTGTAGGGCTTTATGTTAGGTAGAAGATATAAAAATGGGAGGGAAGAGGAAGACGGTCCTACTCAAACTGCTACACCCATTGCACTAAAGTGCATCTTGACTCTTTAATACTTCCCTCATTTTACTACCTTATATAGCTGCTTATTGTAATTTTCACAAGAAAGTTGTGAAAATAAGACTCGGAGGTTGGGAGTGGAGCTATCCCTGAGATGATCTCTATTTTAAGTAATAGCGTACAGTATGAAGACTTCTGAAAATCCATCTTCTTATGCTTAAACATAGCAGCTTAGAGCTAGGAAGTAGTAATGGTGGCCACCTATTCCTCCCCTCTGTGCTGCACTGTGAGTCTTAAAAGGGTATATCTACATGTACAGCGCTACAGCTGCACTGCTGCAGTGCGTCTGGTGAGGACGCCCTATGCCGACAGGTGAGAGCTCGCCCATCGGCATAATAAAGCCGCATCAGCGAGCGGCAGAAGCTATCTTGGCAGAGAAGCTTTCCCGCTGACGTAGTTCTGTCCTCACTGGCACTTATGTTGGTGTAACGTATGCCCTGAGCAACACAAGTTATGCCGACATAAGCTGTAGTGTAGACATAGCCACAATGTGGATGGGGTGAGGGAGCAGCTCCAGGAGTAGCCTGCAGTAATCAAGAGGAGGAGCTGAAAGGAAAACTTTGCTCACTGCCTGCGGCCCTGTTTGAGTGATTGTGACAACAGAGGCAAATGTGTTACTGTCACTATAGTTGAGTGACACTTGGCAAGTATCCTTAAACAAGCAGGAAGTAAAATTCAGAGTTTATGTAAAATATTTCTGTGGGTATATCTCAGGGTTTTTAAAAGTTAGCTCCCCTGGGGTCTAATCTGTAAATTAAATAGCTTATCAGACACAGCTATGCTCTCCTGCTTAACAGTGAGCTTGACTGGGGAATGTAGCTGAAATGGCCCCCTCCTCCCATATCCATGAGCTGATTTCTGAGCTTGTAGGCTTCTACTGCCTCTCTGTGTTTTGCTGGTGAAAATACATTAGATGCTAGAGAGGCTAGCCAGCTTGACAGCTCAACTTTCAGCAGTCAGACTGAAAAGAGCCATGCTACTGATACAGAGCCAAAAATAGCTTTCTTACTTTTTTTCATGATCCTCACTGTAATTATTTAAAATACTCTCTAATCTTTATTTTCCCACCTCTCAAAATGAAATATGCTAAATGCGTCTCTGTCTGAGGGAACACTGCATAGCACGAAATAGTTAAAATGGAGTCCATTTGATGGCTTTTCATGGTCAGGAAGCAACCATAACTGTTCTCTTATGCAATGGACACTTTTTCTTAAAATATATTTTACTATTTTGTAATGTTAGATGATTTTTAATTTTTAAAAAATAGTTTAGATAGATGATTTTTATTTTTAAAATTATTTTTTATTTTTAAAAATATTTTATAAAAACATTTTATTAATTGTGAAATTTGTCACAATAAAAGGGTTGATTAACTATCCAAACTGTTGGTTTAAAGGTTAGCTGATGGGCATTTTGCAGATGTGCCTAGGACACGCTTTTTGCATGCATTTGGTATTCAGTTGCCAGAACTGCTTCTGACTTGTCATGCTATAGTTTCAGTGTTTGTCCTCTCAAGCTGGCTGCAGGCTACTAACTTTGCCTTTTGATTTTAATATGGCATAGCTCAGAAAAACAAGAAAAAGTTCACATGTACATCAACCTACAGTTGCTTTTGTTTATCGTTCACACTGGCAATCTGAAATGATAACATTTTTCTTAGAGGGACAAGGTAGGTAAGGTAATATGTCTTATTGGACCAATTTCTGATGGGGAAGGATGCAAGCTTTTGAACTTGCATAGAGCTCTTCTTTTCTCTTTTTCTAACAGAAGTTGGTCTAGTAAAAGACATTACCTCACCCATCTTGTCTCTCTAATGTCCTGGGATTAATACTGTTACAACAACGCTATGAACAGCTTGTTATGCAGCTCTTTGAAGATTGTCATACTAGTTTAAAGTCATGGCAACATCTTACCTACACTGTGGTTTGCCTGTAGTTACTACCTCATTGTGGTACAGGGAAGATTGAATATTTAAACCTGTTTGTAGGATTAGTTCATGTCTTTTAATGTTTTATACCAATAATAAAGATATTTATGAGTAATATTGTAGAAAGTCCTTTTGACCGAAAGAACACTCTTGCCGCCATCATAACAGGATTAGAATAAACTCCAGATTAGACCAAAGGTAAGTAATTTAGAGGATAAGTGCTTTGGGTTCCTCTGCTGTTCCTTCCTAAAAAATTGAGTGGGGCTGGGAAAGCAGGTGGTTACCATATTGTTAATTCTGCCTTTCAGCATGTATTTAGATATGGATAAAATGTGCTTATTTTGTCTCTGTTTTTCAGGGCACCTTTGATGATTACTTGGAGTTGTTCTTACAGTTCGGCTATGTGAGTCTTTTCTCATGTGTGTATCCTTTAGCAGCTGTCTTTGCAGTGCTAAACAACATCACAGAGATGTATTCTGATGCCTTAAAAATATGCAGGGTCTTCAAACGTCCATTTTCACAACCCACAGCAAATATTGGAGTTTGGCAGGTAACCTGGTTTTCACTTTTCTTTGTTTGTTTGTACTTGTATGTCACCATAAGCTTAGGCTGCTTGTTGTTCCATCTATTGCTGTTAGCGTGTACTAGAGACATCTCTCCTCTTCAGTGCCTTAGGACTTACCCATTTTTAGTAGGATTTGCAACTACCTGCCATTCTGAGTTGCCCTTCTTAATTCCATCTTCCTTTGGTTTTTTTGGACTACATATATTACATTCATATTGCAGTTGCAAGAAACAGCAACTTCTTTTTAAGACTGCAGTAATAAGTTGTTAGTGAGCATGAAATAGGTTATGGGTGGTGTCAAGTGCGTGGTCTGTGTTAGACCCAGTTTTATTTAACATCTTCCCTAATAATGTGGAAGGGAGGACAAAGAGCACAACAATTAAATTAGTATATTATTTTAAATTGCGAGGTGTTGAAAATATTGGGGGGGAATGCAAAATGACAGAAATTAGATATATGAATAGGAAACAACAAAGGAGATTAATCTTTAAAAAATGCAAATAAATCATTTTGAGAAAAAAATCATTAGAAACGCACACAGATATTCACTGGGATAGAGTTATATTTCGAAGCACTATAATGCTAGATAACACTAAGGGGTGATGCTAGACAGCAACTTCACATGGTATACATTTGCAGTATGCCTTTTGGGCTGACCACAAAGAAGTAGTCACAACCAGCTAACATTTTAAAACATTATTGTCTCTGTATGTACTAGGTGTTTAATGGTCTTTGAAAATGTGTAAATTAAAACATGTTAGTTAATACACTTTAAGTCACTGTTCCTTTCCCCAGTGTAGGTGATCTCTTAGAAGTCTTATTGAATTTAATGACTAGTTCTTTTTTTTACACTTTTTAAATATAATTATTTTCAGTTAATTGTGGGAATGTGTTTTATTTTATGAATATAACACTAAATTCAGGGCTTTTAGTAATCAATTTTGTGTATGAGGTGCAGTAGTAAGGTGTTAGATTAGATAAAAGGGATTCTATGTAAAGAACATTTGAATTATTGTATTGGCCAAGCTGAGTCAATGATTTATTGTCATTGTGAATGTAGTTTCTGCTGATTCATCATGGCAGACACTATGTTTTGCCAGTCTCCTTTACTCACAGGGAGATTTCTCATAGATCAGATTTTCAAAGGTATGCACAGTATTGCAGTTATATTTGCATGTACCTATCTTATGCAGGCTTTTTAGATTATGAGCTCCTCAGTGCAGGATTCATCTTTCTTGAATGTATATAAAGTACCTAGCATGTGTATGCTACTGTAAATAAAAAATAACACACACATCCATTTATGTCCATGTAAATCCAGGTGTCTGGGAACATGCACACAACAAGTCAGTCACCTTGCTGGCATGCACATGTAAATACTTGATGTACAGATGAAAGCGTATGATTCTGTGTACTTGAGTTTAAAAACATGTCTCATTTTATTCCAACAAGTTTTGGCTGCCAGAATAAGTTGTTTAAAAATCTTATTCTGAATCACCCTGATGTTTTCATATATGTAATATTCCAGTACTTAATATTGAAGATGCAGTAAAAACCTCAGCATAGAACACCAGAAAATTTCTTTTTAAAGTCAGATTTAAATGCTAAAATACCCCTGATTAAAATTTTGCCCTTTGACACTGATTATGTTGGAGGTAGCTTTTCCTTAGGACCACACTGTATACCAGTCAGTCAAATGGCTTATGTGTAGGAGTATGTGCTACCATTTGCACGTTCACGTTTTGGGTGAGATGAAAGTACTAAAGATAGGGATGCCACTCAGCCATTTTTTTTAGTTCATTTTGATTTTCAAGAAATGATTTCATATCCTGCAAATCTAGCTTATGAGATGTAAATGGTCCAAAATAACTTTCAGGGCCTGTGAAATGTCATCATATTGTGACGAACAGTGCTTTAATTTTCCCCAGCACACACAAAGAAGAGGCAGCCATAGCTGTAGAGATACAGTTTGGAGGGTGCTAACGATGGGTTTTGTGATGGTGTAACCCTGCTTACCCATTTAAGAGAGATGTTGATAGGTTCCTGATAGAATCTGTTCAACTTCTCATCCAGTAGAAATCAAATTTAAAGGAAAAAGGAGGATAAAAATGTTGGGTCTGTCAGAAATTGGTACATGTGGGAGAAACCTTGTCCCAAGAGGACTGGAGGAAGTAGACATATTGGTATTAATTATATTCCATTTTATTTTATTTCAGTTGGCTTTTGAAACTATGAGTATTATATCAGTAGTTACTAACTGTGCACTGATTGGATTGTCTCCACAAGTAAATGCACTTTTTCCAGATTCAAAAACGGACCTTATTTTGATTGTGGTATTAGCGGAGGTAAGTATGAGATTTAAATATCTGCATGTTTTTTTAGTAGCAAATGGCATTTACATCACTTGGAATTTCTGATATGTCATTTTTCACATCTTTTTCTCTCATTTACAAGGAAATGGAAATTCTAGCATCAGAATGGGTTTTTCATTGTTTTACTCTTAAATTTTTATTCTTGGCACTTTCCTCTACTATGGATGTTGCACCTATGCTCTGGGTGTATGTTGCATTATATATTTCAAGAAGGATTTAATAGTACTAACACAAGAATAAACTTAGGTTTGTAATGCAGACTTACCCTATGTTGACAGATATTAGGTTGACTTGCAGCTACCTCAGTAACGACTGCCGTGGTGCTTGTTCACACTACCCTCCTTGGGTTGGTGGACTGTGTCCTCACCAAGAGTGCCCCCTGCCCCTGTTCCTGTGTGGAGCAGGGGAAAGCCAGGCAGCCTTGTCAAGTTCACTGCTCACTGATCTGTGAACTTGACAAGGCTGCCCAGCTTGTTGCGGGGGGCTGCCACTGGGCTTCTCACCCCAGCTGTGATCAGGGTCCAAAGCCGCCCAGCTCTCCAGGGGAGTGGGGGCAGCAGGACTCTAGCTGCCCAGCTTTCTTGTCACTTTCATGGCTCCTATCATGAAAGCAGAGGTGAAAGTAAGCCGGTACTGTCCAGTACGGTGTACCGGGGTGGCTCGGCTTCCCCAGGCTGCAATTTAAAGGGTCTGGGGCTCCCGGCAGCAGCTGGAGCTCCAGGCCCTTTAAATTGCCACCAAAGCTGCGCTGCTGGAGCCCTGGGGTAGTGGCGGTGGGGCTTTGGGAGTTATGTAAAGGGCTGGGGCTCTTGCTGCCTCTACTGCCCTGGTCCCTTTAAATAGCTGCTGGAGCCCTGCCGCCGCTATCCCAGAGCTCCGGGGGCTATTTAAAGGATCTGGGGCTCCAGCTGTCTCAACGGCCCTGACCTTTTAGATAGCTGCTAGGGTCCTGGGGTAGCAGCACCAATCCTAGAATTGGCCAGATTATGTGAAAGGCAAGAGTGCAGGTTGATGCTGGATGAACAAATAGTGAGAAGAGAAGTAGGAAGACACTGGGGGCTGGTCTACACTACTGCTTATGTTGTTATAAATCACATCGCTCAGGGGTGTGAAAAAGAGACGCCTCCCCGAGCAATGCAAATTATAGCAACCAAAGCGCTATCCACACTGGTGCTATGTTGGTGGGAGATGCTCTCTAGCTGACGTAGCTTCCACTTCTCATGGAGGTGGAGTAATTATTCTGATGGGAGAGCGCTGATGTAGTGTTATAGTGTAGATTTGTCCTAAGATTGGAAAGTTTATTCCCAGAGGGAAGAAAGCCATTCAGAAAAGGACAGATCAACTGTTTTAAGAGAAAATGTTATTTCTTCTTGCTTTTCATATACAAATGTAAATTTTGGTTCTGTGCTGTAAAGTTTATAACAGAGTAATTGTACTTGTAAATTGATTTTAGTTTTTGTTTGTTTTAGACTTTATTAATAAAAGATGTTGGAATAATGCATGTAAATAATGCATAGTGTAATCTTTTTACACTTAATTAACATTGAAATCATTTTATAGAACTGGCTAGTCGTGATTTGTTTCCCTTAACTGGCTAGCCATGATTACACATGGTCACTTAGGATTTAAGAAGGTTAAAGTGGGCTTATTTTTTACTTTGTTGTGTAATGTATAGCATTCTTTAGCATTGTAAGTCTATTGATTTATGTTCTCAATTTGTTACAAATTGAGAAAATAGGATATTTGACTTTGATAATAGGGAATATCTAATTTTGAAAGTGCATTTGGACTTTGCATGATTGTGATTAGACCCTTACAAACAGAGGAGAATGAAAACCCGTATACTTGTTTTTAGGATTTTTTAAAAATCAGGACATACTATTCTTCTTTGAGTGCTTGCTCATATCGATTCCAATTAGGTGTGCGTGTGCCGCGTGCACGCTCTTCGGAAGATTTTTACCCTAGCAACACTCGGAGGGTCGGCTGGGTGCCCTCTGGAGTGGCGCCGCTATGGCGCTGGATATATACCCCTGCCGACCCAATGGCCCTTCAGTTCCTTCTTACTGCCCGTGACGGTCGTTGGAACTGTGGAGCACGGCTTTGCTGATCTCCACATCCCTAGCTACTCGTAGTTCTTTACTGTTACTGTGTCTATAGTTCGAGTTCTTTTAGTTATAGTTAGTCCTTATCTTTATAGTTAGTGTATATAGTTCAGGGGGGGATCGGGGATTAGCCCCTTTCCTCCACCCCAGTGCGGGCCCATGCCCAAGGCACCGGGATTCAAACCGTGCTCGGCGTGCCAAAAGCCAATGCCAGTAGGGGATTCCCACGACTCCTGCCTCAAGTGCCTAGGGGAATCTCACCTTCCTGATAAGTGCCGTATTTGCAAGTCCTTTAAACCGAGGACGAAGAAGGAGCGGGACTTTCGATTGAAGCAGCTCCTCATGGAGTCGGCACTTAGTCCTGCGGCATCGGCGCCGAGCACCCAACAGACTGCTTTGGTAAGGAGCTTTCCTCCGGCACCGGACCGCTCCGGTACCGAGAAGGAGTCCTGGCACTGACCCTTACCGGCACCGACATCTGCTCGGCACCGCTCTCTGTCCCTGAGACCTGGGAAGCAACATAGTGCCTCAACTTCGGCTGCACGGAAGGATCGCTCTTCCAAGACAGCTCGTCCGGCACCGTCATCTGCAGTGGCACCGTCGACTGCAACTCCACAGATTGCGGCTCTGCCAAGCTCGGCACCGTCGATTCCAGTCCCACAAAAGCCAGTGAGTCCGGTTCCTGACAGCTCCCCGGCTCATGCTGTGGTAGAGCTTGCCCTCCCTTCTACGCCGGAGACCTTCTCCACGGCAAGGGAGCTCATCGCAATGATGGTGTCAACACAGCCTCAACCCCCGGCACCGGCGGTGCGAGTCATACAATCCATCGGCAAGCCGGCCATGGTAAGGCCTCCTTCCGTTGGTCTACCAGAGAGACGTCGTTCAAGATCCCGGTCTCGCAGACGCTCTCGATCGCGCTGTTCCCGCTCTCGACACCACTCGCAGTCCCAGCACTGCTCTCCATTGTGGCAGCATTTGCACTTGCGGCACCGTTCGACATCTTGTTCACCGGACAGATACTCCTGGTACCAATCCAGCTCACGGCACCGATCTTGGCACCGTGTATCCCGCAGTCGCTCCATATAAAGGGGCTTGAGATCTTGGTCTACCTCCCGGCACCGATACGGTAGAAGGTTCTGGTCTCGCTCCCGGTACCGTTATAGCTCCCGGTACCGCTCCCCGGTACCGCCCCGGGCCCGAGCGTCGAGATCAGTGGTGCCCTCTCAGGGCCTATCGGCACCGCCGTGGCCTTCCAGACACACATCGGTGTCATCGCAGGCTGGTAGCGCATCCTATCATCAGGAGCGTGACTCTGACGTCCACAACCATATATTCTCGGAGAGGCAGAGCCACGAGCAAGGGCCTCATCACTGGTCCTTCTGGACACCGTGGGCATACCACCAAAGCCAAGGTGCACCATCAGTGGCTCAATGGTCGGCCCCATCAGAACACGGGGCACCAGAGGCGACACTAAGCCGCCCCCCACCCACAGGCATGAACGAGGCGCCAATACCATCTGCAGTCACCGAGGTTCCACCGGATGCAGATGATGCCCATCAAATACAGGAGCCACCACAGGACCACTTGGTCCCGGGCCTCTCCTCCTCCTCCTCCTCACCTGATGAGGCGGTGGCGGGGACATCCTCCTCAGGCCCTCCACCAATTGACCTCAGGACCCATCAGCACCTTTTGTGCCGAGTGGCTCAGAATATGAACTTGCAGGTGGAGAAGGTCCCTGAAATAGAGGACGGTCGTGGACATCTTATCGGCTGATGGACCTACTAGAGTCGCTCTCCCGTTCATCCGCACTATACAAGCTAATGCGGACACCATTTGGCAGTCTCCAGCTTCAATTCCACCTACAGCAAGGGGAGTAGAGAGGAAATATATGGTCCCCTCAAAGGGGTACGAATATCTCTACACTCACCCACCTCCTTGCTCTCTAGTTGTCCAATCGGTGAACGAACGGGAGCGTCATGGTCAGCCAGCCCCGGCTCCTAAGTCAATAGAGGCTAGGCATATGGACCTACTAGGCTGCAAAATATACTCGGCTGGGGGCCTCCAGCTTAGGGTGGCGACCCAACAAGCCCTCCTAAGTAGGTATAACTTTAACACTTCGGTGTCCCTGGGGAAGTTTACGGAGCTTTTTCCCCAGGAGTCCCGTCAAGAATTCACAGCCCTACTTGAGGAGGGTAAAAAGGTAGTGAGAACCTCCCTCCAGGCCTCTCTGGATGCAGCGGCCTCTGCAGCCAGAACTCTGGCGTCAGGAGTAACGATGAGGCATATCTCCTGGCTCCAGGTATCCGACCTTGCCCCTGAATTGCAAAAAACTATTCAGGATTTACCCTTTGCAGGCCAGAGCCTTTTCTCAGACAAGACTGACCCCAGGTTGCAAAGTCTGAAGGACAATCGCATTATAATGCGCTCACTGGGTATGCACACGCCAGTGACCCAACGCAGGACTTTCAGACCCCAGCTACACGGTCCTTACTCCCAGACTAGGCCGCGTCAGGACGTTACTAGAAGGCGTGGCAGAGGGAATCGTCGGAGACAGTCTGGCCCTCAAGGAGCTCAAAATCAGGCGCCCCCTAAACCACAAGCGGGGCCTAAGCAGAACTTTTGATGGGACGCCCGAGGATGGCCCACCAGTTACCCCACCGGATCCTTCTCCTCCCTTTTTCAACCGCCTCTCCCGATTCTTCCCTGCCTGGCCCCAGCTAACTTCAGATCGCTGGGTCTTATGCATGGTGGAAGAGGGATACCATCTCCAGTTTGCCTCAACCCCGCCTTCCCACCCTCCCTACCCATCCCTCTTCAGGGACCCCTCTCATGAGCATTTCCTCCTACAAGAGGTCCAATCACTCCTAGCCGTGGGAGCCATAGAGGAGGTGCCAAAGGACATGAGAGGCAAGGGGTTTTATTCCCACTACTTCTTAATCCCCAAGGCAAAGGGAGGTCTATGACCGATCCTAGACCTGCGAGAACTCAACAAATTCATGATAAAGCTGAAGTTCCGCATGGTATCCCTGGATTATCCCATCCCTGGATCCGGGAGACTGGTATTCCACCCTCGATGTGAAGGACCCGTATTTCCACATCGCAATTTACCCACCACACAGATGGTACCTCCGTTTTGTGGTCAACCACCAACACTTCCAGTTTACTGTACTTCTGTTTGGCCTTTCTAGAGCTCTGCGTGTCTTCACAAAGTGCATGGCGGTAGTCGCCGTCTCCCTCCGCCGTCGTCGAGTACACATCTACCCGTATCTCGACGATTGGCTCATTCGAGGGACTTCCCAATGGCAAGTATTACAGCACCTGCACATCGTCAGAGACCTCTTCAGGAGCCTAGGTCTCATGATCAACACGGAAAAGTCTACCCTCATGCCCTCGCACAGAATAGACTTCATTGGAGCAGTTCTGGACTCCAATCTGGCCAGAGCCTGCCTCCTGCAGTCGCATTTTCAGACAATGGCTTCATTAATCCGAAGTCTTCAAACCTTCCCGACAACGTCGGTGCGCACCTGCCTCAGCCTAGTAGGTCACATGGCCTCCTGCACCTTCGTGACCAAGCACGCCAGGTTACACCTCCGTCCCTTCCAAGCCTGGCTTGCTTCAATGTACCAACCATGCAGAGACAGCCTGGAGTCGGTGCTCACTATCCCCAGGAAGGTTCTGGGCTCCCTAACCTGTTGGCTAGACCCCACTCTAGTCTGTGCAGGGATGCCATTCCACCCAGCTCAACCCTCGATGGCCCTAACCACGGACACGTCATCTCTGGGTTGGGGTGCACACCTCGGGGGACTCCACATTCAAGGCCTCTGGTTGCCTCAAGAACTGGCTTTATACATCAATGTGCAGGAGCCGAGAGCAGTTCGCCTAGCATGCCAGGTGTTTCAAGACCATCTCCAAGGCCGTTGTGTATCAGTGTTCATGGACAACACAACAGCCATGTTTTACATAAACAAGCAGGGCAGAGCACGCTCCTCCCTTCTTTGCAAAGAAGCTGTCCACCTTTGGAACTTTTGCATAGCCCACTCCATCAAATTGGTAGCATCTTTTCTCCCAGGAGTCCAGAACACCCTGGCAGATCACCTCAGCAGATCCTTCCTGTCTCACGAGTGGTCAATTCATCCAGACGTCATCCATTCTGTTTTCCGGAAGTCGGGGTTTCCCCACATAGACCTATTCGCCTCCTGAGAGAACAGGAAATGCCAGGTGTTCTGCTCCTTCCAGGGACACTCCCTGGGCTCCCTCTCAGACGCATTCCTGACCCCGTGGAAGAGGCATCTCCTTTATACCTTCCCACCGTTTCCGCTCGTCCACAGAGTCCTATTCAAGCTCCGCCAGGACAGAGCCCACCTGATCCTGATTGCTCCAGCGTGGCCAAGGCAACACTGGTACACCACATTGTTTGACCTCTCAGTGGCAGACCCGATTTCCCTGCCACTCTGGCTGGACCTCATAACACAGGACTTCGGCAGGCTTCACCATCCAGACCTGCAGTCCCTTCATCTCACAGCTTGGTTGCTGCATGGTTGAGCCAGTCTGAATTGCGTTGCTCTGCCTCAGTCCAACAGGTGCTCTTGGGCAGTAGGAAGCCTTCCACTAGGATGACATATCTCGCCAAGTGGAAGCGTTTCTCCTGTTGGTGCTCTCAGCATAACTTAGTCCCCAGGCAGGTATCCATTCCCACTGTCCTGGACTACCTCTAGTCCCTAAAAGAGCAGGACCTAGCGGTCTCTTCCATAAAGGTGTATCTGGCAGCCATTTCCGCCTTCCATCCAGGGGAAAATGACCGATCAATCTTCTCTCACCTTATAGTCTCAAGGTTCCTCAAAGGACTGAAATGTTTGTATCCTCAAGTTAGGCGCCCGACCCCTACCTGAGACCTAAACCTGGTGCTAGCCAAGCTTATGGGTGCTCCTTTCGAACCACTGGCTACCTGCTTGCTGCTGTACCTTTCCTGAAAGACAGCCTTCCTCGTCGCTATTACTTCGGCGAGACGAGTATCTGAGCTTTGGGCTTTGACAGCGGACCCCCCGTACACTGTATTCCATAAGGACAAGGTAGAGCTGCGACCGCACCCCTCTTTCCTCCCTAAGGTGGTGTCTGCCTTTCATGTCAACCAAGACATCTTCCTCCCAGTCTTCTTCCCGAAGCCGCACTCATCGTGTTGGGAACAACAGCTACACACCCTGGACGTCCGCAGGGCTTTAACCTTTTATATCAAGAGAACCAAACCCTTCCGAAGGTCACCTCAGCTCTTTGTAGCTGTCGAGGACCGGATGAAAGGCTTGCCAGTCTCTTCCCAACGGATTTCATCTTGGGTAACATCCTGCATTCGCACATGCTATGAATTGGCTAATGTTCCGGCTAGCCACCTCACCGCTCATGCTACTCGGGCGCAAGCTTCATCTGCTGCCTTCCTGGCCCATGTCCCCATTCAGAAATATATCGGGCAGCTACCTGGTCATTGATTCACACCTTTGCCTCACATTATGCATTGGTTCAACAGTCCAAAGATGATGCAGCATTTGGCTCAGCAGTTTTGCATTCTGCAACATCTCGCTCCGACCTCACCGCCTAGGTAAGGCTTGGGAATCACCTAATTGTAATCGATATGAGCAAGCACTTGAAGAAGAAAAGACGGTTACTCACCTTTGTAACTATTGTTCTTCGAGATGTGTTGCTCATATCCATTCCAAACCTGCCCTCCTTCCCCTCTGTCGGAGTAGCCAGCAAGAAGGAACTGAAGGGCCGTTGGGTCGGCAGGGGTATACATCCAGACCCATAGCGGCGCCACTCTAGGGGGCGCCTAGCCGACCCTCCGAGTGTTGCTAGGGTAAAAATCTTCCGACGAGTGTGCACGCGGCGCACGCACACCTAATTGGAATGAATACGAGCAACACATCTCGAAGAACAACAGTTACAAAGATGAGTAATCGTCTTTTTAAAAGCCTGTCAGAAACTGTGCATTTTAAAATTTTAATGTTGAAAGTATCACTGCAAACTGGTTCCATGGTTCCCTTAGTTTTTTTCATTGCATTACTACAAATTGTTTTACTGTCTGAGAAATACAAGAAGAAAATTAAAAAATTAAAAATCTTTTGTCAGTGTGTTACCAAAATATCGGGTCTGCCTAGCTGAGAGCCAATTAACAGCCTGACAGGGATAAGGAAAAATGCTTTATTCTGCAGAAAAAGGAGAGCCTGTACCTTGGTACAAAAGACTCTGTCTTACACAAATTTCACAAACCTTTTATACACATTCAGACAAAGACCCTTGCGTGTTAATACTTGATTGGTAAGTGTAAAATCTCATGTTCGCCTTATCTAAGTAGAACTAACTGGTTTGAAGCAGGATCTTCCTGCTTTGAGGCAGAGGAAAAGAGAGTGCAAAAATGCAAGCTACTGTGTCCATGAGCAGTACTTACTCCCCCCCCCACCTATTGGGCGCTTGTAATCTATTAAGGGGGGTCAGCCAGCTTTCACAATCCCCCCTTCGGGCCTGGCAAGCCTAGATTGCTAGACCCGTTACGTAATTTACGATCAAGCTGAAGAGACAGATACTGAGTTGTTTTACGGACAGCAGAACCTTTGGTTACAGCATTATACAGACATTTTGCTCATTGTATTACTATCCAAACAATACATAGGAAGAACAGACAGAAAATAATCCATTTAACAATTTTACGGAAAAGGCCAGTAAACCATGACCCAAGGTCTGGGAGAAGGTCCTCAAAATTAAAGGTATGATCAAGAGATACAGCATGAAAAACAACAGCCGCGTTCTTAATAGCCTGTAAATCCTGTTCAATTAAGCCAGAGTGATTAACAGAAAAGCAACATTTTTCCCCGATACGAGCACAAGCCCCCCCTAATTCAGCATTCATGGCATCTAGGACACATCTATTTTGCATAGCTACTTCTTCTACTTCATCAATCTCTCGTTGCAACTTTTGGAAATCATCTATTAATGCATTAGCTGCTTTCTTAAGCCCTGCAGAACTATTTACAACTGCTCTCTCTAGTTCAGCTACCGCCAACTCAGGAATGATTGCACGGACAAAAGAATGGAATCCTGTTTGTCTGACAACTAAGGGATTGGGGCACTGACTATAAATCAGTTAGGTATACCAGGTGGTCTAATTTCCCAGATGTCTTGGTGAATAATCCAGTCCCACATGCATCCTCTCCATGGACCCGTCAGGATTCGGTATGTGGACGCGCACACCCCCCTAACTGGTCCAAAATGCATGGAAGGAGCACTGTGAATGTCCACACTTCCACTCAGAAAGTGTCCAAATATGTCTCCATGACCACAGATCAGATGGTACTCCTGATGTGTCTGTAAGGGCGGTGAGCCAAGTCTGGTGCTCAAGATCACTCCGAATGGCCATCAGCTGGTCATTCAGGAAATCCTGAATTTCTAAACATACTAGATTCCACTGCAATGCCTTCCCAGCCTCGGTGATATTCAATACCATCTCTGTTAGTAACTTCTGGGTCATAGAACTAAGGGTGGAAATAACATGTAACTCACCAACTCTAGCCTGTACTTGTGTTAGCTGAGCTCCAGAAATAAGGCTAGTGGCCTTTTCTAGTTGGCCCGATTTCTTATCATGTTCTTGGCTTTTAATAATATTCCAAATGGCTGCTGCACTATTGGCCCCATCCCATAGGGATCTGGTCAGGTTCTTCTTCTTCTAGAGGAAATAACCCAGGCCCTCTGTTGTGCTAATCTAATGGCAGCCCCCAGTGTTGTATTAATCACAGTCCATTGATATCCTAATACATATCTTTTTGGTGTAGTATTATATTACATCTGTTGGTTGTATACCTTTAACTAATCTCAGGTACTTTCAAGAGGCATTGACATTAATAGCCTAGGAGGGGGTGTTTTACAGAGTAACAGGGGAGGTGGCAGGGGCAACAAGGTGCCTGTGGTACCTGTCATTTTAAATCCAATTAGGGAGAGCAATACATACTGAAGGATTTATCCAGAACACAGGGCGCAGCCTGTAGAACAAACCCCAAAATCCAATTAATATCACAATCCTAAGCATGGGTCCCAAATTTTTTTTTTCTGCCAGAGTGTAATTCTTTGTTTCTTCACCAGGGTCAGTTTTTAATGTCCTTTCTAGTCAGGAATCCCTGGACTTTGGCAATTTTAGTGGAGTGAGTGTTCCTTCTTCTTCCCCGAAACAGTCGTGGTTCAGCATCCTACAGGGAAGAGGTTACCAGCACATTACCCTGCAATGGTTTTGATTCTTCTAGAAAAATTTAAAGGACAGTAGATCTGTCAATGGACAAGGGAGAGGTTACTAGCACTTCACCTTGTACTTTTTCCCTGCTGTCCAGAAGGCACAGTGGAGCTAGAAGGAGAAATAGGCTAATCATCAGTAGGAGAATTCTCCCGATGTGGAGGGGTCTTTTTGCAGTGAGAATCATGGGTCCAAGCAGTCAGTCTTTGGCACTTCACAGTGGTGATGGTAGTTAGCAGGACTTTCCAGCATGGAGCCAGAGCAGTCTTTCGTTGGTGGACCTTTACATTGATCCAGTCTCCTGATTCCAAGGAGTGGCAGGGCTGCTAGGGTCTTTGGGTAGCGCTTCTTTACCTGTGAGAAAAGAAACCTAACACATTTCATTAGTGTCTGGCAGTGTTTTGCAGATCTCATAGCTGCTTGGGCACATTCAAGCCCCCACCCCTTTTCTTGGTTATTAGCCAAGTCTTAGCTGTGAGCAGTGTCCTTGAATGGAGCCAGTGTCTTATCTTCAGTCTGCTAGCTATTATTTTTTTTCTTTCCAGTTAACTCATTCTGTTCTTTTTTCCTTCTCCCTTTTTGGCTTCTTTTAATCTACAAAGGAAACTTTCACTCTTCACTCATATACCTTTTCCCAACAACGAACACATAAACATTGCCATTATACAGTACATTAGTCTTATTATTTAATGTATGCCACATATACCCTTCCACTAAAATAACTTTATTACAGAGCTTTGGAGCAACAAACCAGGACAAGCACACCCACTTTGAGGAGTTCATTCAGTACAACCTTTAGTCCAATAGCTTCCCACCATCCCCAGCCCTCTGGCTAGAAATCTGAGGTAGCCAGAAGGATCCCATGTACAATATGGGGAGTGGGTTAACCTTTCATGTCCTTGCTCCCAAAAACTGTTGGTATGCAAATTTTAATAATTTTCAATTAAAAGATTTGGCCAATGAAGTTTCTTTTTTTTTTTTTTTTACTTAAGCAAATGTGTTAGACTTTAGTATGTCACATTTTCCTGATTTATCCAAACACTTTGTGTTCCAAGTTGAATAAAACAAGTATCTGCATTCCAATCCAACCCCTCTGCCTAATTTCAAACCAGACCGTCCCATGAAAACACTAAACACAACAATTCCGGCCACGAGACAAACACCACAAGACAGAACATAGAACACAAAACGTAATTTCTATTGTGCTAGTAAATGCATGATATGTTGAATGCTGTTCAGCTGGCATCAGTTTTCTCTGATTATCTGAAAGACAAAAAAACAGAGGTCTACCCCTTCTGGGCAGTCAATCATTACTTAAATATACAAATACCCTTGTTGATTTCAGGCAAAACAGAGGAATTACCCCATATTTTCTTGTATTAGTTTCATAGGCAGCCCAGGTTTCAGTGGCTTCTACCTTATCAGTTAGATAATTCGCATTAATACAGATGCTTTCTGGCTTGCTTTTGGACCCAAACCTATCCACAGCTTAAAGATTCCTACCTTAAAAGGGACACAATTAACTTTACCAGAATTTTGATTGCTTTTTACTTTTAACTCCTGCTTTCAAACACTGAAAGAAAACATCACTACTTATAGTGCCCCTTAGAGCCTAATAAAATTTCAATTACATAGCACTGTATATATTTCTTTAGCTAATTCAGCTAAATTGTTCATAGCCAAATGATTGCAATCTAATAATTTCTTTGCCTGAATTTATTTACAAACATTTCAAAGACACCAAGAACTTTCCTCTTTAGCATTTTACAAAGTTGAACTGCTGTTCCCTCCAGCAACTACAGAGTTAACTTCTCACTCTTCCTTAAATCACTTGCTTGTCTCCCAACAGCCACTTTTATCAACTCAAATCACCATTTCAAGATATTGTACTGGGTATTTGAAATCCTCATGCTTACACTTACTTACTCCTTCCTTCCACTATACCCTCAGAATTTCCAACCTGTTTTCCAATCTCTCTGTCTGTTTCCTGCCCGTCTGGGCCTGATCCTGCTTTTCTCGCTGAACCGCCCCTTCCATGGGCACCAACTTGTTCCACTACCAGTTTAGCAAGGAGGATGGGCTTCTCAACTAGCCCCCACCCTTCCTGGTCTCTTCCCTTAAACATTCTTACTCACAAGACTACCCGAGTCCTCCCTCGTGAGGCTTGCCACCTGGGCAAAAATGCATAATCCATTGGCATTTAACTATTCAATTTCCTCTTGACATTCCTTTCTGAACACCAGGTAAAGGCCATTTACTTAACATATAATCCAAACCCCTTTAGAGGGTTTACTCAGAGACCCACCAATCTGTCTGCTGACACTCAAACAGAAAAGAGAATTACACAGAGAGCAGAAGGAATTACAGTCTAATCCAGGTTTTCCTACTTCTATTACACTGAACGCTACAGGGGACGGGACAGAAGGATCTCAATACAACCTCAGAGCTTCCTCGCACGCATGGCTTCCACTCCGAGGAATTAAGAACTAGAGGTTCAGTTCCGCCCACACTCCTAACACCCAAATGTATACAGAGCAGAAAAACAACAGTAACCGGTTAAACAGAACAGAACCAGAACCAGATAGTACACCAGAACCAGATAAGAGGCCCGCCTCTAACCAGAACCAGATAGTATTTTCTTATCCTATTAGGGCTCACCTTATCGGATCATGAACCCTAGGGGCTGTGGAGAAGTGAGGAAGAGGGGCTAAGCACCCCAGTGGCGCTGCTCCTAGTTCACCGCAGCCATCTGGAGTCCAATGTCAGAGCTAGGAGAGTCCCGTCTGGAGTCGCCAGAAACTGTTACCGAAATATCGGGTCTGCCTAGCTGAGAGCCAATTAACAGCCTGACAAGGATAAGGAAAAATGCTTTATTCTGCAGAAAAAGGAGAGCCTGTACCTTGGTACAAAAGACTCTGTCCTACACAAATTTCACAAACCTTTTATACACATTCAGACAAAGAACCTTGCGTGTTAATACTTGATTGGTAAGTTTAAAATCTCATGTTCCTGTTATCTAAGTAGAACTAACTGGTTTGAAGCAGGATCTTCCTGCTTTGAGGCAGAGGAAAAGAGAGAGTGCAAAAATGCAAGCTACTGTGTCCATGAGCAGTACTTACTCCCCCCCCCATCTATTGGCCGCTTGTAATCTATTAAGGGGGGTCAGCCAGCTTTCACAAGTGGTTAAGAATGTACTTTTTCTTAAGTTTGAAACAAAGCATAGTAAATCAACTAATGATTGTTTATGTGGATTTTTGTTAGTTAAGTCATCTCCAGCTCCCACTGCAAAAGAGCAGAAGGAAAAGAATGTTAAAAATGATGTTTAAAAACTTTTTTTAACATTTCCAGACTCCCGACACACATTTTTTTGGTAGTCAGTTTTTTAAAAAAAATTCTAAATTTTATATGATTTGAACTCTACAGCCTTCTGAGTCCAAAATTATCAATATCAATCAGGTATCAGAGGGGTAGCTTGTTAGTCTCAATCTGTAAAAGCAGCAAAGAATCCTGTGGCACCTTATAGACTAACAGACGTTTTGGAGCATGAGCTTTCGTGGGTGAATACCACTTCGTCAGATGCATGTAGTGGAAATTTCCAGGGGCAGGTATCTATATGCAAGCAAGCTACAGATAATGAGGTTAGTTCAATCAGGGAGGATGAGGCCTTGTTCTAGCAGTTGAGTGTGAAAACCAAGGGAGGAGAAACTGGTTTTGTAATTGGCAAGCCATTCACAGTCTTTGTTTAATCCTGAGGTGATGGTGTCAAATTTGCAGGTGAACTGAAGCTCAGCAGTTTCTCTTTGAAGTCTGGTCCTGAAGTTTTTTTGCTGCAGGATGGCCACCTTAAGGTCTGCTATAGTGTGGCCAGGGAGGTTGAAGTGTTCTCCTATAGGTTTTTGTATATTGCCATTCTTAATATCTGATTTGTGTCCATTTATCCTTTTCCGTAGCGACTGTCCAGTTTGGCCGCTGTACATAGGAGAGGGGCATTGCTGGCATACGATGGCATATATTACATTGGTGGACGTGCAGGTGAATGAACCGGTGATGGTATGGCTGATCTGGTTAGGTCCTGTGATGGTGTCGCTGGTGTAGATATGTGGGCAGAGTTGGCATCGAGGTTTGTTGCATGGATTGGTTCCTGAGCTAGAGTTACTATGGTGCGGTGTGCAGTTACTGGTGAGAATATGTTTCAGGTTGGCAGGTTGTCTGTGAGCGAGGACTGGCCTGCCACCCAAGGCCTGTGAAAGTGTGGGATCGTTGTCCAGGATGAGTTGTAGATCCTTGATGATGCGTTGGAGGGGTTTTAGCTGGGGACTGTATGTGATGGCCAGTGGAGTCCTGTTGGTTTCTTTCTTGGGTTTGTCTTTCAGTAGGAGGCTTCTGGGCACATGTCTGGCTCTGTTGATCTGTTTCCTTATTTCTTCGTGCTGGTATTGTAGTTTTGAGAATGCTTGGAGGAGATTTTGTAGGTGTTGGTCTCTGTCTGAGGGGTTAGAGCAGATGCGATTGTACCTCAGTGCTTGGCTGTAGAAAATGTATTGTGTGATGTGCCCAGGATGGAAGCTGGAGGCATGAAGGTAGGCATAGCGGTCGGTAGGTTTTCGGTATAGGGTGGTGTTAATGTGACCATCACTTATTTGCACTGTGGTGTCCAGGAAGTGGACCTCCCACGTAGATTGGTCGAGGTGAGGTTGATGGTGGGGTGGAAGTTGTTGAAATTGTGGTGGAATTTTTCCAGAGTCTCCTTCTCATGGGTCCAGATGATGAAGATGTCATCAATGTAGCGTAGGTAGAGAAGGGGCGTGAGTGGACGAGAGCCGAGGAAGCATTGTTCCAGGTCGGCCATAAAAATATTGGCATATTGTGGGGCCATGCGGGTGCCCATAGCGGTGCCACTGATCTGGATGTGTATATTGTCATCAAATTTGAAATAGTTGTGTGTGAGGATAAAGGCACAGAGCTCAGCAGCCAGTTGTGCTGTGGCATCATCAGGGATACTGTTCCTGACAGCTTGTATTCCATCTGTGTGTGGGATGTTCGTGTAGAGAGCCTCTACATCCATGGTGGCTAGGATGGTGTTTTCTGGAAGGTCACCAATGCATTGTAGTTTCCTCAGGAAATCAGTGGTGTCATGGAGATAGCTGGGAGTGCTGATGGCATAGGGTCTGAGTAGAGAGTCCATATATCCAGACAGTCCTTCAGTGAAAGTGCCAATGCCCGAGATGATGGGGGGTCCAGGATTTCCGGGTTTGTGGATCTTGGGTAGTAGATAGAATAACCCTGGTCGGGGCTCTAAGGGTATGTTGATTTGTTCCGGTATTAGTGTAGGGAGTGTCCTGAGTAGATGTTGCAGTTTCTTAGTGTATTCCTCAGTGGGATCTGAGGGAAGTGGCCTGTAGAATTTGGTGTTGGAGAGTTGTCTGGCGGCCTCCTTTTGGTACTCAGACCTGTTCATGATGACAGCAGCACCTCCTTTATCAGCCTCTTTGATGATAATGTCAGGGTGGTTTCTGAGGCTGTGGATGGCATTGCGTTCTGCACGACTTAGGTTATGAGGCAAGCGATGTTGTTTTTCCACAATTTCTGCCTGTACACGTCGGCAGAAGCATTCAATGTATAGGTCCAGACTGTCATTTTGACCCTCAGGAAGAGTCCATTGCCATATCAATCAGGCAATTGTAGCGTGCACATACTTTTGCAATATTTTCTAGAATACAAGTTATTGAGAAATATTGTATGAAGACTGTGGAGTTAAAAGAAAGTCTTTTCTCTAGCTGGTATAAAATCTTTGTGGGACAAAGATGTGTATATTGGTAAATTTATTGTTTTTAAATTGTATTGAAATAGACAAACATAATGGGCTTACTTTTCATTTACATAAGATAATTTGTATAAATTAGATAATTTGTATAAATTAAATATTTTGTATAAATAAAATATCTGGCAATGTAACTTCATAATAGAAAAGAAAGGCACCAAAGAATACCCACAGTATTCTTGCCAGCAAGTTAAAGAAGTATGGGCTGGATGAATGGACTATAAGGCGGATAGAAAGCTGGCTAGGTCATCAGGCTCAACAGGTAGTAATCAATGGCTCCATGTCTAGTTGGCAGCCGGTATCAAGCGGAGTGCCCCAAGGGTTGGTCCTGGGGCCAGTTTTGTTCAATATCTTCATTAATGATCTGGAGGATGGCATGGACTGCACTCTCAGCAAGTTTGCAGATGACACTAAACTGGGAGGAGTGGTAGATATGCTGGAGGGTAGGGTTTGATACAGAGGAACCTAGACAAATTAGAGGATTGGGCCAAAAGAAACCTGATGAGGTTCAACAAGGATAAGTGCAGAGTCCTGCACTTAGGACAGAAGAATTTCATGCACTGCTACAGACTAGAGACCGAATGGCTAGGCAGCAGTTCTGCAGAAAAGGACCTAGAGGTTACAGTTGATGAGAAGCTGGATATGAGTCGACAGTGTGCCCTTGTTGCCAAGAAGGCTAATGGCTTTTTTGGCTGTATAAGTAGGGGCATTGCCAGCAGATCGAGGGACATGATCATTCCCCTCTATTCGACATTGGTGAGGCCTCAACTAGAGTACTGTGTGCCGTTTTGGGCCTCACACTACAAGAAGGATGTGGAAAAATTGGAAAGAGTCCAGCAGAGGGCAAAAAAAATGATTAGGGGACTGGAGCACATGACTTATGAGAAGAGGGTGAAGGAACTGGGATTGTTTAGTCTGCAGAAGAGAAGAATGAGAGGGGATTTGATAGCTGCTTTCCACTATATGAAAGGGGGTTTCAAAGAGGATGGACCTAGACTGTTCTCAGTGGTACCAGATGACAGAACAAGGAGTAATGGTCTCAAGTTGCAGTGGGGGAGGTTTAGGTTGGATATTAGGAAAATCTTTTTCACTAGGAGGGTGGTGAAGCTCTGGAATGAGTTACCTAGGGAGGTGGTGGAATCTCCTTTCTTAGAGGTTTTTAAGGTCAGGCTTGACAAAGCCCTGGCTGGGATGATTTAGTTGGGAATTGGTTCTGCTTTGAGCAGGGGGTTGGACTAGATGACCTCCTGAGATCCCTTCCAACCCGGAGATTCTATGATTCTATAATTCAAACTGTTGTTATTAGCAGTTATGTTGTGAAATGTCATCTGCTCATTGACTGCGAGAGAGAGCAAAAAGGGGGACTGACTGACTGACTCTTCTGCCAAATACTCCTGAACCCAGGGGAAAGTTTCTTGGGCTGGGATGGGAATGAGGAAACTATGAGTTCCTATCTCACCTTTACTGTCAGTTTATAGTCCCATACACCTCATCATCCTTATTATTGACTAAATCCATGAACTCTGTCTAAAAAGTAGTCAAGGACCAGCACCCATCAAATTCACACTGTAGCAGAAAATCTTAAAAGGGATCTCAGCAACATTAAGGCAGAAAACTGTCCCAAATGTGTCAGAATGCCTATCTGTTGTTAAGAGGATCTGAAGTCATTGTGTTAAGGTTTTGTGCTAGAGTGATTGATAGAGTTGGAGTATATATTACTGTTTCCATTTCCAACAGATGCTAAGTGAAAGCCTAATGGCATTTGGAGTGTTATTACCAGTGCGATGGGCAATGTGAAAGGAATGCAAGAGACTTCTCCCTTAATTTGTATTTCTACGCTTTTCAGATTTGAGTTGTCCAGACATAACCTTAACTGTCGCTAAACGAAGTTTGTGTATATGTCGTAAATGAGAATCTGGTCAAATAGTTCTACTTTTATTTCATAAAATTAAATTTAATTAAAAGCTAAAGAAATTGTACTTTTTGGCTAGAGCCAAGCAACCAGAAAAAAAACATTTTTTCTTTTCTTCCCCAAAAAGTGTTTTTATTTTAGTGGAATAACAAATATTCTTCAAACTGAACTCATTTGTTTACATAGTAACATTTGGCAGTATTCAATACTAAAGGCAGTGTTGCAGGACACCACTGTAAGCATTCTGTACCAGACCCTTATATATTTGTGAAAAGAAAAAGTGTTTTACATTAAAAACCACTAACTATGCTGCTTTCTGCTGTTTCTATGGGAACAAACATCGTATCAGCAAAATCAGAGTAAAGGAATTAAAATATCCAATGTTTCCAAAGTGTTGAAGCAGTGATTTTAAAGCAGCTGACCCATTTTCATCAATCCAACATCTGCTTCCATGGCAACATGATTTGAACTAGCAGCCAGCAGCAGAATTATTGAAAGTCTGTCTTGTTTTTCTCGTGTGGATAGATGCTGAATGAGTGCTGCAAGTGCACTTTTCAAACAAAGGAGTAAAAGTAAATATCTTCAAGCAGGATAAAGTCAGCCATTCCCTAACACATCTTTAAAACAGTTACTTACCATAATAACTGTAGTTCTCTGGACAAGGTGGGTAAGGTAATATCTTCTATTGAACCAACTTCCGTTGGTGAAAGAGACAAGCTTTTGAGCTTACACAGAGTTCTTCTTCAGGTTTCAGAAAGGTACTCCGAGTGTCGCAGCTAAATTCAAGCTGTGATATGGATATGCCCATATCACATAAGAACATAACATAAGAACATAAGAACGGCTGTACTGGTCAGACAAAAGGTCCATCTAGCCCAGTATCTGTCTACTGACAGTGGCCAATGCCAGGTGCCCCAGAGGGAGTGAAGCTAACAGGCAATGATCAAGTGATCTCTCTCCTGCCATCCATCTCCATCCTCTGATGAACAGAGGCTAGGGACACCATTCTTTACCCTTCCTGGCTAATAGCCATTTATGGACTTAACCACCATGAATTTATCCAGTTCCCTTTTAAACATTGTTATAGTCCCAGCCTTCAGAACCTCCTCAGGTAAGGAGTTCCACAAGTTGACTGTGCACTGTGTGAAGAAGAACTTCCTTTTATTTGTTTTAACCTGTTACCTATTAATTTCATTTGGTGACCCCTAGTTCTTGTATTATGGGAATAAGTAAATAACTTTTCCTTATCCACTTTCTCTACATCACTCATGATTTTATATACCTCTATCATATCCCCCCTTAGTCTCCTCTTTTCCAAGCTTAAGCGGCCTAGCCTCTTTAATCTTTTCTCGTATGGGACCCTTTCCAAACCCCTAATCATTTTCATTGCCTTTTTCTGAACCTTTTCTAGTGCTAGAATATCTTTTCTGAGGTGAGGAGACCACATCTGTACACAATATTCGAGATGTGGGTGTACCAATAATTTATATAAGGGCAATAATATATTCTCAGTCTTATTCTCTATCCCCTTTTTAATGATTCCTAACATCTTGTTTGCTTTATTGACCGCCTCTGCACACTGCGTGGACATCTTCAGAGAACTATCCATGATGACGCCAAGATCTTTTTCCTGACTCATTGTAGCTAAATTAGTCCCCATCATATTGTATATATAGTTAGGGTTATTTTTTCCAATGTGCATTATTTACATTTATCCACATTAAATTTCATTTGCCATTTTGTTGCCCAATCACTTAGTTTTGTGAGATCTTTCTGAAGTTCTTCATAATCTGCTTTGGTCTTAACTATCCTGAGTAGTTTAGTATCATCTGCAGACTTTGCCACCTCACTGTTTACCCCTTTCTCCAGATCATTTATGAATACATTGAATAGGATTGGTCCTAGGACTGACCCTTGGGGAACACCACTAGTTACCCCTCTCTATTCTGAGAATTTACCATAAATTCCTACCCTTTGTTCCCTGTCTTTTAGCCAGTTCTTAATCCATGAAAGGACCTTTCCTTTTATCCCATGACAGCTTAATTTACATAAGAGCCTTTGGTGAGGGACCTTGACAAAGGCTTTCTGGAAATCTAAGTACACTATGTCCGCTGGATCCCCCTTGTCCATCCACATTCTTTGGGGAAACGTGCCCAACGTGCCCCTGGTGTGCAATCCTGGACATTTCGAGCCTTCAAATGTCCTTTGAGCCCAAGTGCATAGCCACCTTCTCCTTTTGTGCAGAAACGCACAAACACAAAAGGGGACTGGACCCAAACTCCGTCTTGTTTCTTAGATTAATTTGGGAATATCTGAGAAATGACTCTCAAGAAGTTTGGTAAGTGTGTGGGGTTTGTGGATCCATAGGAACAATCATCTTGAAGAACTACAGTTACTATGTTAGGTAACATTTTTGTCTTTCTTTGAAAATTTTCCATATTAATTTCCACTGTTGATCACTAGTCTAGGAGGTGTGAAGAGTGTTAGTTGAAAACTGGATTGCAGTACTATTCCCCCCACCGCCCCCAAAGAAGGAACCAAGTATAAGAATTATGGTTGCATAAAGGTGTGTATACAACTCCAAGAAGCATCCTTGAATAATTCATTAATGAAGATACTGTGAAGCCATGCTGTGAAGTCTACCTTAGACCTAAAGAAATGTACCCTAATCTCTACAGACAGGTAAACATCTGTCAGGCTGTAGCAGACAAATGTTAGGAATCCATTTAGACAGCTTTTGTATGGAAGATGGACCCATCTTTGATCTAATCTCTGGATCACAAAAACTCCAGGGATTTGTGGTGTGGATTAGCCATATTAGTAATTAATAGTATGACCTCTATAAGTATCAAGCCTGACTTTCCAAGTATATGAATGTGGTTTGGGAAAAAATGGAGACACCTAACTGTTTGTCTTAAGATGAACATTAGAGATCACCATAGACAGGAATTTGGGATGAGGCTGCAGGACTAGCTTACCGTGTCCTTATAGAACGTGATATAAAGGATCAGGTAGCAGGAACTAGATGTCACTAATTTCTAGGCGGACATAGTTATAAGGAATGCCATGGTATAATGGTGAGATGGTATAATACTAAGGGTCCAACCATAGCTTCAGTAAACTTCATAAAATCCACTTTCAGATCTGTGATGAGGTGATTCATACATTGGAAAATATATGAAGTTACCCTTTTAGACATTGTTTCTCTAGGGGAAACAAACTGAAAATCCATACACCAGAGGTTGAAAAGCAGTAACGTTAGCTAGTTAATAAAGCTCAAAAATTAACCCTTTGACTGTTTTAAGTGCTGCAGATAATCAAAGGGGTTGAGAACCATCTTGGATTTACCCTTGTCTAAGTTTTCCAAATGGAGTCACTTCCATTTCATGCAGCAGTTCTTCCTTCTCAAAGACCTCCTCAGTTTACAGTAAAGGCTTTTGAACTTCTACAGAACACTGCAGATCCAGTGCCCTCAACAATCCAGAAGCAAAACTGTAAACCTGAGAGACTTTTGATGTAGGTGAAGAATCAAACCCAATTCTGAGCTGATAGATGGTAGACTTGGAAATAGGACTTGTGGGTTCCAATATTGGTTCTAGTATGCTGGAGAACCAAGATTGATGAGTATGAGATTATCAGGAGGATCTTGACTACATCCTGTTGGGTTTTCTGAATAACCCCAATAAAAGAGATGCTGGGTACTATCAACCTCTAGATAAAACAGTTTACGGTGGCTTGATGCATAGTGACATCATCATTAAAACTTTTTTTCTTCACTTCCTATCCAGAAAGTGGCATCCCGATGCATGTTTTTTGCATGTCATGTAGCGCTTCTAGGGGAGAGAAAAAGAAAAAGTGGAAGAAGATTTAGAGAGAGAGAGGTGTGTGTATGAAGTGTGAACCTTGATAGAACTCACAGAAAGACCTGACTTTAAAAAAAAATTTCTTGCAAGTAATTGAGAACAGTGGAAAGGGAAGAGTGAACAAGCAAAAAACTGTTACCATTTACACTAATGCTGAATTCTCTTCTATTTTTGAAGGAAAGCACTTTATGTGGATACCATTCAGCTGTTTAACAATGCCTGTTGCACTTATGCCAAACAGGAAGTTTCTATCCTTGAGACACATCAAAGAGCCAACCTTTTAGTCAAAGAATTCCCAGGTGTGTGTACATGAAAGAGCTGGCATGAAATAAAACTAAGTATATGGTCTGTAGATTTGATGGTGCTTTGCAGGAATACCAGCAGACTGTAAGTCTGAAGGGCCAGCTACTACTAACGTTACAGAAGTTCAAATATCTAGGTTCTTTAGTGCAGGATAATAGTGAGCTCAGTGATGAACTTATAAGCAGCACAGTAAAGGCATGGGCTAAATGGATAGAAGTGAGCAGAGTGATCTTCTGTAGGAGAATGCCTATTAAATTGAAAAGTAAGATCTACAAGATAGTAATTAGGCCTGTACTTTTGAATGGCTCTGAATGCTGGGCACTGAGAAAGAGACAGGAGGAGATCTTGAATACAATAGGAATGAAGATATTAAGATGGATGCTTGGACCATCTTAATAGACCATGTTCAGAACAAATGAATTAGGGGAAGTTTGAAGGTGTTTCCAATTATAAAAAAGCCTGGGGGATCCAGGCTTAGATTGTTTGGGGATGTGAAAATAAGATCAGAAGAATATATAGGAAACAGTGTTAAACTTGGAAGTAGAGGGTAAGAGAAGGGTTGGAAGACCCAAAACTAGATAGATGGATGTCATACAAAAGAATTTGGGTAGCTGCAGAGTTTCTAAGGAACTGCTTCAAGACAGACTGGAATGGAGCAGAAGGACTCAAAATGCTGACCCAATGTGGGCAGGCTAAAGCTAGAAGAAGAAGAAATGGAGGACTGGGTCCTCATTCTCTCTAGGAGATGGCCTCCTCACTGATGAAGGGCTGTCTCTGCGCATACCCTCTGACACCATTGACCCTGAGAGTGTTGAACAACATCAAACAAGACAAAGCCAGAATCATTTTAGTTGTACCAAACTGGCTGAGACAGGTCTGGTACCCTTATCTGTTCTGTCTTGCTTTCTGTCCAGTGTTGAGAATTCCTTCCATTCCCCATCTGCTATCTCAGGATGCCACTCAAACTCTTCATCCCAACCTGGGAATTCTTTGACTAAAAGGTTGGCTCTTTGATGTGTCTCAAGGATAGAAACTTCCTGTTTGGCATAAGTGCAACAGGCATTGTTAAACAGCTGAATGGTATCCACATAAAGTGCTTTCCTTCAAAAATAGAAGAGAATTCAACATTAGTGTAAATTGTAACAGTTTTTTGCTTGTTCACTCTTCCTTTTCCACTGTTCTCAATTACTTGCAAGAAATTTTTTTTTTAAAGTCAGGTTTTTTCTGTGAGTTATATCAAGGTTCATACTTCATTAATCTGTAGAGGGATTCTCAGTATTTGCCAATCCCGTGACGACAAGATTCATCAAGGGGTTGATGATTCTGTTCCCATAGATTAGATAGCCTGCCCCTGTATGGGCTTTAAGCCTAGTCTTTAACTGCTTTATGAAGCCTCTTTGTAAACCGGTTCTTACTTCACTTCCCTATGAAGATGGCTTTCTTGGTTGCCATCATCTCTGCCTGAGGAGTCAGAGAAACAGTGACTTTAATGGCAGATTCCCCCCCCTTTACAGTAATTTTCAAGGGAAAAGTTTCATTACAACCACACCCTAAATTTCTACCTAAAGTATCTTTTGAATTTTATATTATGTATTATAACCAGGTTATTCAACTTCTGCTTTTTTTCCTCCCAAAGCCACACCAGAACAGGGAGGAAGCTGCCCTCCATAGCTTGGATGTCAGTCTTTGAACCAAACCATTCTGAAAAGTTTCCAAGACTTTGTTTCATTTGTGGACACATCCTAAGGGTCCACATCTCCGCTCAAAGACTCTCAAGATGGATCTCAGGGTGTATTATCTCTTGTTATGAGGCTGCTAACATTCATTCTCTTTTTAGAGTACTTTTCCAAACACTATGCCGTGGTTCATGCTTCCAGGTTAAGTGCTGTGGTTGGCTGTCTTCAGTGTTAGATCTTCAATGTTAGATCTGACTCTGAAGCTCCCTCTTTCATCTGCGGATATTGCTTGGGAGTCATCTGAAGTGGAGCACCCAAACGGACACTCTTTGAAGAAGAAAAAGAGGTTACTCACCTTGTGGAGTAACTAGAGTATGCAAGCCGTGTGTCACTATGGATGCTCTAGTATCTGACTTCCTTCCCCTCTGCTTAGCAGTTTTGTCTCGCCATACTTTGTAGTAGAGAATGAAGTGAGGGTGGATTGCCTGTGCAGCTCTGTATATCATCAGGATGAGTCACAAAGATGTCTGGAGCATGTGCACAGGCCAAACGGGCTTTGCTACTGAAAATCTGCAATCACAGACACATGGGGCACATGTATACCTTAAGTGGAGCACTCACATGGGTCTCATCTTGAAGAACTCCAGTTACTGCATAAAGTGAGTAACCTCTCCTTTCTATTAAATGCACAAAGGAAGGAAACAGAAAAAACTGAGAACGATAGTAGGCCTTATTCAACACTACTTCAGTTTTACACCTTTGTAATTCCATTGATATTAATGGTATTACACCAGTGCAAAACTGGAGTAACACAGAGGTGACTAAAGCCTTATATATAAGCTATGTGTACACTATCGCAGGATGGATCGCTGCTGTCATCGATGCACCAGGGGTCGATTTAGATGGGTCGATTTAGTTTGTCTAGTGAAGACCTGCTAAATCGATGGCAGAGCACTCTCTGGTCAACTCCGATACTCCACTGGGAATGAGAGGAAAAAGATAAATTGATGAGAGAGCGTCTCCCATTGACCCGGCGCTGTGTAGACACTACAGTAAGTCGACCTAAGCTCGGTGACTCCAGCTACATTATTCACATAGCTGGAGTAGCGTAATTTAGGTTGACTTACCGCGGTAGTGAAGACTTAGCCTAAGTAGGAGCCAAGTTTTTCATCTGTAAATGTATATTAACAAGTTGCCACTATCGCTTTTCAGATACAAGAACAACGCTTGTCACATATAATTATGGAATTGTCCCTGCTTTTTCCTCTCAGTATCAGTACAAGTTCTTTCTGTATTATTGCTCTACCTGCTCCATCATAATTGAGAATCATTGTGACCATTTCTGGAAGGAATTGGGGGGGCACCATTCTTTTACAATTTCTTCCCCCCTAGCAATGGTATCTTAGTATTTGCTTTTCTTGCTGATCCCATTGTTTTCTTTGACATGGGGCAGTCAGTGTACATATTCTCACAATGCAAGGCTCTGGCTTGCCCCCATTCTATGAAGGACCTACTGCCACCCCATAGTTTCTTTTTCAGGTAATTTCATTTCTCAAACATAGGCGCAAAAAACCCCAACAACAACAACAACAACAAAACCCACACTGTTCTTCAGCCGATCTGAGGCTAGCTCCCAAGGGATTTTCCCCTTTGCCTCTCTCAACTCCTCCTGCCTTAGGGCCTATTGCAGGATTTTCCCATGCTCTGTTACTTGAGCTTTTCCCCAGGAGGTTCCTACTGCCTTCCCTACCAGGGAACTCTGGCAGCCACTCCTAGGGAATTTCTCCTGTTTCCACTTCCCAGTCCTCCTAGCTTCTGGCATGGTGGAAGTTGAAGAATAATCACTTGCAATATAAATATGATTGAGCCGTGCCAATTGAGCCATAGCCACACACTGAAATCTGTTAATCACTTAGATACAAATGACCCCACTTCTGTTCTGGGGTCTGGGATCCATCTCGAACACTTTTTTCTGTTTTCATGGGGAAAACATCCCGCTGTATGCAGAGAGAGCTCCATGTCTGCTTTATCCGATACTCTTGTGACTGCCTGGGTGCCTTCTGGACCAGTTACAGATGTCTCTTTCCTCTAAAGCATCAGTGCCACCCTGTGACATGCAGGTTGTATGTTTCTTGTTTATTTGTTTAAATGGTATAAAAATGGTTTTGGGCTGGGTTTAAATATCTGAAAATTACTAATTTTTCAATTTTCTGACTTAAAAGTAGGAAAGAATTATCTGTGCAGTTTGCTGGTTAAATTTGTACCTCATTCTTATTTGTACTGATTTTAGTTTGATTTGGATTTGACAAGTTAAATATGGAAAATGATCTAAAAGTAGCAGCCATGTGTTTCCACTGTTCATACTTAGTGAAGAAATAATTTTTAGGAAGCTATAGGTTTTACTCTTAGTATAGCAGGTATCTGAGTCAAGAAACATCTGTGCTTGCAAATGTAATGAAAGTTGTAAAATTTAGGCAGATAAATAGAAAAATGCAGTTTATGGAAATTGTGCAATTATACGGTTCAGTGACATACATATGTAAAATCATTCTACAACATTATTAATTCTGAATGTTAAGGAAGGTTAATCAAAGCCACTGGTGATTTCAATTAACATATTGTTTCTATTTATAAGTTCCTTCTAGTTCAGCTGCAAATGTCATTTTCCTAAGAAATCAACCCCCAAAGTCCTGTTTTAAAACATAAAATGTGCATGTTTTCAGATGCTTTTTGTATGGAACAAAACAAAATATTTAAATTTTCATACCCTGTGCTGGTTAGCTAGACCATTGCAGTTCTGGGTTGCTGGTTTTTCCCCTCAATGAACAATCATGGGCAATAGAAAATATGTCTTACTGATACTAATATTTTCAAACTGAGATTTTGTTGAATACCATTGGCAAGGCAGATATCCTGATAACTGAAATACCTCAAAAATAATGTTTTATGAGAGTATTTTCCCCTTTATTTCAAATGCCAGTAAAGTAGAAATAAAACTCCTTACAATGATATAAGAAACATGTGCTAATGTGTATGAAATTTCTACTTGAAAAGGCAAAAATAGATTTTCTTTACTTTAAAATGGGTAAAAATAAAATGTGGGCTTTAAGGTTCTTTGAGTGTGAGACCTACTACTTTGTGCAGTTTTTCATTTTTATTTCTTGAGTTAGTGCATATGGCTAGATCCTGTGCTCATTGAAGTCAATGGGAAGGCTCTCATTAACTTGAATGATATGGATCAGGGCCATAGTAAAGTTACAATGCACTGCTAGCTGGGAGTAGGGAAGAAATCGTCCCTCCCACCCATTTTTGATTATGGAGACAAATAGTAGCTGTGAGGCTGAGGATGAAGGAAAGAACAGAGACCAAGCAATCTGTGGATAACATTCAAACTTGAGAAAATTGAACACAGGTAAAAGAAAAACAATCACTTTATATATGGAGATTTTATGTAAGGTTGTAACATTGAAAGAGTGACAGTCACTCACTGTGTATTTGTACAATGCATGGTTGAATCTTCTGGGTGCTATTGCAATATAAAGGTTTAATAATGGGTACTGTTTTTAAACTACTATTCTATAACAATGGGTGATTCAGTTAAAATGAAGCCAAAACAATAATTCGCGCACGCGTGTGTGTGTGTGTGTGTAATGTATATAGTGTGCATGTACTATACTCAGAACACCTATTAAATCTTGGATTTAATATGAATTTATAGACATTAGAGGAAGACAGATTGTTCAGTTCCCTTTTTTTTTATCACCTCAATAAGAGGTTTGGCCTCTTCAAATTTGGGGAAGATTTGTGTACGTGAGTCAAAATTATCATCTGTTCATGTAATTTGATCAACAAGTTGTTGCCCATTGAAGCAAATTTCAGGGGCCATATCACCAAGGGCAAAAATGACAATCAGAATAATAATTTTGATTGTTCACTAGGATTATATTACGTTTCTTTTGATGATAAATGTATTCAAGGGTGTATCTTAGATCTTTTCACTGCCATCTAGTGTTTCTTTAGAGATAATCATGCCAATTTATTTTGGTCTTTTTTGTTTATTTTGAGTTTGAATAGTAATAACTGAGGGCACAGGGTTGCCCAGATGAAGAGGAGATTCAGTATTAAAGAATGCTAAGCAGACCTTTTTACAGTTGGTAGTACTCTTTTATGGCATAAGCAAGCTGAAATTCTGCTTTGTTACTCAAGTGTAAAGATTTTTTCCCCTCATCATCCAGCTTCTGCTTCTAAAGAGTCCAATGGACATTAACAAAAGTCTCACAACACATGAAACTTATGTTTAAATATGCAACATCTGCTCTTCTTTCTTAATAGTCTCTCCCCCATGCTTTCCTTTTCTATTAAAGCTTCTCTGTTTAGCACGATGGAAGTTGAAGAATAATCACTTGCAATATAAATATGATTGAGCCATGCCAATTGAGCCATAGCCACACTCTGAAATCTGTTAATCACTTAGATACAAATGACCCCACTTCTGTTCTGGAGTCTGGGATTCATCTTGGATACTTTTTTTCTGTTTTCATGGGGAAAAAAATCCCACTGTATGCATCCGCACCAATACCCCATATTCTCAGAGTCATAGGAAGCAAGTATGAGGCAGAATGATCCTTCTAGCTCCATCCTGTCAAAGGCTCCCATAGCACTGAGATGTGTGCAGATTGTCTAGCAGGAAACTCTTATTTCTGCTACTAGTGATTTCTCAGAATCATGGACAAGTATTGCACCCGTACCCACAGGTACTGCAGCTCATGATAGTGTTCCTCAGTGGTTAAATCTTGTGGTGATGCACTCTTTAGCAGCAGTTCAGAATGTTCTTCTCAGTAGCAGAAAATCATGAGAGCTACTTCATGAGAATTTATTAGAGCTACTTAATATAGTAAATGGAAGTGCTTCTCCATCTGGGCAGCTAGTCATGATGTGACTTTTACACAACCTACAATTCAGAAGGTTTTTGGACTGTCTTTTTTACATTTCAAAGAATCTGGTCTAATGGTTAGCTCTATTAAGGTACATTTGGATGACATTTCAACCTTTCATCCTTATGTTGCTGGAAGGATTGTTTTTAGTAATCCTATGACAACCAGGTTCCTAAAAGGATTAAATAAACGTGTTCCCCCCTGTTGGAGATCCAGCTCTGCCTTGGGACTTGAATTTAGTTGTTAGCTCTTATGGAACCGCCATTTGAAGCCTTAGCCTCTTGCTCAATGTTACACCTCTTGGTTTTGGTTGCCATTGCCTCTGTGAGGAGAGTGAGGGAGCTACATGCTGTGGTAACAGATCCTCCATATACTATATCCTACAAGGGGAAGGAGCAGTCTAGGCTGCACCCTAAGATTTTTTCCAAAGTGGCGGCTGATATTCATCTCAGTTAGTATACTTACTCGTCTTTTTCCAAAGCCACATGCTCCAAAGATGAACAAAAGCTGCACACTTTAGATATGCACTGAACACTAGCTCTTTTACCTGGGTAGAACAAAGCCCTTTTGGGTTTCTTCCCAGCTCTTCATTTTCTACACAGAACTAATGAGAGGCCACCCTATTATGGTAAATGGCTCTCTAAGTGGATTGCCAGCTGCATTATGTTACTCCTGGGGGAATTCTGCACCACTGTGCATGTGCAGATTTCATGTGCTGTGCAGAAATTTTTCCCCGCAGAAACTACATTCTGCTGAAATGGTTCTCCAGTTATGCCTTTGTTCACCAAGGGCCGTTGTGGCACTAGAACAGAGAGCAGCAGCTCCCGGGACAGCCCCTGCTGCTGCCTTCCTCACAGGGCCTTGTCTAGGGGCATGGGATATGAGAGGATGGACAGCGTGGGCACATAGAGCTGCTGGGGGGGTGTCACAGTCTGAGTTTCAGAAGGGCTAGTGGGGGGGAACAGAGAGTGGGGCAGGGGCTGATTGGAAGTGGAGGTGCAGGACCACATGGGGAAGGGGAAGGGGGTGCAGGGACACATGGGGACAGGGAGGAGGGTGCAGGGGGATGGGAGAAGGAGAGGAAGAGGGAGGAATGGAGATGGGCAGATGTGCTTGACTGAATGAGAGAGGCTAGGGGGTCAGCCGGTTCTGCATGGTGGAGGCTCCCTAACCATCCCTCCCCAACCATAATAACCTCTGTTCCATACTTTTCCATCCACACCCAACAATCCTCCAAGTTCACACCCAGGCTCCTTCCCAGCAATTACTTCCCTCTCCCTCAGCTCCTCTTTTATCTCTGACTTCCTCAAGCTTTTGCACTGCTTATGAGGAGTGCAGGAAATACATTTTAATATTGTAGTTTTAATGAATTATTACCTAGAGTTCCTATTAAGGAATTTAGTTGTCAAAAACATTTCCTGAATCTTTTTTGTAGTTTGTACTGTTAGACATACTTGCTGACAGATTTCTGAAATTAATTACCAAAATAATGGAAACTGACATGATTATATTGTGTTGTTTTGACAAAATATGCAGAATTTTAAAATATTGTGTGCAGAATTTTTAATTTTTTGGTTCATAATTCCCCCAGGAGTGCTATCCTGCTAAAGGTATATCACACCTCCTGAGAAGTTGTCAGCACATTCAAGTAGGGTGCATTCGGCCTCTGCTGCATTTGTGGGAAACATTTTTATTGTCAACATTTGTAGAACAGCAATGTGGTCCTCATTTGACGCATTTGCTTGATATTATACAATTACTATGGGTCCAACCACCTCGGCTCCAGAACTTACAGTACAACATATCTTTGTTTGCATGTTTTGAAGGGAAGGCCTAAAATAGAAAAATGTTGCAACTTCATTTGTGTAGTGGCTTCCACCACTTCATAATTTGGTAGACTGTTACCAAAGTATAACCTCCTGGCATTTCTTCAGTTATTGCTGTTTATCATGCTGATGATATTGTATATATGCTAAGTAGATATACTAAAAATATGAAAAATTTGTTGGAAACTTACTGCATAGCCTCTTATCAAAGTGAAACAAATGATCTTAATTGCTTTAATTTGATTTTCCCAATAAATCCCAAAGCACCAACTATATTATAAATGAATGGCCTGTGAAACTTCAGCTTAAAAAAAAAATCCCTTTTTGATTTATTTAGGTGTCAAGAAGCCTATGAAATAATAAAAAAACAAAACAAAACAAAAAACCCCACCTTCTGGAGCTTTAAAACTTCTAAACTACTTTCTTTTTTTAAATTTAATTTTGTTAAACTGGGTTTTGGACCGAGAGAGTACAGTTCAGAGTGAATTTTCTAGAACTGATTTTATAACCTCTGTGAAAAGGGATTTATACAATAAAGACTAATATAGCATCACAAGTGGTGCTGTAAAGTAAATGTCAAAAGAAATAGGATATATTTAATTCTGTTTTCGTTCTGTACTTGAAGGAAGTGTCAATCCGGAAAGTCACTTCTCTGATCAGAGGAAATTAGTGGAGTGATGTGCAGTTCTCAAAGGCATTTTTCATTAACTGTGTCAATGTGCAAGAAGCACAAGATATGCAGCTGCTTTAGGTATGAATACAGTTAATAGTCCTTTTGAAGTCACAGGAGATTCAAAATGCATGCATGTAATCAGCTGAATCTATATAGTGGATAATACAAAGCAGGCACAGTTAGAAATGACTTAGAATTCATATACTGTAATGTGTTTGGTCAAGGTTAATCTCAGAAATTATCACAAGAAATTAAGTGTGTGTGTGTGTGTGTGTTTAGGGGATAAACCAATACTAAAACCTTTTATTAGATGTGGAACATTATCGCAAGACTTATTAGAATAATTATAACTTAGGGTGTATCTACATCTTCATTAAATTAATTTTTCAGGATCTTATAACTATTGTAAACTATTGTTGTGAACTGAAACTTTGTTTAAAGCCTTGATGGAGAAAATAAATATTTTTAAATATTGAAAGAGAAATATGTTGACATTTTTACAGTTATAGCAGGGCAGGCAAAACACCTACTGAATTCAGACACTTTATTATACTGCTCTAACTTTAAAAAGGCTTCATTTTTTAGAAGGTGAATTTATTAGTGTAGATGAACAATAGTGGTGAGGACCCTGTTTCCACATAGACTAGAGAGGCATGAAAGAGAGAGGTGTAGTTCATAATATGGATTAATGCATTTGTGCATCTTGAAGAATTATATATTGGAAAGAGAGAATAAATCATTAATAAACATTTTAAATAGCAAAAATAGTTTAGTCACATTTTCTCTCTTGTGGTGCTGTGAAAAGTACTCAGATAAAAAGAAAAACTAAGAATATAGATATTATGCTAAGGCCTTGTTTACACACAGTTAGTGTGTCAATTTAACTAAATCAGTAGAAAGTCAATTTAGTTAAATCGGTACTGAAACTGTGTGTACACAAGCCTGGAGGGTCAGATCTTTAAATATGTCTAAGGAGCCCACAACACAACTTGTAGCATAGAACTCACCTCTGCATGTGCATAATCTTGTGTACGCTATGTAGGGCCAGTCTCCAGCTGTAGTTAGAGCAGCTTAAGGACTGCCAACAGCCTTTAAAAGTGAAAGCGACAGAAGATGATTGGTGCAGTTTAGTGTGTCATGGCCATGCCCTGTTTCCTCCAGCCATTCTTCCTATCCAGCCAGTAAGAAAGAGGATGACACTGGAGCCATTTAAGGCCTTCAGTAGATCCCTCTTAAACAAGAGTGATTCTGTTGTGGTAGATAATCATAGAATTAAAGGACTGGAAGGGACCTCGAGAGGTCATCTAGTCCAGTCCACTGTATTCATGATAGAACTAAGTATTGTCTAGACCATCCCTGGCAGGTGTTTGTCTAACATGCTCTTAAAAATCTCCAGTGTTGGAGATTCCACAGCCTTCCTAGGCAATTTATTTCAGTGCTTACCTACCTTCACAGGAAGTTTTTCCTAATGTCCAACCTAAACTGCCCTTGCTGCAGTTAAGCCTATCCTTATGCTGACATTCACAAAAGATTTCACGAGAAGTGTGGGAGAATGCTGCTGCACTGTTGGAGGATCTGGCTTAAGTGTTGTAAAACACAATAAGTACATGGGGAAAAAATGGAGAAAACTTTTTCTCTAATATTTCAGTTATAGTAACCTTAGCTGTTACTTGTGACTAACTGTAATATTGTACAGTTATGGCTGAGATTGTCAGAGAAAGCTAAGGGAGCCAGGTGCTCAAATCATACCAAATTTCAGTGGGATTTGGGAGACTAGCTCCCTTAAACCCTGAAAATCTCACCCTATATATTTTAAACTCTCTTATTAAATCTTTGTATTACGAGAAAGTGCCTAGTTGCTACCTTACTTATTTCTTTTTCCCCTATTCTCTGTATCATTTCTTTTTTTAATACAAGCTATTCAGGCCAATGACTGTGCTGTCTTTTATATTTGGAAAGTATCTAGAGTCTTGTGGACCTTACTGGACACACATAACAGCAGGCAAAAACAAAAATTAGAAATATGATTTTTCAGATTGACAATGTTCCTTTTAAATACACTTGTGAAGCTGTTATTTCCTTTTAGGGGAGCACAGAATTGTATTTTAATATTAGCGAGTAGAAGTGACCTGAAAACAGAGAAGTGGTTTGAATTTGCTAGTCAGGGAGCACCAAATTAACCATTTCAACCAGGTTAGAGGAAATTTAGTGGGCCCAATGGGGAGTGACAGTGTCTGGTATGAAGCTTCTCAAGTTGCAAGTGCCAGCATTGCTAAATACACATGTTTAAAATCTAGAAAGAAGACTAATAAGAGTTTTGATTCCAATCTGACATGCAAACTAAATCAGTTGCCTTGTTTGTGCATCCTTATTTTGTATGTTTGTATTGCAGCATCACTTCAAATGGCCTTTTGTCTTGCAAAAAGCAGAAAACATGTAGGAAAATATTCCATGGGTAGAGGTGGTCATTACAATGCTCCCTGTTTTCAGATTGTTCAATGCTTCTTTAGATTTAGCTGCATCACTGGCCTCTCAGCAAGTGACCATCTGCTCTCCCCTCTCCAACTAGCCTCAGAACATTCTGTTTTTCCCCACTAGCTACACAGCCCCAGGTCATCAAGCCCCTTCAAGCCTTATGTGTACTTGAATCAATAAGTGGAGCTGGAATTCAAATACTGTAATGGTGCCTAACAGTTTAGGAGTCAAGAATCATTTGATTTAATCCTGAGTGTGGGTAGGAAAGAACAGACAGGATGGAGCCTTAAGGATCATATCAGCATATGCATATTAGAGTCTAAAAATATGTTTGAATGAGTCTGAAAATAAGTAGCCTTTTATCCCTCTTAATTAAAGTATTCAAAATTCATAGCTGTGCTTTTGAATATGGTGAAACACACAGAAAATACTACGACCCAAAAAGTGAGGGGCTTAGTTATCCTACAGTTAGTTTTAGGAAAAAGCAATACTACAATAAAACTTGAGAAATTCTTGTCTCAAAAATACACAAGGCTGGAAGAGCATATCTTTGAGTGCAGAAAGGTTTTGTTCTGTAAATAATTTTTTTGTCAGATTTTATATGAAAATTTAAAATAAAACACAGGGAAATGATTGACGGGAGTAGTTATACTTTTCCATCCAGGAACCATTTGAAATAGTTCATATAATTAATTACTAAGTGGAAAAACAGGAAGTGTTGTGCTTATCTCCCCCCACACACACACACACCTGATTCGTGCGCACCTGCATGTCTGAAAACAGAGTGTAGTGTTTTAATAAATCTGAGTTTACTATTTTTGTCCTGTGACAAAAACAATTTTTTCTGTATTTTCACTTCATATGTGGTACTGTTAGCTCATCTAGTTTTTTTCAAGTTGTTTTTCACAATTCTGTGGTTAGTAATTTTCCTCTTCAAGGGCATATCCATGACAATATGGAGGGTGTTTATGAGAGCACCCTTCTACCAAATAGGCAAGAGTTTTATGATGTCCCCAGTGATAAAACTTGCATTTTAAAGGTGGAATTGTGGCCTATTAGATCATCTCCAAAACAAATTTTTACAGTCTGTCTTGTGGGTAGACATTTCTGCTTTGTTGACTCAAACTTGAGCAAGCTCATTATAATTACACCAACAATTTGGCAGCTTTTCTGTCCACCTTATAGTCCATTCATCCAATCCATACTACTTTAACTTGCTGGCAAGAATACTGTGGGAGACCATATCAAAAGTTTTGCTAAAGTCAAGGTATATCATGTCCACCGCTTTCCCCATATTCACAGAGCCAGGTATCTGATCATAGAAGGCAATCAGGTTGGTCAGGCATGACTTGCCCTTGGTGAATCCTTGTTGATTCTTCCTGATCACCACCTTCTCCTCCAAGTGCTTCAAAATGGATTCCTTGAGCACCTGCTCCATGATTTTTCTGGGGACTGAGGTAAGGCTGACTGGGCTGTAGTTCCCCAGATTCTCCTTCTTCCCTTTTTTAAAGCTGGGCACTATATTTGCCTTTTTCCAGTCGTCTGGGATTTCCCCTGATTGCCACGAGTTTTCAAATATCATGTCCAATGGCTCTGCAGTCACATCAGCCAACTCCCTCAGCACCCTCGGATGCATTGCATCCGGCCTCATGAACTTGTGCATGTCCAGCTTTTCTAAGTAGTCCTTAACTAGTTCTTTCACCACTGAGGGCTTCTCACTTCCTCCCCATTCTGTGTTGCCCAGTGCAGCAGTCTGGGAGCTGACCTTGTCTGTGAAGACCAAGGCAAAACAAGCATTGAGTACTTCAGCTTTTTCCACATCATTGGTCGCTAAGTTGCCTACCCCATTCAGTAAGGGTACCACACTTTCCCTGACCACCTTTATATTGCTAACATACCTGTAGAAACCCTTCTTGTTACCTTTCACATAGCTTGCTAGCTTCAACTCCAATTGTACTTTGGCCTTCCTGATTACATCCTGCATGCTCGAGCAATATTTTTATAATCCTCTGTAGTCATCTGTCTCCTCCTTCGTCATCTGTTCCTTTTTGTGTTTAAACTCACCAAAGATTTCTCTGTTAAGCCAGGCTGGTCGCCTGCCATATTTGTTATTCTTTCAGCACATCGGGATGGTTTGTTCCTGCACCCTCAGTAAGTCTTCTTTAAAATACAGCCAGCTCTCCTGGACTCCTTTCCCCCTCATATTAGCCTCCTAGGGGATCCTGCCCATCAGTTCGCTGAGAGAGTTAAAGTCTGCTTTCTGAAGTTCAAGGTCTGAAGTTGTAAGTGCTATTGTGAAATTGAAACACAGTAAAAGATCAGGGGTAGATAATGTACTAGCAGCATTACTAAAATCAATTGGTGACGGTCATATTGATTTCACGTGGAAAATTTGCAGCGATGACTAGAAATTGGCCAGACAATTGGACAAAGGAAATCTTTCTGCCTTTACTAGGGAAAGGGGGTGTAACAGAGTGCAGTAACTATTTTACCAGCTCTCTGATATTGCATGTGAATAAAATGCTGCTCTGCATAATTCAGAATTGCATGAGGGCAATGATAGAAGCAGAATTATCACCACAAGAAACTGGTTTCAGAGAGAAATGAGGCACACATGCTCAAATTGCAAATATCTGTCATATCAGTGAGAAACACAGGGAGTATAATCACCTATTGATTGTGTTTCATTGACTACTTCAGAAGTCACTTTAATGTCCCTTTTTTGCAGAATAATTACTGTGTTCACAAAGACAGAGCCAGTATTTGCTGATATTTAGGCTATTTTGCAAGTCCCATTTGCTGATATTTAGGCCATTTTGAAATTCCCATCCCTTTCTCAGGCTATTCTTGAGGGCGGAGTGGATAATAATGGTGGTGGTTTACTTTGATTTTTGTCCACTTGTAAATAAATTTTGTTTAAATATATATGATCTGAGATCTGTAATTGGACACATTTTTATAATTAAAATAACATATTTGGGGTCACTGGGCTACCTCAGCAATTAATGCCATAGCTGCTGGAAATGTTTCCTCCAAACTAAAGTATAAAAGTATCCATGGCTACTTGACAATGTTTATAAAACTTCTAGTAGGGAAACATTAACAAAATTGCTATCAGTAAACAATGTGTCTTAAATGCCAACCTACTTTACAGTGTATTAATAATCACGGTTATATCTAGCTTTACTCAGGACCTCTCTGAAGGCATCTGAGCTATAGACACACATTATGGAAGATGATCTTAAATGTCATTGAACAAGAACATGGATATTTCACTAGATCACACAAAGGTGGTGTGATTAAGATATGGAAGGGTAGATGAGGTCTTCTTTTTAAAGGTAATGGAAAAATCCCTGCAGCTTTCAGGCTTTACAGATTTTCAAACCAAGGTAAGCTGCCCGAGTACAAGTCATTTTTACACCAGTGCAATGCATCTATACTCGAAGTTTGCAGTGGTGCCTCTCTACTGATGTAGATATACCGGTGCAAAAAAGTGTAGACAAGGTATTAGTAAAGGCTTGCATGTGTAGAGAGAAAGAAGAGTCAAAGGTGACCCAAATTTATGAAATGAATTGCTGCCCATAACAGTGGAGAAAGATACAGAGGTTATAGCTGTAAACTGTATTCCTTTTTATTGTACATTCTGTTCTTTTTTTGTCTATTACCTCACTTTCATGTATGTACTCCTATTTCTCTCATTTCTGCATAGACTGTATGGCAGTAGCACACCAAGTTTTAAAGTTAGTTTTTAAAGACCATTTTGGTGCTGTGGCAGAATGGGTTCAGACTGAAATGGCAGGAGTAAATGCATGAAATAGAAAGTCACGTTGGAATAATCAGACACAGGTCAACAATTTCACCATTTGCTTTTGCTCTTGGAAAAAACCAGGGTGGTGGCATAGTGGCTGTCATTTCTGAGGAAGAACTCAGCATTTCAAATCACAGCTGATTAAACCCTGAGCCTACTCCAACAACAAAATATAGGGATCTGCTCTCTGAAGTAATGGTAGTAGTTTAATACCCCATATCTACCTGTTCTGAGCAGAGGCCAAAATAGGAAATTATGGGGTGTTTCAAAGTTTTTTTTGTTGAGGGTGTTATGTATCTGTTCAGTATTTCCTCTTCCCTTATGACATTGTGCCAGGTGGATTGATTTAAGTCAAGTCTATTTAAATCATGATTTAAATCACCAAGTGGAAAAATCTCAATGTAAGTAATCTATTTTTCTAAAATCAACTTTTCTATTTGTACTTCAGTTCCTTTCTGAAAGTGAGTTCTTATTGGTTGATATAACCATTCAACCGTGTTTATTTACAACTAAATATACCAAATCTAGTATAAAGGCTCTGTCTTTTTGCTACCTAGGAGGGTACACTATAACTATATGCATTTATTTAAGCAATTATATATCTTAACATTTTCAGATCCTTGTTTGTTATACATTTTTAGTTTGTTAGAAAATGGTAAATGATATATTGCTTATTTACTAGATAATTAACTTTTTGCTTATGATTTGTGTCAAGCTGCATTAGGATGGTATCTGGAATTTAATTAAATATACAAAACAGCATAAAGATTTATTTTTATTAAATGAAAATAACCTTAAATACTTTGCTTGATTCAAGAAGTTTATATATCCAGTCTTTTCATCTATGCTGTTTTTCTGGAATTTTCTGGTTCTAATTACAAACTCATCAGTGGTTTTACTGGATGATGAAGAAGGTTTTTTGGTACAGGTAATTTGCTGTCTGACATATATTTTGTTGCAGCACTGCTGGTGGTACCAGCAGATGACTTTGAAGTTGTAGACGGTGTAGAGTGATGAACATTCAAAACCCCTTATGGGTAAGATGGACCATGAAATAAAATGGTAAAAGAAAGTCACTCACTCATTGAGTAGTACTCAGTTCACTGCTTTAAAAAAGTGAGATTGTAAATGAAAGATTCCTTCTACTGCAGCTGTTTTACCACTGTTTAAATATCATCATTTATTCTAAACCCAATTTTATAGGGGAAATAATAAATCAGAAGGATTATCTACATCTAAACCCTTATCTCTAGCAACATACCAAACAACTTGACAAAAATTTGTTTAAATGTTAAAATTCATAAATGCTTATAGAACTTTACATGTAATCAGGAAATCTTCTCCAATATGTTTGATCATATTGAACAATAAAAAAAATTGTAGAATTTCATCAGTAACAGGAAAAAAATGCAATTGATAAATACTCCAACAACTAACATACCAATTGTATTTTGAACATACACATTTTGAAATTCATTGGTAATCCAACCAAAAAACTTATATTGTTGTAATAAATTTGTGATAATTTACTAGCATAGTAAGACACAGTAGCCAGTCCATAAGAATGGTTCAAAAATAAGTTTACTGACCAGCTGATCCAGGTCGTTCAGACATGGCCACATCATCTTCAAAGTCATTGTCTTCTGACGAGTGGTATTTTTTGTCGTTGTTTCATTCTGACAGTCAGGCCTTGCATCTCTTTGTTGCACTGTTTACATTTGGCACATGTTCCTTTTTTACCCAGAGATACAGGAATTTTTAAAACATATTCCCCAATAGGGTCTATTTTAAAAGCTACGGCAATGATAGTTTTTTTTTCTTCAGTTCCCAGGTGTTGAAATCCATGCTAGAGACTGCACCCTAAAGAATGTTGTCACTTCTTCCCATAGTGTCCTGCTTTGACATTAGTGTTGCTCCTTTGTTTGCATACTCTGCTCCTTGTTCCATGTTATGTAACTCCCCCATCCTTACTCCCAGAAAAGCAGAAGAACTAACAACAATCCAAGACTTCTGCTACTGTAACCCACATGCCTTTTGGACGACAGTGTTTATTTAAGATACAGAGAGGGAAGCATTTGAGAAATTAATGGATTTCTGTTTGTTCCTCTGCATACACATGCAAGGAGACAGAGCAAAGTTATTCACTGGAAGTGCCCAGAGCCATCCAGAAGCCAGGTTTGGTAGTTACTGGGCAGATCAGTGTTTTTCCATGAGCTGGAGAGTAGGTTTCCATGTGGGTGGATCATAAATATTCATAATGCAAGAACTGAGCCAATCAGAGCTCAGGTAAGAAGAACCTATAAAATAAGAGTTTGAGATCACCCAAGTGGGCTCAGTAGATGATCTTGATGAGGTACAGGTGTCTCCTAGAGTTAGAGGCTGAGTTCTAACACCTGTCTCTTGCACAAGTAGTGCAACCCCTGGCTTCCCCCACTGAATCAAGCCTTTAACACAGTACATGATTTGTTGTGCCATATTTATAAAGCTTGACCTCAAAAGTTAGATGTTTTTCCCTTGATTTTTTTCTTTATATGGAAAAGCAGCCTTTAACTCAAAGTTTTTGATAGAGGCTCATGAATTCAGCATATTTCTTTTTTTTATTTAAATGTTTGAAGAGACTATAAATTTAGGCCTTAACATATTTTTTTATTAAATTCAGATTTAATTTTAAACAGCTTTAGTTTTAAAAAGAAAAACTTATAATTCAAGTAACAAAATAAAAAGTGAGATTTTTGATGTTTTCAAGAAATTGGTTTTTATCCACCCTACGTTTGTGCTAGTTTAATGTGGCATTAATGCATATATTCCAAGATGGCACCCACATGCTAGTGAAGTCATTTGTCTGTCTAATGACTCTGTCAGAGTATAAAGAAAGGTCTGATATGGCTAAACATTGTGGGATGTTCTGTTTCCCAGGGAGAGCTAAATATGTGCAAACTAGTCTTATTTCAGGACAACTGTGAAAACAAATTGTGATAAAAGCTGCTTCTGATTAAAACATGTTTTCGTTAGTCTTTTTTATGTATGTTCATCATCTGTGTGCCATTACTGATAGAGTAAGAAGTTGCTTGGATACTAGCATGAAGGGCAGGGTATAAATATGTAGAGGAAAGGATATTACTGCATAGTCTAAAATATATTTATCCTGTCTTACTGTAGGTCCCAAAGTTGTATGGGGATTTCATCCTAGTCATTCTGACTATGTCAGAAATAGCACAAAGTTTGGAATATTTGATAATCTTGGCTTAGAGACCAGGTCAGGAACAGCAGGGTGGTTGTACAGGTACTTGTGGCCTTTGTATGGCACAAAGTACTTGCACTCAACCCTGATGGAGATGAGTTGCAGGGAGGAGGGAGTTTGCCAGAGGACGTTAGTGGTGATCTTAGAGACCCCATCGTGAAGGGGCAGAGCCACCCTGGCTGGTGCTATGAAGCAAAGGACATGGAAGAAGGCTCCTCGAGCAACTCCGTCTGGAGACCCAGGTTGTCAGCGACTGGACAGACCTACCCGGCAAAGTGGATGAGGTTCTCCCATGGGTGGCTGAATGGGGCATCTACCCTTTGCATTCTTTGTTACAGTCGATCTTAAGACTACCTACTTCATTTGAGGAACCTGGAACAGTCCTTTATCAGGATGTATCTGGTGACCATTTCTGCCTTTCATCTGCCAGTCCAGGGCCAGACGGTGTTCTCCCTTGACATGATGGTCAAGTTCCTCAGAGGTCTTGAGAGACTTTTTCCACAAGTTCGGTCCCCGGTCCCTCAGTGTTATCTCAACTTGGTTCTGTCCCGGCTCGCAGACCCACCCTTTGAGCCTTTGGCCTCTTGCTCCCTGTCTCACCTATTGTGGAAGGTAGATTTCCTGGTGACGTTGGCTTGGTAAGTCTTTGAGCTGCGACCCCTGACCTCAGAACCTCTGTACATGGTCTTCTATAAGGACAAGGTCCAGCTCCAGCCCCCACCTGGCCTTCCTTCCTAAGGTGGTATCTACTTTTCACATGAGCCAGGATATTTTTCTTCCGGTCTTCCGCCCTAAGCCTCATGGATGTAAGAAGGGCCCTGGCTTTCTACCTAGATCAGACAAAGCCTTTCCGTAAATTGACTCAGCTTTTCATCTCTACAGCTGATAGGATGAAGGGTCTCCTGGTGTTCATGTAGAGGATTTCTAACTGGATCACCTCTCGCATTCGGACCTGCTCTGAGTTGGTGGGAGTCCCTCTGCTGCTGATCGTCAGAGCCCACTCGACCAAAGTGCAGACATCTTCAGTGGCCTTCCTGGCACACTTCCCGATCCAGAACATCTGTCAAGTTGTGAAGTGAACATGTGCATCGAGGACCACGGCTCACAATGCCATCACTCAGCAGGCCAGAGATGACGCTGGGTTCGGCAGAGCGGTGTTGTAATCTTCACGTCCATGAACTCGTACCCACTTCCAAGAGGTGACTTCCAAGCAGCACAAAAGTTGAATGGACATGAGCAAGCACTTAAAGAAGAAAAGACAGTTACCTTTTCTGTAACTGGTGTTCTTTGAGAGGTGTTGGTCATGTCCATTCCACAACCTGCCCTCCTTCCCCACTATCAGAGTTTCTGGCAAGAAGGAACTGAGGGTGCGGGGAACTGGCAATGCTCTGTATACCATGACATGTGTGTGCCGCTCCAGAGGGCTCCAGAGCTGGTCCCCTACAGATATTGCTGAGGGAAAAACTTCTGGCATCAGTGCATGTGACAAGCACACACACCTAAACTGAATGGACATGGGCAACACATCTCAAAGAACACCAGTTTTTTTTTTTAAAGAATACATTTTATTAATAATGATAAAAAGAAAGAAAATCCATCTGGGAACTTGGGCATTTGCTAGATTTAAAAAAAAAACCAAACACTACAATGATTTAAGCATCAATAATAGCTTTCTTGAGGTCCAGTTCAAAGGTTACAGGCAAAACAAAAAGCATCTGGGATTAGCACAGAGAAGAACACCAGTTATAGAAGAAGGTAACTGTCTTTTAAATCAACTGAAGTGTAAGCTTGTCATCTTAGATGGATACCTTTGCGGAGAGTTAAAAGTGTGGTGCTGGATGGCTGAGTTTCACTTCTTAGATAATGTTAGAAAGCACCGTCAGTCTAGAGAGGAGGCGGGTCGAAAGCCTGAGTGTAGTAACTTTAAAATAAGGTTACTCTGCCACTAGAGGGCACATGAATATTTAGTTTACTTGTATAACTTAGTGCATTGGAGAGGAGGTTTTATTTTTAGAGCCTTCTAATGATTCACAGGACCTGAGAAGAATGCCAGAGATGGAAATGAGATAGTAAAAACATTGGTATCAGTAAAGCCAAAAATTCCCATGTTAAGTGTTTCATAACCTAGTAAATCTCAAATCACTAGCTTTCTGAATTTTGGGAATAAAATTAGTTTGCTGGAACAATCCATAGCATGAGTCTTGTAAACAGTGAGGGAATATGGGAGAAAATACAAAAAAAAAAATTCATCAAATTATTTTTAAAATTTGTTATCTTTTTTTGCTCCAATGAGGATGGTCTGATGCAGCATATTTTTTAAAAAAATATTTTTTATCCCATGATCAGGTGTAAATTAGCATCAGGAAAAAATATTAGCCCCCAGGATACTATTGTAGCTATGTAATTTCCATGTGCCACAAGAGAAGGGACACATACTGCTAGGAAACAAAAATCAAGTTGCAAATGAAGGAGGTATTATGAACAAGCAGACCATTTCATAAGACACTTTCCTCTCTACCTTCCTGCATAATTCTGACCTAGGAGGTAAGGTATATTAGAGAGCACAAGGCTTCAGATAAATTGCATTTTACAAGATGAAATAAATCCTCCTCAAACACTGAATTATAAAGCTTATGTGAATCCTTTAAATGCAGAAACTTTCTCCAAAAAGTAAGATTGACACATCTCTTCAGCAAACACAACATCCACTTTTTGACGAACTCCAATTATCTTTGCTTCCATCTCTCCCATTTTATGAAAAAGTACACATTCATCCTTCTTAGTTGTAAATACTTTATGGAACACTTTTTTATGTGTCAGGACACTTTCCAATGAATGAGTTTTAGTAAGAAATATGCCTTATTTACAGAATTCCTGTGTAAGTGTCCTCTCCTTCCTGTTCACAAAGCCTTAATAGTAATTGGGGGATATAAAATATTTTCTTGGCACTTTTTGATTGCATGTTTTTGTTTTTAAACATTTTTTTTGGCAGTGGCCTGCTTTGTCAGTACAGATTGGATGCAGATAGGTTTCATGAAAATTGATATTGGATTTAGGCTTTGTATTCATGTACATTTAAAATGGAATAAGTGGAGAGGTGAGGGAATTGTTCTTATTCATTGTATTTTTTCCCCTTTAGAGGTCTTGTAAATACCCGTTGGGCTATGTATATCCTGGGGTTTTTCCTTAAAATTTCCCACTATTGCACTATGAGTGGTGCATCTGCAGCAGTGATGATAACAATGGGAGTTCTAGCGTAGCTAAGGCACCAGCATTTTTACTTCCGTGTCATCTAACTGCGCTCAAAACAAGTGTATACAACTGTGACAGACCCAGGAGTCTGGTAGAGGGCAAATATACTGGTCACTGGATGAGTACTTTTCTGTTCCCTGAGTGACCAGGGCAGGGGCTGCACTAGAGTAATCAGGAACCTGCTAGAACCAGTTAAGGCAGACAGGCTGATTAGAACACCTGCAGCCAATCAAGGCAGGCTAATCAAGGCACTTAGGTTTAAAAAGAAGCTCACTCCAGTGAGGCCAGGGGGAACCAGAGGAGAGGAAGTGTGTGTGAGGAGCTGGGAGCAAGAGGCCCAAAGAGCTGAGAGTGAGAGGGTGTGCTGCTGGAGGACTAAGGAGTGCAAGCGTTATAAGACACCAGGAGGAAGGTCCTGTGGTGAGGATAAAGAAGGTGTTTGGAGGAGGCCATGGGGAAGTAGCCCAGGGAGTTGTAGCTGTCATGCAGCTGTTACAGGAGGCACTATAGACAACTGCAATCCACAGGGCCCTGGACTGGAACCTGGAGTAGAGGGCGGGCCTGGGGTTCCCCCCAAACCTCCCAACTCCTGATCAGACACAGGAGGAGTTGACCCAGACTGTGGGGAAGATCACTGAGGTGAGCAAATCTGCCAATAAGCGCAGGATCCACCAAGGTAGAGGAGGTACTTTGTCACAACACCATAGTGACAAAAATGATGGTGGCTCCACACGATATCTTCTACTGTTATCATTGACCTCAGTGGAATGGCGTGGAGTTCTAAGAAAAGGATTGATGCAAATATTATTTGATTTTGAAAGGCAGGTAGGGGAGCATACCCAGCATTCTGGACAAAGGGAATGAACTGGGTCTGGTAACCTCAGAAAATAAGATTACAAAAATAGCAAAAAGGGACACGTAGAACAGATGCCAGACCTTCAAGGTAGAAGTGACTTCTTGAGTTTAATATAGTCCCAGAATGCTGACTGCTGAAGATCACATTATTATCTTTTCCCCGAAGACGTGTGATTAGTCTCTCCAAGACAGCAGTGTTCCTCACTTGAGTGCCTGGCTATTTTCTGGACTTGAGAATAAGGCTCTCATATGTCTTGCTTCATTAATTAGCTTGGCAGTAATTTCTTATGCCATTTGGCTGAAAGATAATTCTTATCTTTCATTCTTACAGCAAAATCTCTTGGATCTAGTGGTACTATTCTTCTGGCTATCTCTATTGTTTGTTTTGTGCACGTTTTTTCTTCTGAGATTGAGGCAACTTTCCTTGTAGGGAGGCCTGTATCTAGCTCTGTCAGAAGTCCAGCAGAGCCATTCTATTGTTGCAGAACAGGCAACAGACATCTGTTCCTTCTGCATCCGATAGGGATTAATCATGTTGCTGGTTCAGAAATTGAGAATCAAACTCAGATATTAACTTTAGTCCCTTATGAGAGCTATTACAATGTTAGACTGGTCCTTTAATTTCTTGCCTTTGGCAGGGGTGGTGAGAAGCTGCTATGATGCTAAACATTTCAAAGTATTACATTATATATAACAATTTTATTTTTGCATCTGTCCAGTTGGAGCTATTAGTATGGTTAGTTGTGATAGTGTTATTAATAGTCTCTATGGGCATAGATACTGTGTCAAGAAAAAAAACATTTTGTTCTTCTTCGAGTGGTTGTTCATGTCCATTCCAAGCAGGTGTGTGCGTGCCTCATGCACGCCAGCTGGAATATTTTCTCCTAGCAGCGTCCATAGGGTTGGCCCTGGTGCCCTCTGGAGTGGCGCCACTACGGCGCCCTATAAAGGGGCCCACTGACTCTCCATCTCCTCAGTTCCTTCTTACCGCCAGTGACGGCTAGCTGGAACTTCTCTTGCATAGCAAGTTAGCAATGTCCTATCCTTGTGTATAGTCCGTGTATATAGTTTGTATATAGTTAGTTTACTTAGGTCATTTGTGTATAGTTCTTGGTAGTTGGGGGGGTCCCCCTCCATGCTTTCATTACCTGTTGGGGCATCCCCCGGGTTCCCCAGGTTTAAACTCTGCAAGGACTGCGGGAAATTCATTCCCAAGAGTGACCTGCATTCTGCTTGTTTGAGGTGCCTTGGAGAGAGCCACCAAAAGGACCGGTGCTCTATCTGCAGGGGTTTCCGCCCGAGAACTCTCAAAGACAGAGCTCAAGGACTTAGAGTCCCCCTGATGGAGGCTGCCCTGTGGCCACCCTCGGACCTGGAACCGGCCAAGGCGGTGCCAAGCACGTCTTCCTCAGTGTGGAGTGCCCTGGCACTGGCACCAGGACTTAGGGCCCAACCCAAGTCATCTAAGATGCGGCACCGAACAGAGTCGGGTCATAGGAAGTCGGCCTTGATGCAGCACCGCTCACCATCTCCGGTGCCCACTAAGAAGAGGAAGCCGGTCACCGCACCAGGACCCCCAGAGGCCGACGCCGTCCGCGGGTGCAAGTGGACAGGCTGGGCTATAGCCCTTGGCTGCTCTGTCGACTCTGCGCCGCAGAGAGGGCGGTCAAGTCCAGACCAGCCTAGATCCCCGGACCTCAGTGGAGACTTGCGCCTCCCTTTGACACCGGAGGCATTCGAGGCGGCTCAGACTTGATGGGACTCCCGTCCCTGGCCTCCCCGCACCGTAGTAGGGAGTTGCCTTCCATGACCCGTCCCCTAGTACCATCTGTCCCTGCCAGCAGGTATATGGGATCTTGGGGAGCAATTACCACACAGGTGAGGTGCCAATTAATTTCTTTATTAAAGGAAAAAGGAAGTGGTGGGAATTTAACAATGAAATACAATGGGATGGGGTGTATAGGGTGTTTACAATAGACAATGATGGGGGGAGGGTTCTTATTGAACAGTGTAAGGAGTTCTAACAGTGGGGTTCAGTAAGTGGGGTTCAGCACAATGGGGTACAGTACAGTCAATAAGCCTATCAAAAAGAAATGCAAAATAAAATGGTAGCTTCTATATAAAATGGTCAACAATCTTAGACAGAATGTATTAAGTGGTTGGTGGCCTTATACACAATGTAACACAATGGTATCAATGCAAATACAAAGTATATTAGAAAAGTGGAAGCAACCAATGGGGTGTTATAATTACAAGTAAAACGTGAATATAAGTGAACTTATGCAACGTAATGGTATAAAAAAAAGTTAATGACTTAATTTGTGCTGGGTCAAGGAACAGGAGGTGGGGAAGTGAATGATTAGTGGCAACTGATGAGAGGAGAGTGTGGCTGGAAGCAGCGAGAGACTCTGAAGCCCTGCAGGGTAAGGACAACGGAGCAGTGTGATGATGATCTTCGGTAGGGGAGGGGCAGTGGAGGGGCAGCGGAGAAGTGTAAAGAAGGGCTGGAGAGAGGTTTAAGCAAAAAGCGGACACCAAAAACAAAGGAAAAAAAAGCGGCAAAGGGTTTGGGAAGTTTCACAGGGGGAGAAGCAGCAAGGGGTCGGGAAGTTTGGAGAGAGTGCAGATTTGGGGCTAAAAACAGCAAAGGGTTATGACAGGGAGACACGGAGAAGCACACAGAGGGTGAGATTGGAGCAGGGGAAAAACCAGACACGAATTCAGGCAGCAAAAACCCTATCTATAGACACGGAGATGTACACAGAGGGGGAGATTGGAGCAGGGGAAAAATGGACACGAATTCAAGCGGCAAAAACCTTGTCTATAGACACGGAGAAGTACACAGAGGGGGAGATTGGAGCGGGGGAAAAACAAACAGACACGGGAAAGGTCAGGGAGAAATCGGGACAGCGGGAAGACGAATTTAAGCCGCAAAAACCTTATCTATCTTAACCAACGACTAGGCAAAACAACAAATATCACAATTCTAAGTAAAACTATAACAAGCATCTATACGGAGCAACAAAACAGTAAACTATAACAAGGCAGGTGAACTTACAAGCTTTACAATCTTAACAAAACTATGACTTATTAAACTAAAAAAACCAAAACCTATGGTGCACCTTCTGCTATGGGGAAGTCACAGAGGTCAGAGCGGTATGTGCCCAGGATACAGCTCCCAAGGAAGCCAAGGGATGGTGGCGGAAGCCAAGGGATACAGCTGAAAGCAGGAAGCCCCGAGGCAAAGCCCACAGGAGCAGAGCTTAGCAGCGGCACAAACTTATTTTTAGCAGCAAAGCGCTGGGGAGTTTGAGAGGTTTTAAGACACAGACCAAGGTTTAGCTTGAGTCTGTGTGCTGGGGAAACAGAGCCAGCAGCTAAAATAATAAAATAAAAGTAGGGAAAGTTTCACAGAGGGATTCTTACCAGTCCCCAAGGCAGCAGCAAAGGCAGAAGCAGCAGCAACATCAGAAGAAGCAAGGAGGGCTCGGTACAGTCTCAATAATCAGGAGATCTCTCAGGTAGCAGTTCGTTCTTCGTGGGGGGGGGGGTTCAAAAAACAGGGGTACGCTCAAAAATAAAACGAGAGCGGAGAAAGGACCCCCCAGAACCCCTGGCTGATCAGACCAGACAGCAATGCAGGAACCTTTCTGATGTTTGTTTTAAAAATGTCTGTTTTTAAAGGCAAACTCAGGCAGTTTCCCGCCAGTAATCCTGGTAGGCTCCCTCTGTCACAGGGGAGGAGGCACAGGGAAAAGACTGCAGGTGAGCACAGAAACATGTCTGGCAGAGTCCTGTGCAATAGGTGACTCAAAAGCACATGAGGCCTATGACTCATGCCCAGGATCCTAAAAACACAATAGGTCTTGCAGCTCTGGACATTGCCTGCCCTACACCGAGCCCAGGTTCAATGAGGTGATAACAGGACTAACCCTTTGAACAGGGCAGTGGTCCCATTTAGCACGCAGCACAAGTGGCCTTCCCTTTGAGAAGGGCAATGGCTCTTGTTAAACAACTCAAGGGGCCCTCCCTTTGAGAAGGGCAGTGGCCCTGGTAAACAACTTAACAGCCAGGGAAGGGTGGCCACAGGAGGAGAACAAAAACAAAATGGAGTATGGAGACAGCTGTAAGAAACAAAATGGAACAGACACCATCGAGGGGCAAGCCGGCCATGCTGTCACCTCCCTCCCTGCATCACGCCGCTAGGGCGGCACCGGACCAGATAAGAGGCTCCCCGCTGCCTCAGCAGCACTCTCCAACGGCACCGGGTGCTGCTCCCCCCAGGTCCTCTTATTCAGAGACTTCAGACTCAGAGGCAGACTCTTACCACTCCAGCCGGTTGCGGAGCAGGAGATCAGTTTCGGGGGTTAGCCACCAGCATTACCCACAGTGGCAGCAGCAATGGCATCCGCCCTCGCAGTGGCCGTTTTGGTCCCCCTGGGCCTACCACCAGTCGGTAGGCCAGGAGTTTGGTCTTCGATCAAGGTTGGCCTCGGTCTCCTCGGCATCGGTGGCTCATCCTCAGACTGCACCGCGCCCCGATTACTACGACGTGGATCTGCCTCCGGCTGTTGGGTCACATGACGGTCATGCCAGACTCCAGCTTCACCGCTACAGTCCTGCTTAGCAACAGTATACCGCCTGGCCAGGGACCCCCTGGACTCAGTGGTGTCCATTCCCCACTTGGTGCTAAGCTCACTACGGTGGTGGCTCGACCGGCAGAAAGTGTGCATGGGTGTCCCCTTCGCTGGCCCTCAACCGTCCCTCTCCCTGGTAACGGATGCCTCTGATCGAGGTTGGGGAGCGCACCTGGGACACCACAGGACGCCGGGCTTGTGGTCGCTGGAGGACCTCGAGTTGCATATCAATGTCAGGGAGCTGCGAGGGGTTCGCCTAGCTTGTTTGACCTTCCGGTCCCAACTGGCCGGCAGATGTGTTTCAGTCCTCTCGGACAACACGTCGGCGGTCTTTTATATCAATAAACGGGGGTGCACACTCCTCTCCCCTGTGCAGGGAAGCCCTCGCGTTGTGGGATTTCTGCGTCCACAATGCTACCCACCTGACGGCGTTCTACCTTCCGGGGGAGCAGAAAGACCTGACGGACACCCTCAGCCGCTTGTTCCGGGGTCACGAGTGGTCCCTCCAACGGGACATGGTACACTCAATCTTCCAGCTCTGGGGCTTTCCCCAGTTAGACCTGTTCGCCTCGAGGGAAAGCAGAAAGTGCAGACGATTCTGCTCCCTCCTGGGCTTCAGTCAGGGGTCTCTGTTGGACACCTTTCTCCAGTCTTGGGGGGTCGATCTGCTGTATGCCTTCGCTCCGATCCCCCTGATACACAGGGTGATTTTGAAGATTCGCAGGGACCATGCACGGGTAATCCTGATAGCTCCAGCGTAGCCGCGCCAACATTGGTACACGTCGCTCCTGCACATGTCCGTTCAGGTGCCCCTAATGCTGCCCCTGCTCCTGGACCTGATCACGCAGGACCAGGGCTCCCTCCGCCACCCGAACTTGGAATCTCTCCACCTCACAGCCTGGATGCTCCATGGCTGAACCTGGTGGAGATGCAGTGCTCCCAGCAGGTCAGACAGGTGCTGCTTGGTAGTAGGAAACCATCAACTAGGGCCACCTACCTGGCCAAATGGAAGCACTTCTCAATATGGTCGGGTCAGCGAGGTCACAATCCACTGGGGGTCCCAATCCCCATTGTCTTAGACTATTTGCTCCACCTCAGACAACTGGGCCTCTCCCTCTCCTCGATTCGTGTTCACTTGGCAGCCATCTCGGCTTTCCATCTGGGAGAGGGGGGTACCTCGGTGTTTGCGAACCTGCTGGTTGGGTATTTCCTCAAGGGTATGGACAGGCTATTTCCGCATGTTCGTAAGCCGGCTCCTGCCTGGGACCTGAATCTGGTCCTCTCCGCCCTCTCAGGACCTCCCTTTGAGCCTCTGGCTTCGTGCTCCCTGTTGTACCTGTCGTATAAGACGGCCTTCCTGGTGACGATCACCTCAGCCAAGAGGGTGTCTGAGCTCAGGGCGTTAACATCCGACCCCCGTACACTGTCTTCTATAAGGACAAGGTCCAACTTAGACCTCACCCAGCCTTCCTCCCTAAGCTCGTCTCACAGTTCCATATGGGACAAGATATCTTTCTCCCGGAGCTTTATCCGAAACGTCACCCTTCGAGTGAGGAGCGGAGATTACATTCCCTGGATGTCCGCAGGGCCTTGGCCTTTTACATCGAGCGTACCAAGCTGTTCAGACGCTCGACTCAGCTCTTCATCGTGGTGGCGGATAGGATGAAAGGTCTCCTGGTCTCCTCTCAGCGAATCTCTTCGTGGATCGCAGCCTGCATCCGGGAATGCTACCGCATAGCTAAGACCCCTGTCCCTCCGGTCACGGCCTACTCTGCTAGGGCGCAGGCCTCCTCTGCGGCATTCCTGGCTCAGATCCTGACTCAGGAGATTTGTAGAGCGGCCACGTGGTCCTCCATCCACATGTTCTCGTCGCACTATGCAATCACGCACCAGACTAGGGATGATGCAGCCTTCGGCCGTGTAGTACTCCAGTCAGCAGTGAACTCCGACCCCACCACCTAGGTTTAGGCTTGTGAGTCACCTGCTTGGAATGGACATAAACAACCACTCGAAGAAGAAAAAACAGTTACCCACCTTTTAGTAACTGTCATTCTTCGAGATGTGTTGTTCATGTCCATTCCAATACCCATCCTCCTGCCCCTCTGTCTGTGTGCCAGCAAGAAGGAACTGAGGGGGTGGAGGGTCGGTGGGCCCCTTTATAGGGTGCCGTAGTGGCGCCACTGCAGGGGGCACCAGGGCCGACCCTACGGACGCTGCTAAGGGAAAATCTTCCGGCTGACGTGCACACGGTGCGCACACACTTGCTTGGAATGGCCATGAACAACACATCTCGAAGAGCAGCAGTTACTAAAAGTTGGGTAACCGTCTTTTGTTTGGTTGTGACAGCCAACAGCGTGCTAACTCTTTTGTTTGTGTGTATGAAACCCAAAATAAATACCAGTATTTGTATTTTTTGCATAATAGTTTAAAGAACTGTCTAGATTTTCAATTACCACTTTGTTCACTGATACTGCTTTTTCCAGTGGTACATCTCCTGGTAAAGTTAATGGTCCAAACTGCTACATAATTGTAAATTTGCCGGCAGTGCTTTAGTCACTGATGAGATATGTTTGAATTGCAGCGCAGTGACAAAGCAAATGGTGGCATATATCCCTTTTCAGCAGTAACTTGGCTCCTGATGTTGATGTAGATTACTTTTCCTTTTTCTTCATTGTAAATTTCGCAAGTGCTGCAGACAACACTGAGGCCTCTCATTGAGTGTGCCTGACAGCTGCAGAATCCAAATGCCAAGATCTGGCTCCCAAACCTTGACCTCTTCTTTGGCTTCTTTTCTGGTCTCTTAGCTGGCTCCACTGCTGGCTGCTGCAGAAGCTGCAGAATACTCTACAGAGGAGATACAAAGCTGGCTTGTTCAGAATCTGCTTTATTGTTGGCACATGGCATTTTTTGGGGACTTACCTTAGAGGGAAGTATTCCACTTGTTTTTAACATATTCTGAGAGTAGTATTCTTTAAATACAAAACAATGTATTGCAAATGGAAAGTATTTTGCCACCTATTTCTGTTTGAAGTAAAAATATACAGTATTTGGTGTGTTTATATAAATTCCCCACCCCAGACCTTTTTATGTTGCACTAACTTTCTGTTTTTTTTTTTAAAAAGTAGTCAACATCTCCATTTTATAAAATATTTCCCTCTTTTAAATGTTTGTAAGAGGCAAGCTTGTCTGGGAATATGGCTAAAGTACCTGAAAAGAACTGTGTGTTTGTATGTCCCTTCTTCCTCAAACTACAGATTCAAACTTTTGAGATCAGTAGCCACTAGTTGTGTGAGTCTTCTGATATGGACATAAGGTGGATTTATATGGGTAAAGGGAGGAATAGAGAAACGGGTACGCAATGATGAGCTGTGTAAAGAGCCTCTGAACTCTATTTAGTCCAGCTGAAATCCATACCAAGGAAATATTCAAAAAGTATAATATCCTGTTTCAACAAAGAAAATATTGACCTCCCAAAACCCCATAGTGTAATATATTTTTTATTATTAAAACCAGACTTAAACTTGATAGTGTCAAATAAGATCTAGTGTGAAGAAAGGATGGGGGTAGGGGTATATGACTGAGTAAGTAGGGGAGTAGGTTGGCTCCAAATCTGAGGCAATCTAGGGAAGGTTTAAGATTGTAATCTTTAATTTAATTCCAGACGTTTATAGGATTAATGTCATAGCTTTGATATTTTAATAATAATATTGTGTTAATATTACTTCTAAAATAAGATAATGGTTAAATTACATCAAAACTGTTTTCTGTGTTCTTACACCATTGTTTTTATATTTTTTAATTTTCTTTTGGAAAAGACCAAATAAGGCAGTGTGACTAGTGTACAGCGGTAAAGATAAGCTGTGACATGATGAGCTTTGAAAGCCTGAAGCAGTGGTGAATTGCAGGAATACTTGATCCACATTTTTGAAATGGTGAACCAGAGATGGCAGGAGTGGGTTGAGGGCTGTTTGGGCCTCATTTGCATTTCATAGGAAAGTCCTTGAAATTAGCAGTTTTCAGGCAACTGATTAATATTAAAGTGGAAAGGGATTAGTGTACAGATGCCAAGAGATGAACTTGCTGAAGGGTTTTGAGCCCAATGTGCATGGGAGAGCCACAGGTCCTCCCCCTGAAAACATTATTTGAATTTTGCAACTATTGATAAAAAACTTGCTTGTGAAAGATGCCAGTTTGAAATCCTTGGATATTGAAAACTGGATTCTGTATAGTAAAGATACAAGCTTACCTATGCTGTCCTGGAAAGGCTGTCTGTAGAGCTTGAGAGGGTATCTCAGTCTCCGGCCATATTAAGTCATTGGTACATTTATTAAAATTGTCAGGGTGCCATTTAGACCCTATTAAAATGGTCCCCAAACTGTGGGATGTGCCCCCCTAAGGAGGCACAAAGGAATATCTGGGGTTGTGTGGTAGGCCTAGGCCAGCTCCCCGGGAGTTGGGGAGGGAGCGCCACCCTGCCCTGCTCTGCCCCCAGTTCTGCCCCAGTCCTAGTCAGCCTGACACTGTCTGGTTATCTGCATTAACCGGCCTCCGCCACTAGGGGCAGAAAGAGCAGTGCTGCTGCTGGAGCCTGGAGGAGCACTTAAGGACAACTCCGGTAAGAGAGATACTGGTGGCTCCCATGCCCTGCCCCAAGCATGGCTGCCCATCCCCCACCCTACCCCACTCACTTCCTCACCCGCGGAGCACAGCTCTCCTTCCCTGTCCTGATCCACTCACCCCTCCACCCCCCCATCCCGTGTGGCTCCCCATCTCGTCTTCAGAGCCGTCCCTTGGGTACGGCTAATTGGGGTGACTGCCCCGGATCACGTGCTTCTATAAAATCATGAGGAGGTGGGTAGGGCGGTGACGCGGGGTGAGGAGGCAAATGGGGAGGCTAGCGGCAGGCGGGGTGGAGCCCCTTACCAAAACCTCCCCCTCGTGCCTCCTGCCCACTGGCAGGTCCCGCCAATCAGTGCCTCCCCCTCCCTCTCACCGCCTGCCACAAATCAGACGTTTCGTGGCATCAGGAGGCGCTAGTGGGGAGAGGAGAGGAGCGAGGGTGCAGCGTGCTCAGGGGAGGGGGCAGAACTGGGCGGGGAAGAGGCAGAGCGGGAGCGAGGCCTGGGCAGAGCCGGTGGGGGAGCACCCTCACAGCAGATTAGAAACTCAGCGCCTATGTCCCGGACCCTGCATTCCCCTAGGGATAGTCCTGCCCCACTCACCCCGCCCTGGCTCCCAAGGGGGCACGAACTGGATAAGAGAGGGGCATGACTGAAAAAGTTTGGGGACCACTGCACTATTATGATGATACCATCTGCTCATTTCGCTCAGAGCAATGCGTGGTCATCAAGTGATTTTTTGGGTCATTACTTATCTGAGTCACATTAGAACCAAAAACCTAGAGGTGAAAGGGCTCAGTATCAAATTACTAGTATCGCAAATTATTAAGTCTCTTAGACTTGAAGCAATGTAACAAATGAAATAGTTACTTCCTTCTTTACTTTACATTGACTTTTTTTTCCCAGTTTTCTGAAGTTAAACCAGATGAACTGGCCTGTCTCGATCACTTGGGTCAGATCTACACTTAAAATACTACAGCAGCGCAGCACCAGTGAAGCTGCACCATTGTAATGCTTCAGTGAAGACACTGCTATGCCTAGTGGAGTGCTTCTCCTGTCGGCATAGTTTATTCACCACCATAAGAGGTAGTAGCTATGTCGACGGGAGAAGCCCTCCTATCAATATAGGGCTGTCTACAGTGGGGTTTAGGTTATATAACTGCATCACTCAGTGGTGTGGCTTTTTCACACCCCTGCACAAGGTAGTTATACCGATGTAACATGGCCACCAGCACTGTCTGATGTTTGGATCAGCTCTTGAAGCAGCATCTCGTTTCGGACACGCATTTTGGTCGTAGTGATTGTCATCCTTATATTTTTCTCTTCTTTTTATCTTGTCCCCTCTCTGGTTTCCTGTTTTTTGTTTTCTTTGTTCATTTGTTTATTTTCTTAACCTCTTCCCCTACTAATACTTAGTGGACATCTTTCCTCTTCCACTTCCTTTTGTTTTACTTTCCTGATTTCCCACGTACAACCTTCTTGTATCCCTCTGCTTACCTTGTCCCATATTAACTCTTGTTCTGTTGCCCATCTCCTTTACTTCACCCACGTGTAGGCTACTTGGTGCTGGGAATGTGATTCCCAGCTTGAGCAGGCCTACTCGTGCTCACTTTCATTGAGCTATCCTACTGAAATAGTAGTGTAGTTGCAGTAACGCAGACGGTGGCAAGTGATGGCATGACCTGCTTCCTCTCCCCTCCTCCCAGTATGTATCCACCTGGTCTGGGCTGGTTTGTACTTGGAGCAGCTAGCCCACAGTGCTGCTTGCTGCTGCTCCTGCTACTTCAGCTACATTACTATCTTAAGCACAGTAGTCCCACGAGAGCTAGTGTGTGTATGTGTGCTCAAGCTGGGTATCACAACCCCAGATCCAAGTGTAGACTCAGCCATAGACTGAAGAAGGGGGAAATTACTCCTCATCAGCTACACTGGCTATTGAAATTGAAGGTATATCTGTGATTAGTCTGATTGTAGTCCCATTGAACAAAAAGGCAAAATTCTGTAGACTTGAGTAGGAGTAGGAATAGGATAAAGACTCTCAATTAAGATTATGGCTGCAAGAAGGTTTTTTTTTTTTTTTCTTTTAAAGATACTTCAGGAGATTATATGGAAGCATTTTAGAAAAGCTGTTGTAACTAGATAACTGCTCAGTCCATTTATCAAATTGCCTATAGTTCCATTTTAAAGTGGATGAAAGAGTAATAAATATTGAATAAAAGAACTTAATCTGTTTTAGATCATTTTAATTAAATTTGTTGATGGGGAAAAACAGTGTGGATCTGTTGTACTTACAATGTACTGGGATGTGAGTATGTCAATATTTTCTCCTCCTACTCACCCAAATAATCTAGTGAAATAAACAAAAAAAGGAGACCCAAAATACAAGTCTGTGCTCTATAAAACTTCTTGCCTTCTACTAATATTCCCAGAGTTCATTGTCTTTGCACCCCAGAGACAGGACAGGACTTTGTGGTTTAGTCTCTGATGTAGTCCCATCCCCCTCTTTCCTTTACACCATATGGAGATTTGGCTTTAATTGTGTTGGTTTACAATGCTTAATTTACATAGCCACAGAGAGACTGGTGAATCATTGTCCTTTATCTGACCCGAAATCTGTTTGTCTACACTTCCTGGGACAGACTTTAAAACATCTTTTCAGTACAAATACACAACTCCTTAAATATTATCTGTACATACATCTCACAATGATTATGTGAATCAGTATGACATAAGCTTGTATTAAGTACCTTATTGATATTCTTTATGGATAAATATTATGAAAGCCCATGTGCTAGGTGTAGGGAGTTTGTCAGGCCTGTTAGGAGTTGCTGACACAGAGTAGTGAACCCTTTGCCAGCTGGCACCGATGGGCCTCTAGTGACCGTATATAAAATGCTAACCATCAAAACTATAGTGTTTAGATTCTGATCAGGAGTTGGATTGGGCAAGTGTGCAGCCATATAATGAACAGGTATTTTTTTTTTGGCTGTCTTCCATTTTGCTTCCAATTCTTGGGTCCTCACCGCTGCTGTGTAGCTGGTAACTGATGAGTCGTAAACCTTAAGTGGCATCAAACCCAAAATATAAAATCCCTGTAGGAAACTACAATTAGCTGCTTTGGGAACAGAAAGTTCAGCATCCCTGTGTCTTGCTGCTGCCTCATATGCCCCAGATTCTACCACCACTGCCTGGCAGGGTAGATTAACTCCTGAATATAGTAGCCCCACCTGAAAACTTTTTCTCATATACCTGCCTGAGAGGAGACAAGTAGTAGAATAATGTGGGTCTGGAGCAGGAAATGTGGAACAAGTAAAGGAGAATCTAACTGAGCCTGTCTAAGCCCAGCTGTAGTCCGCAGCCCGCACAGGAAGAGCTGCTGAGTCAGCCCAGCCCAAAGGGGAAGTGGATTCACAACTTTTTTTTTTCATTCTGACCCATGGTTTTGATATTCCTGTATAAAAATACTTGCTCACTGAGAAAAGTGGAAAGAGTTCCATACACTGGGATTTGTTTATTGTGTTGTCAACCTGAGCCAGTGGAAACAGGTGAACCAAATTAGTACAGAATGTAATCCAAGTATGAGTCATGTTCAATACAAGTGAGTTTTTTCCATAGACAGTATCCAGTCAGCTATGTAACTGTATTATAAGTAGCAGAAATGAAAGCTATATCAGAGTGGGTGGATCTCCTGGCATTTGGGTTGGACTGACCAAAACACACATCACTCACTCATTATTCTTTGTGCATTTGCTTTTTCATTCCATTATTCTTACCCCCTGCTGCTTACCAGGGAGCACTTTATAACCATGTCAAATTAAAAGCATGCATTCAGAATTTCTGTTATTTTAATACACCACTTCTGCCGCTGCCTTTTTTCATCTGTGCTCATTCAGACCATGAGTAAGCCTGAAGCCATCCTGGCTCTGTGTTGATCTATTTTTATCTGATGATTGGTTTTCTTGCTTTAGGGATTCACACATTGTAAAAGAAGATACTGATTGCCTTGTCCCTGCTGATATTTTTGTTTCCTGGTGAATTGCCATGTTGTATTTAAAATTATCATGCTTTGGAATGTTAGCTGGAAATACTTGGGATGAACAGAAGAATAAACACAAAAGAAAACTGAATTTAATGTAGCACATCTTACATTTTGATAATGTTTTCCCAATGTATGTCTTTTATTTAGAAGAATCAGCCCCAAGATACTTTTGATTTTGTGTATATACGACAGGGAAGTGCACAATATAAGTAGATAATTGAATGTATATGTTTCTATAAAATATTAAATTTGTGCTGTATGTCCATAAAACTGATGTAAACCACAACTAAAATTTCATCTCTTTTGGGTGGAATATAGAACATATTTTTACCAGAGTATCAACTAACACATTTGCCGATAGGAAGTGAGGGGAAATGTAGATAAGTACACGTTTTGAAATGTGGCTTTGTTACTAATGCTAACATTCAGTTCCTCTGTTCTTGCATTGGAATGGGATCTCTGATCACAAAAGATGAAGACCTTGATTTTAGTTCACATCATACACATTAGAAGTAAAGACCTTCCTAGCACCATCCTGATAAATTTTTGAGTAGTGATTTGGTGGTAAGAGTGCTATATATTAAAACACAAACTGTACTAAACCATGTATATTCTAGCTGTATCTGGAAACTTTTTAACAAAATCTAAGGCCTGGGCAACATTGGCAGGGGGTCTTGAATTAAGATACGCAACTTCAGCTATGCTTTTCACGTAGTGGAAGTCGAAGTATCTTGATTCGACTTACCAGGCCGTCCTCACAGTGGCAAGGTGACCACCGCGGCTTACCTGTCAACTCCGCTTACTCCTCTAGCCGAGGTGGAGTACAGGCATCGATTTGGGGATCGATTTATCATGTCTAGATGAGATGCGATAAATCAGTCCCCGATACATCGAACAGTACCCGCTGATTTGGTATAGATGTACCCTCAGTGTAAATGTCTATTTGAAAATGAGTAAAAATAAAAGTTTGACTGTAATATTGGGAAATTGGTGGAAACAAACGTTAGAACAGAGTAAACCCTAAAGGTTTATATCAAAGTATATTTATTATCATGTGATGCACTATGCAGATTCATTTGGATCGTGTTCAATAATCTATTGCACAAATACAAAATGAAAAATGTCTGACTAGGAAAGAGTACAGTAGAAAAAGAATCTGGAGATTATAGAGGATCGAAGACTAAATATGAATCAACAATGTAATACAGTTGCCAACAAAAGCGAACATCATTTTGGGATGTGTTAGCAGGATGTTGTGAACAAGACACGAGCAGTAATTTTTCCACTCTACTCAGCACTACTCAGTACTCTCAGATGGAGTACTGTGTCCAGTTCTGGGCAGCACTCTTTGGGGAAGATGTGGAGAAACTGGAGAGAGTCTAGGGGAGCACAACAAAAATGATTATAGGTCTAGAAAATATGACTTTTAAGGAAAGATTGAAAAAAAAAATGGGGTTGTTTAGGCTGAAGAAGAGAAGACTGACGGGGGACATAAGTCATCAAGTACCTAAATGGTGGTTATAAAGAGAAGAATAAATTGTTCTCCTCAATCACTGAGGACAGGACAAGATGTAATGGGCTTATATTGCAGCCAGAGAGTTTTAGGTTAGCCGTTAGGAAAAACTTCCTAGCTGTAAGGGTAGTTAAGCATTGGAACACATTACCTAGGGAACTTGTGGAATCACCCTTGTTGAAGGTTTGTCTAACCTGTTCTTCAAAACATCTCCCAGGGTTGGTCTCTAGATAATACTTCATCCTTCCTCAGGTTAGGGGACAGGATTAGTTGACCTATCAAGGTCCCTTCCAGTCCTACATTTCTATGATTTTATGTTCATGACCATAAGACATGATAAACCAAAGAAGCATGGAATATAGCTAGATAACATAATTATATCATTGTTATTAGACCCTAAGAATTAAAATCCATTTTATTTGCCTTTGGATTTGCACTGAAACAATTTATTAAAGCTACAATATGTGTTTTCTTAGACTAATTTATCATTTTAAAACCTAGTTTAATTCAGATCTTCTTTTGCAGGATCTATAGAAATATATTTATCTAAGATGGTAGCTATGATGCTTATCCTTGTTTTTGCAAATTGGTCATTTATGTTGAATTGATTAACTCCCTTCTTACCTATCCACTACAGACTTAATTCTTGCAAACACTGAAGTCTTGCAATAGAATTATACAAAATAACATGCCATCAGTAAACACATTTATAAAAAAAAATTCTGTACATGAAAAACAAAATTACAGATGTACTGACAAAAATTTAGAAACACAGTCCAAACTATAGCAACAGTTTTCAGCGTAACTTTTAAAAATGTACCACCTTTATCTCTAATTTTCCGTTTAATGCAACCATCATAATTTTAAAGCTTTGGCTGCCCAATTGAGAGAGAGCAGTAATTGATGTTACCTCATTGAGAGTCACTGTTTCTAGATCAGTATATAAAAAAAGCCCCGTAAACAAACATATCTGTAAGACAGATGCAGACACTGTTGAGCTGATGGTTAATTAGCCAAGGTTAATAAAATGTGGTGGTAATGTGTTTACAGTCTGTTAGTAGAACTGGAAATTTAGCAAGTGGGATTGAGGAGCCACTTTATGGGACAGCTAATTATGAGAATGGAGTCTATAATGAGTGAGATAATTTTACAGTCCATATGTTAAGTCATATCCCTGACTAAGATATAAGATGACACATTTTTAATGCTGCATCACTGAAATGAGTTTATTTTCTGAATTTTCTGATTCCATGGACTGTTTTTTACATAATACTTTCTGAGTGAATAATGCAAATATATTACTGTATTTAATGGTGTGACTTTAAGATAAAAGTGATTACCATACTGTGTCTCAGCCTACACAAAATAAATTCTCAGCATCTGTCAAAGGAAAGAGAAGATGTTAATGCATCGAGGACGGCAACATGTTCTACTCTGGTCCTAACAGGAATAATTCCAAGGAAACTGAGATTATTGAAAGAACCAGGCAATCATTTATCTTTCATAATTTATCATGATGTGAAAAAAATTCAGAGAAAGAGCAAGTTTGAAATGTTGCTCCACAATTTTAATAGTTAATGAGAACTTTACACTGTATTTCATTGAATATATTTTCATCTCGACCATTATATTATAACACTTTGAATTTCAACAGCATCATGCAACCAACGAGTTCTAAGAGCTCTGCAATTACTAATTAAGTTTCAGAACTCCGATGTTAAATAGGTACTAATGAAATGGCAATCCTGTTTGTAGTTGGAGAAATTTGAGGCACAGTGAAGTGAAATTACTTGCTTTATGTCACACATTTTGTTAGTGGTTCAGCCTGAAATATAACCTGGTGGTCTTTACTCACACTATTGTGCTAGGATTGTCCATCATCCTTGTTCAGTATGCACACCCTGTCCTCCTTAAGAGTGAGTCGGGGGTATTGATACCACCATGGTTACACTCTATTGGACTGTCCTTAGGCCGAAAGCAGCATGGCCCAGAGGCTGGAGTCAATACGACGGCCCTCGGGTACAGGGCTGTGTTGCTTAGTGGCCAGAGTCCATGTGGCTTCCCTTGGAGCCAGGGCTGTGCAGCCTAGTAGTAATGTAGGGCATCGACAGCCCACTTCACTGCCAAGGCTTCCTTTTCAGTCATCGAATAGTATGTCTCCTTGGGGAACAGCTTATGGCTTATATATATAAAATGGGGTATTCCTGGGATAGGATGGCCTCTAACCCCACTTCTGAGGCATCTGTTTGCAGAATAAAGTCTTTTGAGAAGTCTGGATGTATGAGGACTCTTCCTGTGCTAGCCATTTCTTCAATATCTGGAAAGCCTCCTTGCACTTGCACTTGCCAGGGTTGGGAACTTTTGGTTAGGTCAGAGAGGGGGGCCACTATTGTCATGAAGCCAGGCACGAAATTCCAATAGTATCTGGCCAATCCCAGGAATTGGAATACTTGCTTCTTCGTTGTCGGTGTTGGGGTATCGGATGAGGCTGCACTTTATTGATCAGTGGTCGTAACTTGCTGCCTCCTACATATATCCGAGGTATGTCATCTCTTCCTGCCCCAGATAGCATTTGGCAGGGTTGGCTATGAGGCCCACATCCCAAAGGGCCTTGAAAACACTGGCCAAGTGTCAAAGGTTGTCCTCACAACTGCCGCTGTAAATCACAATGTCATCTGTGTAAGCCATCGCGTACTGGTTGTGAGGCTGTAGTACCCTGTTCATCAACTGCTGGAAGGTAGCGGCTACTTCATGTAGCACGAAGGACATTGTTATCAACTGGAAGAGACTGTATAGTGTGAGAAAAGCAGTCATACCCCTGATGCCAAACTCCAGGGCGATCTGCTAATATCCTTTTGTTAAATCCAGCTTCAACAAATATTTGGCTCCCCCTAGCCATTCCAGGAGCTCTTCAATGCGTGGCATTGGGTATGCATCAAACTGGGAGATGGCATTGACCTTTTGAAAATCAATGCAAAATCAGATGGCCCCGTCTGGTTTCGGGACCAATATGATTGGGCTTCACCATTCACATCGAGATTCTTCCATCACTCCCATCTCAAGCATCAACTCCAATTTCTGGTGAATGGTGTCCCACAGCTTCCTGGAAAGGGGCCGGTGGCCATCCCTCACCCTCTGTACCAGGATTGTTGCAGTGTGGTGGCTTATGATATCAGTCTGCCCTGAGTGTGTGACAAGATGTCCAGGAAGTCCTGTATGAGATGTAACTGTTCTTATTGTGCAAGGCTAAGGCCTTCTCCCATTACCACTAGTCTTGAATCCAGAGATTCTCCCATTAGTGGTCCCAGTCCTGGCTCTGGGGGTGAAGGAGCAATGAATAAGGCCTCTCTGTTCTTCCAGGCTTTTAACAAGTTGATGTGATACTTGCATACTTCCTTCTGTCGACTTGGCAACCTGATCTCGTAATCTACTGGTCCCACCTGGCAAGTCATCTCCAAGGGGCCTTGCCACTTGGCTAAGAGCTTCAATTCGGTGGAAGGCAATAAGAGTAGAACCTGATCACTGGACTCAAAGCTGTGCACCTTAGTCCCTTTATTGTATTGTTGTTCCTGGGTTCGCTGGGCTCATAACAGGTTCTCTCGAGCGAAAGCCCCCAAGGCCTGAAGATACTCATGGAGTTGTAACACATAATGGGTAGTCCCCAGGACCTGGGTCTCTTGTGCTTTCCAGTCCTCTCTCAGAATATTGAGGATGCCCCAAGGTTGTCTCCTATACAGGAGTTCAAAGGGGGAGAACCCAGTCGAGGCTTGGAGGACCTCCCACACAGCGAACAGTAGAGCTGGCAACGAGTCCCAATGTCTGAGATCATCTTCTATGAACTTGTGCAGCATTGACTTGAGAGTTCTGTTAAAGCGCTTGACTACTCCATCAGTTTGTGGGAGGTACACTGAGGTCCTGAGAGTTTGAATGTACAGCAGGTGGTACAACTCAACTACTAATTTGGAGGACACATTAGTGCCCTGATCCGTTAGGATTTCTTTGGAGATCCCGATCCAAGCAAAAGTCTTCACTAACTCCATCGCAATGTTAGGGGCCGTGTCGCATAATCGACAAGTATGAGGGTAAAGTGGTTCCTGTTTAGCTCTTCTCTAGCAGTCCCATGAGATCCATGTCAACTCATTCAAGTGGTATACACAACATTTTGGCATGCTTCAAAATTCTTATTTCCTGTAACTTAAAACTCTCAGAACTTGTAAAATGAAATCTGTAATGTGAGGTAAGGCAATTCAAGATAAAAAGTAGAATTTTTTTGGGAGCACTGTAGAGGTAACATATTTCATCTGTGGGAAGAGAGCAGCTCCTTAAGTAAACGGTATTGAGAGGCTCTGAAGGGAATCTCATCAAGTATTCCTTAGCCAAAAAGATGGTGACTCTAATGCAGCATCGGTAGAGTGGAGACTGCTACACAGAGACTTGTGCTCTGAGAAATGCAATAAAATCCCAGAGCAAGATCTTTCCTGTACAGTAACTTAATAATGTGCTAGAGGAAGAAAGATATTTTGCTGTAGTTTAATAAAACATGTTACGGATGCTTAAAAAAATTCCACATGATTTTCTGTGTAAACTGAAAATTCTTTAGCTGCTTAGAGTTGCCACCTTACATATGAACAAAACCCAAATTAATTTCTCTTAGCCATTCCTGTCAAAGCATTATATTAAATTATAATGCCTCTGACTCTGAGCTTCCTTTGGTCCTTCTGTAGTTGCTGAGTTCTTGTCTTCTCTTCTGCTTGAAGTAGATCTCTCCTCTTTCCTCTCCCTGGCTGCTTGCCATATACCTTTCACATATTAGTTCTTAGCTGCTAGTTTTCCTGGCTCTTTCTCCATATACTTTTCTCACCCTCTCGCTCCCATCCTTCATGTCTTACACACAGTTTTGAGCATCCTAATATCCTTCCATCTGTGATGAATCACTTCATAGGCTGCTTTTTTACTGCCATCTTCTGCCTCCGATCAGCAGTTCACTGTAAATATACCAAACTCTTGCAATAAATCAAGTATTGGGAGGGGCTCAAAATCAATGATGTATGACAGAGATTAGGGGATCATATCAGGATCCTAAACTGCACATGCTATGTTGGCCATTGTAAGCAGTACAGTAGAGAGAAAGGTGATTGTTTGTCCACATCTGAAGGGTCGCAATAACTTATTACCACTTTACAGTACATTAAGTCCTCAGCTTTTAACATTTATACAGCTTTTAGCAACCTCTTTCATACTTGCTTTCCAGGGTTAATGAGGTGGATCCTAATTAAGCAAGTCCAATGAATTTTGTTCATCTCTGTTATCAAAGGTGGTCTCTCCATATATTATAATTGTGATAGTATATGTATATTGTTAGTTTGTTTTTTACACACTTTCTGGGATGGCCTTTTGTATTTGAAAACCTAATATCTTATTCCATGTATAATGGAGGAGGTGATTAGGGGTGCAGAATAGAATCTGAAAGCAGTGAACATTACCTAAAGGCTTATTAAATATAAAAAAATAATAAAATATGCATTACATTAAAAATAGTACCATAATATTATAAATTACAACTTGACATTTTAAATAGTATGTATTTTACTTTGTTGTTGAAATAGTTTTATAAAAAAGAAAACAGTCAATTGCCCAAAATAACAATGTTCTTTATGGAAAAGTAAATGAGTTGAAGGAAATAAGTATAAACAACGATATTGTAGCCCTTTATTTTATATAGCAGCATATTATGAGTAGTGGCTTTATTGACTCATGCAGGGAGACACAGAGTGTAAGCTAGATTATTTCATTGTTTCAGACTTGGAAATTGTCACTATAAAACCAGGGTTTGAGATATAATCCATTATTGCAGTGTTGGTGGGGTTCTTATTTTCTTTTCTTCCTTTGCCTGTTAAACATATTGTGTGTAATATGAAAGACATGAGTTATGTTAAACTTAATTCTGTGGGAAAATTAACTTTGAATTTCTGACTTTTGTAGATATAAAATCTCAAATTCTAGCATTGCTTTAGCATTGTCTTTTAATACTGAATATTTTTTGATTTTGTATGTATGAATAGCATGGATTTGCTAGTATTCTGTTGCTTTTTATGAACTTTTTAAATACTTATATTTTAGTGGAAAACCTTCTGGTTCCTTAGAATCATGTCCAGCTGTTTGTGGGAGTTAAATTTAAACTCAGAATCAGAAGTTTAGGAGCTTCTTGCTCCTAAAGTATATGGAGATAGAAAATGTCTGAGGAAGGTATGCTTGTTACTCTGGGGAGAAGAGAACAAACTGAATTGTCATTGTCTGCCATCCACGAATAGCTAATGCGTCAGTCACTAAAGACTGCTCACTCATCCTTGAGGCTACAGGTGAAATGGTTAAGTGGTGGCTGTCAAAAATGAAGGATTGTGTTTTTTTAATTTCTTTTTAAATGAACAAATAACAATAGTCACATTTCCCTACTCATTCTTGGTGTTCTGTTTGCTCAGTTTCTGTTTTTGAATAGTTTTATTTTAAAACACATCCAGACAAAAAGTTGAACTGGATTCTACACCATTATTAATTTAATTTGTGGTAATGCATATGTACTTCCAATCTTAACAGAGTCTGAAATGTCAGGCTAGAACCTCAGTACCTTTAAGATATGCTTGAAGCATTGCAAGTAGATACTGGAACAAATTATTGAACAATCAGTTTGTAAGCGTGTAGAGGATAATAGATTATAAAAAATAGCCAGCATGGATTTGTCAAAAACAAATCATGCCAAACCAACCTAATTTCCTTCTTTGACAGGGTTATTGGCCTAGTGGGGGGGGGGGGGGGGGAAACAGTAGACATATCTTGATTTTACTATGACTTTTTTGATACCGTTCCACAGAACATTCTTATAAATAAACTAAAGAAATCTGGTCTAGATGAAATTATTATAAAGTGGGTGCACAATTGATTGAAAGACTGCATTCAGAATAGTTATCAACAGTTCACTGTCAAACTAGGAGGGTGTATCTAGTGGGGGTCCCACAAGTGTCAGTCCTGGGTATGGTGGTATTCAATATTTTCATTAATGACTTGAATAATGGAGTGGAGAGTAGGCTTATAAAATATTGATCTTACCTACTACATGGGGAACGGATAGCTCAGTGGTTTGAGCATTGGCCTCCTAAACCCAGGGTTGTGGGAAGGATTCTAGATACACCCTCCAAGAGTAGTAAAGATCTAGAATAGGTTTCTAAGGGAGGTTGTGGAATCCCCATCATTGGAGGATTTTAAAAACAGATTGGACAAACATCTGTCAAGGATGCTCTAGGTTTATTTGGTCCTACCTCTTTGCAGCAGCTGGACTTGATGAATTCTGAAGGTCCCTTCCAGACCTACATTTCTATGATTCTGTGAAATACTGTCAAATTGCTAAATAAATTATGTGGATTTTTCAGTTTAGTTTATTTTGCCAAAACAACAATAAGACTTTGAGTCTGAATAATCACAAAATAAATTAAATTTCATTCACAGTATTAGCATGATCTTTATTTCTGGGCTTCATGCATAAATTCTGTCTTATTTTCATCATACAGAGACTTTTTTTTGTTTAAGTGTCTATGTATTGATTAAAACAGGAGTTCTTTAAGAAAAAAACCAGATAGTAAAACTCTGGATAGTTAGCATTAGATCACTTAATTTAACATTCTTACCCCCAAGTATGCTGTGAATACTTATTAAAAGTATAATTAAAACACATAAAGGTGAAGTATTTAAGAAAACTTAATTTATGTTATGTTAAGATGTGCATGGGTATTTTACATCTAAAATATGATTGCTTCTTCCTTTTAAGAAGATTATCTTCTTTCATGCAAAGAATGTATCTTCTACTGTTGCTAAATATATGAATAACATAATTTAAACTTCTGAAAAGATAATGTAAAGGTTGTTTGTGAAGTCTTATGTAAGTTTAGTTGATTTTAATTAAAAGTCAATAGGATCAAATACATTTTCTGACTCTGAACTTACTCCTTTACGGTACTAGTAATTTACAGATAGATAATGGTGCATTAGGAGAAGCTGACTAATCTGGGGATGACAAAGACTTGCTTAATTTTTTTATGGCTTGAGCGCTGTTTGTTTTTTTAGAACAGGGTCTGAGTGATCCTATTATCCTTCAGACTAACACGGCTACCACACTGAAACCTATTATCCTTCAGAAAGTTTTGAGTATTTCTTTCATATGTACATATGCACAGTTGGTGCCATTTACAAACTGAATCTTTCTTCTTTGAGTGATGGTCCCTATGTGTATTCCATGCATCAGGTACATATGCACATCATGAGATTGAGTCCAGAATTTCTTTAAAGCAGTGTCCATTGACTGCACATGCGCAGTAACGCTCCTTATGCTCCCAACCGAGAGTATAAGAGGCCGTGCAGGTCAGCGCCTCTCCAGTTCCTTCTGCTGCTGCATGGCCTGAGTCAGAATCGTGTCCTTCACTATTGCAGATCCTGTAAAATTAATTGTAAATAGTTACAATGGCATGTCAACCTGCACTTACCCTGAAGGGGTTAATGGAGGCCAGATGGGCCAATTAACCTATTAAGCATCAAGTGAGAGAGATACAGACTGGTCTGAGAGCCTTGATTAGAAGGAAGTTCATCTGAGCTGAGGTGGGCTGGGCTAGGATAAATCCAGTAAGCTGGCAGTAGCATGGGTGGCTGGAAGGAAGTTTGTGGTCACTCTGTGCTTAGCAGAGAGGGAAGGAGGGAACCCAGGGAAAGAATAGAACCCAGGGGAGGGGGCTGGCCCAGAGGCAGAGCGTGCCTTGAAGAGAGCAGGTTGGAGAAGAGAGCCTGGGGAAGGTGGGGAGGAAGCAGTCCAGGGAGTTAGTAGCAAGGTTGGGGACTGAACAGAACTTAGCTTCATGTTGTAGGGTCCCTGGGCTGGAACCTAGAGTAGAGGGTGTTGGCCTCATGGAGCTAATCCCCAGAACTACCAGGAGGGAGCATCCTGTCGCAATCTCCTAACCTTGTTCTTTCTCCATCAGTGACAAGCATCACCGGTGTCTACTGTCTGGGTGAGGCATATATCTCTGCAAACTGCAGTATCTGTAAATCTTTCTGTCCCAGAACTAGATAGTCCTGAGAGCTCTGACTGAAAAAGTTCCTGATGGAAGAGATTGTGAGGGCCTGGGAGACCCCCTCCCCACTTTGGCCTCAGCCAGTCAATATTGCCAATCCAGCCATGAGCCTTGGAGTGGAGCCCTTAATATCAAAGCCCAAGGACTCGTCACACAGGGCTTCCAATGAGAGAGTAAGAGACACTCAGATTGGTATAAGGACAGATCCCCAAAGTGAACTGTCCAAAAGAAACAAGTTTCCTCCCCAAGCCAGTCCAGGTTAGTGAGATGCTGCATATAGAACCTATGGAACCAATTCTGCTGAAGATCCCTGTCAACAGCTTGGGCATGAGGAGACACCCGGTAGGGTGGGGTTCTAATTGGGTGAGCATTACCTGTGTCAATGGAGTGGTATGCCCGTTCAATCCGTTCTGGGGTGGCTGAGAACAATGGGGCGAAGCTAGCGCACAGCTTCTTGATCTGTTGCCGCTGCAGACGTTCCAAGGTTGTGGAGAGGTTCACCTCTTCCACGCCACCGTCACTTTTTCCTTCGTAGTAGACACCTTCAGGCCACTCAACGTCATCTTCTCCCTGGGCTGTAAACTGACAAACCTTTAAGTCTCTGGAATAAAAGGGCTTGAGAGAATTAACATGGTACACTTTAGGCTTTAGCGTGGAGATGGGGAATGCTATGAGATAGTTAACAGCTCCCAGGCGCTCTTGGCCTTAGGGCTCTGAACCGCCGATGGGCATGCTCAGGTGTTAGCCCCATTCTGATTCTGGCCTTGGTTTGAAAAAATTCATAATCGTTCATGTGTTCCTTAGGCATTTCAGCCGCCACCTCCGCTAAGGGTCCACTGAGCTGCGGCCTCAGCTCTATCATGTACTGGTCTGTAGAGATGTTGTACCCATGGCAGGTCCTTTCAAAATTTTCTAAGAAGGCCTCAGTGTCATCACCTGCCTTGTAGGTGGGGAGTTTTCTGGGATGGGAAGCAGTACCTGGAGAAGGTTTGTTAGGGTTGGCTGGTCCATCCTGCTTAGCCTGTGCTAAGTTCAGTTCATGTTTTCTTTCTCTTTCCCTCTCTTCCATCTCTTTTTCTTTTATCTCTGTCTCTTTTTGTTTCATCTCCAGCTCTTTTTCTTTCTTCTCTATAGCTCTCCTGTGGGCAGCCTCTTTGGCTTTTTCTTCTGCGTCCAGCCTAGCCATTTCCTGTTTAACTGCTTTACTGGCACTCATTTTTCTGCTTTCTTGTGCTGGCTGCACGCCTCTGCAGCTCAGGGCTGCTTGGTTAACAGAGATTTTCTAACTAGCTATGCCCAAGAGGTAGAAAGAAAAAAAATTTCAACTCGTAAATGCCTTTTGCTGGCTGTCTGGCTCACAGCTTGAAGCCTCCTCTTAACAAAGACCCTTGTTAAAAAACTTAACACCTCTGCCCTCAGGGTGCTTTCCAAGCAGCTAGAAAGGAGAGAGAAAAAATCCTACTGCTTTTTGGTTCCTAAAAATCCCAAACCGCTGCTCACCATGTCAAGGTTTTTTCCCCACTTTGAACTTGAGTTCAAGAAGTGGGGACCTGCATGAACACTTTTAAGCTTAATTACTAGCTTAAATCTGGTGCGCTGCCACCAACCAGAATTTAGTGTTTTGCACACTTTCTGTTCCCCCAAAACCTTCCCTGGGGAACCCAAGACCCAAACCCCTTGGGTCTTAAAACAAGGAGAAATTAACCATCCCCCTCCTTTTCCCCCCAGACTTTCCCCTCCCTGGGTTACCTTGAGAGGCTCACACAGATCCAAACTCCTTGGATCTTAAAACAAAGAGGAATTGACCATCCCCCTCCTTTTCCCCCCACCAATCCCTGGTGAGTTCAGACTCAATCCCTTGGATTTTAAAACAAGGAAAAATCAATCAGGTTCTTAAAAAGAAAGCTTTTAATGAAAGAAAGAAAAGGTAAAAATTATCTCTGTAAAATCAGGATGGAAAATGCTTTACAGGGTACTCAGATTCATATAGACTAGAGGGACCCCCCCTCCCCACGCCTGAGATTCAAAGTTACAGCAAACAGAGGAAAAAATCCTTCCAGCAAAAAGACCATTTACAAGTTGAGGAAACAAACATAAGACTAATCCGCCTTGCCTGGCTATTACTTATTATTTTGAAACGTGAAAGACTGATTCAGAAAGATTGGGAAAGCCTAGGTGTATGTCTTGTGCCTCTCAGTCCCGAGAGCGAACAACGAACAAAACAAAAAGCACAAAGACTTCCCTCCACCAAGATTTGAAAGTATCTTGTCCCCCTATTGGTCCTCTCGTTAGGTGTCAGCCAGGTTCACTGAGCTGCTTAACCCTTTACAGGTAAAAGAGACATTAACCCTTAACTATCTGTTTATGACAACCCCCAGGCTGGAGGGTAAGGCATGGAGAAAGAGGGTTCTGATGGTGACTTCGGTACTGGGTCAGAAAGATAGACACTCACCAGTCCTGTCTACAAGTGCAGGTCCAGATTTTTCATCGGTATGCCCCAACTATCCAAAGAGTGTCTGGCTGCTTCAGGTGAATTGGGTACTTCAGGCATCTCAGCTGGAGCTCCTGGGACATACAGAGACCTTTGTAATGCCAGAGGATATCTTTCTCCCCTACCTGCAGTCTCCACTCCTTTCAGGCTCTCCTCTCCTGAGAGACGTCCTTACCCTGGAGGAGGAATCGTTACAGTTGTCTCAGGTGTGATCCATCCCCATCCATCTGGCAGGAGCACCTCGGTGCTAACTGTACCACCGTTTCTGACGGAATCATCCCTGGAATCAGAGGAGTCGGAGGAGATAGCTGCACCAGTATCTCTTCAAAGGCACAGGAGTCTTGACACATCTAAAATATTATTATCCCTTCAGTTATGACCCCTCCATTCCCCTCCCTGGGGAAACCTGGTATTGATTCCTGTGGGGGCCATCATAACCAATGGATCCTTCCTGCTGGCTTTATTAGGGTCTGAGTCCCCTGTGACAGGCACCCAGACCCCTCTTAGGAATCGTACTGCTCCTCCCTCTCTCATTAACAAATTCCATTGATGTACAAGAAGGAAGAACCAGAATTGGTTCTGATGGGGGCCTCCTCATCTCCAGATGATGCCATCACTTTTTTGTCACCCTCCCCGCTGGATGACCACTGGCAATATCAGGAGTTGTTTTACAGGGTTACTATTGATTTACGAATCGTACTTGATTCCTGGATATTTTAGAACCACAGGACTGACCAGCATGACCCTTCCAGTCAACAAGGCCATATTAGAACTAGCCAGAGCAGTTGGGCACACATCAGCATCTTGTGACCCTTTGCCAAAAAAATAAGGTGAAAAGATATTTTATACCAGCTAAGGGTGCTGATTTCTTGTTTTCCCAACCTGGCCCTATTTCGTTGGTGGTAGAGATGGCTATGGAGAGAGTTTGACCATGCTACCAAAAATCAGTTCTGGAAGATAAAGGGTCAAAGAGACTGGACCTCCTGGATAAGAAGGTTTTCTCCTCCACAGGCCTCCAGTTTCATATAGCTAATTACCAAGCTTTGTTAGCAAAATATGATTTTAACACATACTTCAAGCTCATGGAATTTAAAGAGCAAACTCCTGATGGAAGACCAAGCCCAGTTCCAGTCCTCTCTGTCCAAGAGGAAGTTGGTAGCAAAGGTGACACAGACACAGCATCCAGATTTTTGGCCACAGGATTGGTAATGCGAAGGGACTTGTGCCTCAAGTTGTCAGGCTTCCCTAAAGAGGTCCAAAATACTATCCAAGACCTCCCCTTTGATGAGTCTAACCTGTTTAATCAAAAGACAGATGAATTTTAACATTCTCTAAAGGTCTCAGGATCCACCCTGTGATCCTTGGGGATTTATACTCCAGCCCCTTTCAACCACAAGTACCCCTTCACATACCCCATATTACCAGTGTCCTCCTGAACCTCCTCGTAACAACAAGGATTCAGAGGTCCTGTTTCTTGTCTCCCTTTGCTGCTGCACCCTCCGTCTCAACTGCAGGCCAAAGACCGTTTTTGACATGCACATCCAGATCCGCATACCACCAACCGTGTCATTTATTTATCCTCCTGTCATCTTTGGAGGCCAGCTTACTTTCTTTGTCCACAGTTAGAATAAGATCAGCACGGACAGTTGGGTTCTGGAGATTATCCATCAGGGATACTCACAAAACACCTTCTCAACCCTGCCTTCGGGGACCCCTCTCACCAATTGATTCTTCAGCAAGAGGTGGAATTCCTGTTACACCAGGGAGCAATAGAGAGTGTCCTGCCTCAGTACCAGGGGAGAGAGTTCTGCTCCCCATATTTCCTAATCCTGAAAAAAGATGGAGGGTGGAGACCCATCCTGGACCTTCAGCAACTCAACATCTTTATCCAAAAGCTGAAGTTCAGGATGATTACATTGGCATCTATAATCTCCTCCCTTCAGGAGGGAGTGTGTTTTGTGACTCTCGACATGAAGGATGCATATTTTCATGTAGATATTCAACCATCACACAGGAAGTTCTTGAATTTCATGGCTGGCCAAGAGCACTATCAGTTTTGTGTCCTTCCCTTTGGACTTGTGACGGTGCCTAGGGTGTTCATGAAAGTTTTTGCAGTGGTATCAGCCCAGAGGAGATATCAGGGATATACTGTATTTCCATACCTGCATGACTGGCTTTTGGTAGGCCAATCTTGACAAGAAGTTGTAACAGTAACAAAAAATTTTTGGCGCCTCCTTGCCTGCCACCTTGGGTGTTTGCATAAACAAAGAAGTCCGTTTTGTCACCCACAAGGACAATTTATAGGAGAATGGCTGCACTCAGCTGATGTAAGATTTTACATGTTGAATAACTTCATCTCTCTCATCAACTGCAGACCTCAAACTATGGTACATCAGTGACTCCCTCTGTCATGCTTTGTAGCTCCATGCACCTATGTGACACCTTTTGCCAGACTCCACCTATGGTGCCTCCAAGCTTGGCTCCACTCAACCTACCAACCGAACAGGGATTACATAGACTTTGAAGTCTTCGCTTCCTCCGTAGTTCTCACCTCCCTCACCTGGTGATCCAATCCAAATAAAGTTATGCTGGGGACTCCCTTGAGCCCTCCCATACTGAAGGCTACCATCTTGATAGATGCCTTTTTTATAGGATGGGGTGCTCACTTGGATTGTCACACTGCTCAGGGTATCTGGACCCCATGAGAGACTCGGCTACATCTAAACTTACTGGAGCTGAAAGCTGTCATAACAAGCACAACTCCATACCATAAAACCTTAAAAAGTCCTCAGCTTATATGAAAGAATCATTCTGAGCACATGGAAGAAGAAACTGTCCTTCTCCACTTGCATGTTGAATATGGAACTTCCATCTACATTCCTAATGAAACTCTTCTCTGCAACCTAGAAGATGCTGCCATCGGAAACGAGAAGCCTATTTAAGGATCATTTAATGAAAGAAGCCCTGAGTATTTTGGCTTCCCACATCTTCCCTGGTTATTCACCCCCCACCTTTAATATTGCACATTCCATTGCCATGATATTCATTCCTTCATGTTTTTAAGTCTCATACCAATGAATGTGTGTATTTGTATGCTAATAAGATGGTTTATCCATCGTTTGAAATATAAACAGTTTGGTTTCAAAAGTAGATTTTTAAAATTATTTTTCTGGATCTTAAAAGCATCATATATTGCTTTATTCCTCTTTGAAATAAAATGGAAATAAGAAGTCTACATTCAGCTAAGTCTTTAATTAGCTTGAATGGTATATATTGATATGCCTGTACACTTTCTGCTCTTAGAATAAGAGAGAGCCCATATGCACCTAAAATAGAATTACAAACCAAAATTAATACATCAAAAATGTTAGCTATTGCATTATTGTGGAAAAACATATCTGGAAAAAAGGGAACATGCCTGCTTGTCAGTTTTTACTTTATTACATTCATCAGGTGTTGCATATCTCCTTCAGATCAATTGTTATAGGATGACATTATGTCATTAGGAAAAAGTTCCTAACTGTCAGGGTGGTTAAACATTGGAATAAATTGCCTAGGAAGGTTGTGGAATCTCCATCTCTGGAGATATTTAAGAGTAGGTTAGATAAATGTCTATCAGGGATGGTCTAGACAGTGTTTGGTTCTGCCATGAGGGTCGGGGACTGGACTCAATGACCTCTCGAGGTCCCTTCCAGCCCTAGAACCTATGAATCTATTAGGGTAGTTTGAAGAAGGATCCATTTTATATCCATCAGTATACCATCTTACATAGTGAAAACTTGGCAGACTTTAGTTTAATTTTAGTATCACTTTCGCCTTAGTTGGAAGAAACTGAACATTCATAGTTTTCTTGTTTTAATCCGTAATGAGTAAACTTCTGATAAAACATAACCTTTTAAATGAGACTTTCTTCTAGCTGTTACAAACTAAATTAAATGATTAAGTGATACGTAGTTGAAAGAGGAATACTTTACTTAATTTTTTTTTTAAATATCCATTGTGGTAGGGAAACTGTCTCCTGCAATGATTCATTCCCCTCTCTGTTCAAAATTAGCTCTTTACTCTATTGGCAAATACTGTAATGCACTCTTTAGACAATATCTGTTTGGGTCAATAGTGTGAAAATGGGGGTTCAACATTGTCCAGGTTAATTATTATTTTAAACTTTAAAAAAATCAACTAAGGGTTGTTGCTCTTAGAACGGCTTATTGAATGTAATTGCTGATAATTTTTAGTGTTCTAATGTTTATAATTTGGCACATCTGATTCAGGATTTTAAGAATTGCGAAGACTCAAGGGATACAAGGGAAAAATCCCACTGTACTAGTCACAAGAAAGAGAAAAAGATTTTAAATAATCATGTAACTCTCTAACGCTGTACAAAACCTACAACTCTGAACAAGATCCTTTACTAGACCCTTCTTACCGCAGGTCTTTCTTTCAACAGAGCCTAACTCATACAGATTGACTTTTTTTCTGGTAACTCTTATGTTATAGAGAAGAGTCTCATATCTAGAAACAGAGGAATGTCTGACCTTACGTTTGGCTGTACTGAAAAGCCTATTGTTTGCTTGTGCCCAGCTTAGCAAGTGATCCAGATTTCTCTACATCAGTGATCTGTCTTCTGTATTGTTTACTACTCCCCCAATCTTTGTGTCATCTGCAAAGTGTGTCAGTAAAAAAATTATATTTTGTAATAAAAAATCTTTAATGGTATGGGGCCAAGAACTAATCCTTGCAGGATCCTACTGTAAATACATTTGCTTCCTGATAATTCCCCATTTACAGTTACATTTTGAGATCTATCATTTAGCCATTTTTAAATCCATTTAACATATACCATGTTAATTTTGTATCATTCTAGTTTCCTAATCATACTCGTGCACGGAACCTAGTCAAATGCCTAACAAAAGTCGAAGTATAGTACATCAACCCTAATATCTTTATCAACTAAATTTGTAATCTCATAAAAAAAAATCTGGTTGGTTTCAGATTTATTTTCCATAAACCTGTGATGGTTGGTATTAAATATGAATTTATTAACTGATAGCATTCAAAACAGTAGTCTATGTGCACAACAGATATAGCACAAACAACAGCAGTGTAACCTTCCTGCACTTCAGTCTGTGTCCATGCCTCAACTCTTTTCTGGAATGACCACTTTGAGTGGTTAGAAAATAGTTTAATCTACATACCCATTGAGTCCCTGGTCTTGCTGTTTAGCATGAAATGATATAAAAAGCAAATTATTTACCCAAGAAACCATCTGTCCCTTAATGTTAAGTTATTGCTTACTAGAAATATGTAACATATTTTTAAAAAGCCACAGTTAAAAGAATATAAATAAAACTCAGCTAAACAAAGACAGGGTTTCTACAAACAGTCACCTTAGAAAGAGAATGTGGTCTTGCCCTTCATTTAGCATGGCAGTTCTGAGTTGAGGTGTGGGACTAGGGGCTTGATCCTACAGACATGATTACACATAGGGCATAGGACTTACTATAGGAGTAGTCATGGTAAGATTACCCTCAGAACTAAGCACTACACCCAGTAATAGTCATAGGATTGGGTCAAAAAAATTTTAGTGTTAATTATCTCTGATGTGGCATTTTTTGAATTGCTAAAACTCTTCTAACATGCCATTTTATAGGTTCAGCTATATAAATATGATACATCTTTATTTTTATAATTTGCTTTTTGTGCCTATTAAGTCATTTTGATCAGATATAATTTTTGTAATTGCTTCAGAAAGGGGCTAAGAATTAGTCTACACTAGCATTTAAATAAAACTATTATAAATTCAGTGAAAACACAGTGCCAATTTAATGGTTGGAAACTGCAGGGCTAAAATTAGCCATGAGACAGAGACCATTCATTTTCACAAAGGCAATTGAAATGTTCACACTGGAAATAAAAACTGTAGTTGTTACAGAGTTAAAGTCAGTTATCAAAATGTTCCTAATCTGAAGGCTCCAAATTCTTGATGATAAGTTTGTGGCCATAAATGTTCCTTAAGCAAAATTTGTCCTCCAAAACTAACAACCCTCGGGAGGGGGAGAGTGTGTGTGTGTGTGTGGCTGGTAGTCTGAAAAATGCCAGCATCCCAAGGATATTATAGTATGTTTTGCCTTTTCGACAGAGTTTGGTGTATTGTAAATATATTCAGACAGTCTCTGAATGATAATTTTTTTAAAACATAGTAATTCATTTGCCACTGAGAGAAAATGTGTGAAGAATTTTTAATATGGATACAACCTCGCTTGGATTTGAACTCTCTAGCTTTAAAATAGAAGGCAAATATTTTATCCAGTTAGGCTAGAGAGACTTTATTTAACCTCCATTGGAATTCAAAGGTGGTGTTTTGACCACTAGAGGGATCCTATACTGTTCCATTAATTTAATAGGAATAAAATGAAAATTATAAGAAGTTGTTAAAAAGAATATATGGAATTGAAAAATGTGAATTAAATAGTTTAAACAAGGTCTATATGTATGCAAAAGTTTTACGAAACACACAACTGATTGGCTGGCCTCAGCTGTCAACCTCACTATTTTGTAGAAGCAATATAAAATTCTTGAATTAACTGTGCAGATGGTATGTAATAGAATAATTAGATCTGTAAATAATCAAATTCCAAAGCTTGGTGCTATTAAGGCAATGCCCCAGTTTCCCCATCAGTCTGGATATATAATGATAGAATTCTATTCAAATTCTTTGAGGATGTCAGGAAGTAGGTGGACAAGGGTGATCCAGTGGATATAGTATACTTGGACTTGAGTTTCTTAATTTTTACAGGATTAAAATGCATTGGGGTGTTTTTCTGATCTCCTTGTTTCCTTCCTTCCTTTTTATTTTTACTTACAATTTTGAACACATTTCAATTAAATTCTGTTGCACTGTAAATATTCTTTTCTAGATGTAATCAAATATGAGCTTGCTAGTTGCTTATGCAACTCTTTCCTCTTACGTTGCTGCTAATCATACTTCTTTGGTGGAAATTTCCCATTAGACACTGACACAGGAAGCAAGCTGATGAAGTTAAAACACCTTATTTTGCCAGTGTGAAATTGTCTCATCTTAAATAAAATCATAATAGCATTAATACAGTTCAGTGTGAAAAAAAAATTAGAATTAAGTAAAAACCTATTAAGTAACTGCAAACTTCTAAAATAGGTTCAGGTGGCTCACACTGTATACAAAATGAGTATCATAGAAGCTCAGTGGATCATGTCGCATAGTGTTCCTTCTCTAGCTGCTTCTCTCCCTTTTCTTCTTTTAGCATTATAAACTTGTTTCAGAAAGAATTTGTTGTGTAAAACATGATGTTATGCACTAAAAGAGTATTTATTCTGTTTAAGCAGCAAAGAGTCCTGTGGCATCTTATAGACTAACAGACGTTTTGGAGCATGAGCTTTCGTGGGTGAATACCCACTTCGTCAGATGCATGTAGTGGAAATTTCCAGGGGCAGGTATATATATGCAGGCAAGCTAGAGATAATGAGGTAGTTCAATCAGGGAGGATGAGGCCCTGTTCTAGCAGTTGAGGTGTGAAAACCAAGGGAGGAGAAACTGGTTCTGTAGTTGGCTAGCCATTCACAGTCTTTGTTTAATCCTGAGCTGATGGTGTCCAATTTGCAGATGAACTGAAGCTCAGCAGTTTCTCTTTTAAGTCTGGTCCTGAAGTTTTTTTGCTGCAGGATGGCCACCTTAACGTCTGCTATAGTGTGGCCAGGGAGGTTGAAGTGTTATCTGCCCACATATCTATACCAGCGACACCATCACAGGACCTAACCAGATGAGCCACACCTTCACCGGTTCATTCACCTGCACGTCCACCAATGTAATATACGCCATCATATGCCAGCAATGCTCCTCTGCTATGTACATCGGCCAAACTGGACAGTCGCTACGGAAAAGGATAAACGGACACAAATCAGATATTAGGAATGGCAATATACAAAAACCTGTAGGAAGGAATTGAAGGGAAAAAATGAAGTAGCTTTGTGGATGTCTATGGGAATAGTACCTCCTAAATGTGAGGGCAGCATGGGAGAAGCACAAAGATGCGTGTTTGAAATTTTAACAAGTAGTCAATGAAGGCTGAGACAGACTGATTGAAAGGTCAGCTCCTGCTTCCAATACCGAATGAGAGAGAGGTAGCATGGGGATAGCCTTGAAGGGCTTTGAAAGTGAATACAGACAGCTTATGTTTGCCACATGTGCAGGGGACTGGACTAGATGACCTCTCAAGGTCCCTTCCAGTTCTGTGATTCTATGATAGGATAGAAGAGAGGGAGCCAGTAGAGGGATGCATAGAGAGGGGTTGTGGTAATCAAGACATGACACAAGAAGAGCCTGGATGAGAATTTTAGCTGGGTGGGTCGGTAAAAAAAGGCCATATCTTAGAGGTGTAATGTAGGAAGAATCTGCAAGATTTTGACATAGCCTGAATGTGAGGACCTGGAGTGAGGTCCAAGTCAAAGATGACATCCACGTTATGGGCCTGAGTGATTGCCAGGATAATGGTGTTGTCCAGAGCGATTGAGAAAGGAGGTAACAGGACAGGTGAAGGACAAGCATGAACTCTGTTTTAGCCATGTTGAGCTTGAGCTGATAGCTAGACATCCATGAAAAGATGTCAACGAGACAAGTTGAGATTTTAGTTTGGATAGAAGGAGACAGGCCTAAAGTTGGAAGGAGATAGGTCTGCGAGTTGCCCATATTAGAGATGGTAGTTGAATTTGTGTTTACAGATGAAATAACTGAGATAGAAGATGTAGCGTGAGAAGAATTCGGTACTTCTCCTACACCCTCAACAAAGGAATTAATTCCCCCAAAATTGATAAATTAAAAAAATTTTTGATAGAACAGAAACTAAAAATGTGTCCACAGTTCAGGAAGGATGTTGATAAATTGGAGAGGGTTCAGAGATGGACCAGGAGAATGATTAAAGGATTGCAAAACATGCCTTATAGTGATAGATTCAAGGCACTCAGTGTATTTGCTTAACAAAGAGAAGAATAATGGGTGACTATCATAATTTGTAAGTACATATATGGGGAACAGAATTTTGCTAATGGGCTTTTCAATCTTGTAGACAAATGTATAACAAAATCCAATGTCTGGAAGTTGAAGTTAGATACAGTCTGACTGGAAATAAGGTGTACTCCTATTGACTTCATTTGAAGTGCTCAATGTCTCTGAAAAACAGGCCAAAGCCAGTTAAGGTGTGTAAATATGGACATAGGTGCCTAAAGTTAGGCACTTAAATTTGAAATTTTCCATTTCTGTTTGTACTATTGGAGAGTACCTAGGGATGTTCAGACACTCAGGTCACTGGATTAGACAGACACTATTAACCCTTTAATTTTCTACACATACACTCAAGATTATGATTAGACATTCATGGTTAGATGCAGGAGTGATTTTTTAAAAAATAGATTAAAATATAGAAATGTGTCTAATTTTAAGAGAATTGTAAAAATCTCAGAAATTGGGTTTAATGGAACCTAAGCACCTTCTTAGAATTAATCACATGCTTAAGGGCAGTCCTTCACAGAGATGCTCTCCTGAATCAGGGTCAAAGTGAGCAGAAACAGTATTCTAATACTTTTGTGGTAAAACCCTCAGTTTCTCCAAAATTTAAACTTTAATTAAAAAAAAATGTGTAGGCCTTATTGTTGCAAAAGCCCCATCTCTCCAAATGTGAACCAATGTAGTATAAAATATGAGGCATTGTTTCTTTTTGTAGGTAATTCCAGCACTATTTATAGTAAAAAATTATTTGAAAACTGAGCCTGCAAGCTATTGACTTCAGTAAAACTACTCAAAAGCAAGGGCTGTAGATACAGGCCATTTTAATTTAAGCAATTCAGAGAAATGACCACGTCTCCTCTGTGTTTCTGAATAGTCCTGGGCACAATGTTAGCACTCAACAATTTTATAATAATAAATAGTACTGAATAGATGTTCAGGAAACCTTTAGCCTATACAAGAGACAATATTAAGAGGCTTGTGATATATCTTCAGGTATAGAAAGAACATTGAGACCAAAATAGAGATCAGAGTATTTTAGGAAAGCAGGCTTGATATATATTTTGATGTTCTCAGTTTCAATCATTTTAAAATTATTATATTCTGATTAGGTGTTAGTGTAGTATCAGATGAGAGAAAATTATAATCTTTTTCTTATTTTAAACCTCAATAGAGAAAGAAATCACACAAAGCTGTCTAGCTTCACTGATTCAAAACCCTTCTTTCTACTGTACAATAGGCAAAGAAAAATCAGTTTTGAATTCACAAACAAGTCTCTAAAAAATCCAAACTGCAATTTTTTTACACAGTAGAAATGCTAATTCCAGCCTTTGTAGGTGCTGACAGTCCCCAGATAAAAAATGTGATATATACCGGTATGTCAGATTATTTTGGACTAATGTAGTCCATCAAAAGTGCTGAAAACTCCATAACATGAGTCATTAAAACTTGAATAAAGCATTTGATAATATAATAATGGGAATAATTTTGTATTGACAGGTAGATGGAGAAAGATAATTTAGTAAGCCACTTTTCTCTTTTGAATAGAAGTACAGTCCATGATAACTAGGGACCAAGCAATGTATGGAGACTACAGAAATACTGATAATTTGTAGTAGTTCTTAGAGTATTGGCCTTACGGATGCTCCACTCTAGGTGCGCTAGTGCCCCCTGCGCCTATGGAGATTTCTCATAGCAGTGTCCATTCGGCCCACACATGAGTGTTAGACAGTCTCTTGTCCTGTTGTGTTGTTATATAGCACTGCATGGTCGAACCACCCTCAGGTCCTTCTCAACCACATTGGTCTGAGACAGACCTCTAGCAGTTGTCCTTCCTAATTTCTCTTACTGTTAGTTAATTGTAGTGTTAATTCTCTAATAGTCAATAGTTCCCTTTATTGTAGCTTCTGTCCTTTCTTTTTTAAAAAAAATCTCTTTTCTATATACTATTTAGATAGTTTGTCATTTTCTGTCTGAGGTGATGTCTGATTCTCTTGGCTTCAAATGCTGTTTCTCGTGCCAGGAGGCCAGCCTGGTCTGTGACAGACATTCATGTATCCACTGCGTTGAGGAGTCGCAGGTCACTCAAAAGTGCATCTTTTGCCTGGTGTTAAAATCAAGAGCCAGGTAAAACCAAAAAAATTAAGTTTTATTTCCTTGTGATGGAGAACTTTTTACACTGGGCCTCTGGTCCAGGTCAAGGGACCACTCCAGACTCCCACCCAATATGCCGGTCCCCAAGTAAGTCTGCTGTCTTGGAGCCCCATAGTTCCAGGGTGCCCAAGAGGAAGGTACAGGACTCCTCAAACAGGCTCTCGAAGGAATATGCCCTGGGTTCACCAGATAGAGATTCTACCTCTAAAAAGCTGAGGTCACCTGTTCTCTAACTACCCCAGCACCGCTGACTCTCCAGTCATGTACTGATGAGGCTTCCGGTTCCTTTGGTATCCAGGGTACAGCTAGACAGCATGGCGGCAAGGCTTCAGCCCCAGAGAGAAGCCTCAGTATCATCCTCTGATTGAGATGGCAAGAAGAGCTCTTCCTCTGCTCCCTCAGCTCCAAAGAAGCCCGCTTGGACTCCAACTGTGCCTCCCTCAGAGTGCACAAAACACTTGGCACCATCAAAGACTGCAGTATCAACAACCCCTGCCACAACTAGTTCGGCACACTCATCAACCTTGGTACCAATGATTCTCACAGCACCACAAGAGTTCCATTTTCCTCTGGTCCTCGCTATATCTGAGACTCCTGACTCACCGCTCCTTGGCTCTAATGGAGTCTCGGTACCGAGGACATCCAGATCACCTGAGGTGTGCCTGGTGCTATTTCACTCCCCATTTCTCTAGGCGCTCTTCTGATCCTGAGTGAACCAGAGAAAGGATTCTGATGAAAACCCTGCCTTGGTCTCTCAAGTGTCTGTCCAGTGCTCTCACCTTACTCCTTCAGAGGTCCCTTCCCGAAGGCTTAAACTGAAGCTTTGAATGTTCACAGCCCACGATTACCACCAACACCTTGGTGATGCAAGCACTTTTGGGTTCCTCCACCTATCCCTTACACTCCTACTCCTTGACCATATTGGGACCCTTGGGCTGCTTATCGCGAACAATTCTCCAGAGCATCCAGTACTACTCACCAGAGACAAGAACAATCAATGTCACCTACTCCCCCCAGGAAACCTGACCCCCAGGAGGAATCTTTTTGAGGAGTAGGAGGCTAGAGCTGAGGTTTTGCCGGCAGCCAACATCATCTCTTCATCCCCCAATGAAGCAGTCATGCCTTCTTCCCCCATCCCTGGTGGATAATTTTAGACACTTCCAGGATCTGATCAAGGGAGTTGCAAATTCCACTTGGGGAGTGTAACGGGGTGGAACTCACCCCTGCCACACCTCCTGCTGGTCATCCAAGGAATTAGCATTTCCAGCCCCCGGAGCACCCTCTGCAGGCCTGTGTCCTGCTTGCTGCTGGGCCCGAGTCTCTCCTCGACCCCGGTGCCCCTTTCAGGCTGAGGTGCTGGTCCCTGGCAGTACTCCCACAAATCTCGGTCTCCACTCCCTGGGGAACCCCCACCCTCTATCCCCACCTCTCCTCAGACTATGGATACTGCCAGTCTTGATCTAGCCCCCATTCACTGGGGCAGACTGCAGTGTCAATGCTCCTCATCACTGGCAAGAGGGGGTTGGACCTGCTGCCTCTGCCTACCCGTGGGCTGCCCCCTTCCACTCCAGTGTCTATTTGGCCTTACACTAGGCTGCAGCCTTGTGGGGTTTCCAGGCCGGAGCTCCCCAGCTCCTCTGGCCTTTCCCCAGCCCTGCTCCAGTCTAGGTACCCTGTTAAGTTCCCAGCAGCCAGGTCCCTCCCTCTCAAAAGGATAGAGAGAGAGAGTCTCTGTGCTCCTGGCCCACTGCCCTCTTATAGGGGCCAGCTGAGCCCTGATTGGGGCATGGCCCCAGCTGTAGCTGTTTCCCGTTTCAGCTCAGGCTTGCTGCTTTCCCCAGCAGCAGCCCTCTTGCTGCCTCAGCCCTCTCCCAGTGCTGATTTCAAGCCCTTCAGGGCAGGAGCGGGTCACCACTCTGCTACAAGGCAGTTATGGAGTATCATTATAATCTGGTAGATATCCTTCATTCACCTTCAGTGATCCATATAGCCTTACCTGTCAATGAAGCTCTTTTAGATCCAACAAAGATAATTTGGCATACACCAGCTTCTGTTCTACCTACATGTAAAAGAGTAGACAAGAAATATTATGTCCCTGATAAGTACTCAAGAGTTTTTATTTTCCCATCCCATTCCATCCCATCCCTGTTTAGTAGTGGATGCAGTGAACGAATATGGCAGGCGGCACCATGATAAATTCATGCCTCATGATAAAGACTGCAAGCAGCTGTATCTTCTTGGGAAAATGTTCTACTTCTCAACATCCCTCCAGTTCAGAATTGCAAATTGTCAGGTTTTGATAGCAAAATATAACCATGTGAACTACACCAAACTCCCTCCCTTGTCGACCCCCTATCAGCAAAGCACAGGGAGCAGTTTCAAACAATTGTGGTGGAGGACCAGCTACTGGCCAGGACAATCTGAAGCCTCCCTTGATGCTGTTGACACCATCACGTGTTCGATCACCAGAGCGGTGAAAAATGAGAAGAGCCTCCTACCTCCAGCTCTTCTGTTTCCCTAAGGAGGTTGAGACCACAGTTGAGATTTCCTTTTCATGGATCTAAGTTGTTCACAAATATTATGGAAGAGTCTTGTGAACATTGAAGGATTCCAGAGCAACTTTGCGTTCTCTTGGCATTTACACACTTACAGGAGAAAGCTAAGCAAGTCACAGACAGCCCAGAGGTCCCACCCTGTCCATTTCCTTCCCTCCCAGAGGACATATAAGCCATATCAAAGAAGGCAGAGGAGGAAACTGTATGCTTCTCAGCTTTCCACCTCACTCCCCTCCATCTCCAAGCAGCAATTTTGACATGTTGGTCAAGGGTCTGAATTGCCATCCTCATCCTGTCCTGTGGCACCGATTCATCATTCTTCCTCCCTTCAGTGACAGCTTTCACCACTTCAGGCAAACCTGGGAGTTGATCACCACAGATAAGTGGCTTTTTACTGAACTTCCACTAATGATCCCCCCATCCCATCCGTCCCCTCTTCAGAGACCCTTCTCACAAGAGTGTGCTTTGTCAAGAAATAGGTATTCTCTTACACTTGGGAGCTATAGAACCTGTCTCCATGCAGCACAGAGGGAAGGGGTTTTATTCAAGGTACTTCCTGGTACCAAAAAAAGAGTAGATATTGGAGGGTCATCCTAGATCTGATACTAGTGAACACTTTTGTGAAGGTGCAGAAATTTAAAATGGTGACACTTGAAGCAGTAATTCCCTCACTAAAGCAAAGGGATTAGTTTTTAGCCCTTGATGTTCAAGATGCGTATTTCCATATTGCTAACCATCCATTCTACAAACAATTCCTCTGTTTCATTGTTGGCCAGGATCTTTTCCAATATCAAGTGCTCCCCTTTGGCCTACCATGATCCAAGTGTATTTTCAAAGATCATGTCGGTGGTAGCAGCACAGCTCTGCAGGAAAGATATTTTAGTATTCTCTTATCTGAACGATTGGTTGCTGAAAGGTCACTCCCTGGAGCTGATGTCTTGGGCAACTTCTGAGACCATAGGCCTCTTTCTTCAATTGAGCCTACAACTGAATATACAAAAATCCACATTGACCCCAGAACAGAGTCTTGAGTTCTAGGGCACATCTCAGTTCAGTGACAGAAAAAGCCTACCTTCCTTGGCACAGGTTTGTTACTCTCTCCAATGGAGCAAACATGATTCAATGCAGTCCACAAACCACAGTCAGGAATTGCATTCAACTACTGGGTTGTATGGCGGCCAACACCTTTGTGAAAGAATATGCCAGACTTTGAATGTGTTGCCTCCAAGGATGGCTCAGAACCATTTATTCACCCATCAGTCAACATATACTTCTTTCTGTAGCTGTCTTCGTGAAATAATCCCTTAACTGGTGGAAGAACCTTCACAACATGTGCACAGGAGTTCCATTCACAAATCCTTCCCCAATGGTAGTCATAATGATGGATGCCTCTCTGCTAGGGTGGGGAGCACATCTAGATACTCACAAAAGAGACAATGCTACAAAGCAATGTCCTGGAGCTCAGAGTAGTCAAATATGCCTATCTTCTATTCCTACTGCTAATCAAAGGCAAACACGCAAAAATCATGATGGACAATTGTCAAGGTATTTTTCCCCCAGTTTGAACTTTAGTGTCCAAAAGTGAGGACCTGCCTGGACCCTTCTAAGCTTAATTCCTAGCTTAGATCTGATAGCGCTGCCACCAGCCAAAATATAGTGTTTGGCACACTTTCTGTTCTTCCTAAACCTTCTCTGGGGAACCCAAGACCCAAACCCTTGGGTCTTAAAACCAGGAGAAATAAACCATCCCCCCTCCTTTCCCCCTCCCAGACTTTCCCCTCCCTGGGTTACCCTGAGAGGCTACACTGATCCAAACTCATTGGATCTTAAAACAGAGAGGAATTAACCTTCCCCCACCAATCCCTGGTGAGTTCAGACCCAATTCCCTTGGGTCTTAAACAAGGGAAAAAAATCAGTCAGGTTCTTAAAAAAGAAAGCTTTTAATTAAAGAAAGAAAAAAGTAAAAATTATCTCTGTAAAATCAGGATGGAAAATGTTTACAGGGTATTCAGATTCATATAGCCTAGCGGGACTCCCTCCCCCCTAGCCTGAGATTCAAAGTTACAGCAAACAGAGGTAAAAATCCTTCCAGCAAAATACACATTCACAAGTTAAGAAAACAAACATAAGACTAATCCGCCTTTTCTAGCTAGTACTTACTATTTTGAACATGACAGACTGTTTCAGAAAGATTGGAGAAAGACCTGGTTGCACGTCTGGTCCCTCTTAGCCCCAAGAGCGAACAACGAACAAAACAAACAGCACAAACAAAGACTTTCCTCCACCAAGATTTGAAAGTATCTTGTCCCCCCATTGGTCCTCTGGTCAGGTGTCAGCCAGGTTCACTGAGCTTCTTAACCCTTTACAGGTAAAAGAGACATTAATCCTTAACCATCTGTTTATGACAACAATATTTCATGCATGTTTTATATCAGCTGCCAGGGAGGAGCAAAATACTCCTTCCTTTGCACCAAGGCTGTCAGACTTTGGAACTGGTGCATATGAAACCAGATTACTAGCACAGCAGCCTATCTCCCTAGTATTCAGAATGTGATTGCAGACGCACTCAGCAGACACTTCTTCCAAGACCATAAGTAGGAAATAGATTCCAACATATTACTTCACATATTCTGCCAATGGAGTAGCCCCCAGATAGATGTATTCAACACACAGGCAAACAAGAAATGCCCTCACTTCTGCTCGAGAAGCAGATTAGATTTCCAATCCCTAGGGAGAGATTTTCACCTTCAGTGGTCATCAGCCATACAGTGTGCATTCCTGCTGACTCCCCTGATGGCCGAAGTTATGCTCAAAGTAAAGACAGAGCCAGGGTCATTCTAATAGCTGCCACCTGGCCCAGGCAAATGTGGTTTCCTTACCACCTGCAGCTAGCTGTTTGCCCTGCAATCATTCTTTGCAGCACTCCTCATCTCCTCTCTCAGAAGTGCGAGAAGATTTTTCATCCCAGTGCTTCATCTCATGGGAGTAGAGACAGTCTGCTCAGAGGAGGTAAAATGAGTGCTGCTATACAGCAGGAAACAATCTACTCACTGCTTGTAGTCTCAAAAATAGACTCGTTTTGCCAGTTGGTGTGACTGTAGACAACTTTCACCAATGACTGCATTGCTTCCAGATATACTAGACTACATCTTAGCCCTGAAAACTTCAGGCTTATCAATGGGCTCGATAAGAGTCCACCTGGCAGCGCTCACAACCATTCATCCTCCAATAGAGGGCTATTCCATATTTAGCCACCCAACTACAGTGAGATTCCTCAGAGGGCTGGGGAACCTCTATCCCCCAGTCCAATATCCCATTCCAATATGAGACCTCAACCTGGTCTTTAAATGCCTTACAAGATCGCCCTTTGAACTACTTGCTCACTGCTCCATTTGTCAGTGAAGATGGCATTCCTGATAGCCATCGTGATGGGTTGGTGAATTATGGGCATACCCCCGCTTCACAGTGCTTTTTAAGGACAAAGTCACGCTGTGGAGTCACTGCAAATTCTTACCTAAGGTTTTGTTTGCATTTCATCTCCATCAGACCATTCACTTGCCTATCTTTCTATCCCAAACCACATCTGAATCCCCCATAGTGCACTGCTGCATACCTTGGACGTTAGGAGAGCTTTGGCCTTCTATCTAGACAGAACAAAACCCTTCAGAAAAACCAACATGTTATTTGTCTTGATAGCATTTGGGCACACTAATTTAGAGAGAGAGAGGTTTTCTAGTCAATTATTGGAGTATCTTGTCAATTTCAGTTGTAACCATGAAAATGGATGGCCCAAATCTTTGGTGCACACCTAAAACTCCCTTAAGTGTCTTAAGAAGGAAAGCAGGATAGAAGTAAAAGGGATAAGCTCCCAAGATTAGATGCTATAAAAAATTCCCATTAGTTTATGTGCAAGAAAGTCCACATCACTGAATAGTTTCTTTCCTGATCTGAATGATGGTGAATAATTGGTTTGCTGTAACTTTTACCATATACTACACATTCTAATTCATAGATTTCAAGGCCAGACAGGGACATCTAGCCTGATCTCCTGTATAAAACAGGCCAAGGAACTTACCCCAAATGCATCTCTTTTTGGAAAAAAAAAATAAAAAAAAATCCAAGCTTGATTTTAAACATTGTCAGTGATGGACAGTCCCCCACAAACCTTGGTAAATTGTTCCAAAGTTTAATTTTTAGTTTTAAAAATTTATGCCTAATTTTTCCAATCTGAATTTCTCCAGCTTTAACTTCCAGCCATTGGATCACATTGTACCTTTCTCTGCTAGGCTGAAGATCCTATTAAATATTTGTTCCCCATATAGGTACTTATATACTGCAATCAATTCACCCCTTAACATTCTCTTTTCTAAACTAAATAGATTAAGCTCCTTGAGTCTATCACTGTAACCCGTGTTGTCTAATTCTTTAATCATCCTTGTGACTCTTTTCTGAACCCTCTCTAATTTACCAGCCTCCCTCTTGAATTGTGGACTCCAGCAGCAGTCACACCAGTGCTAAAAACAGAGGTAAAACAACCTCTCTACTCCTTGTCAAGATTCCCCTGTTTTATGCATCCAAGGATTACATCATAGCATCGCACCTGGAGGTCATGTTCAGCTGATTATCCACCTTGACCCCCAATTTTTTTTCAGAGTTATTGCTTATTTGTATTGGGCTGTTGACATGTCTTTTTATTGAAAGGAAAATGTTGGAGGTTTTTCTTTTCAAAATTCAGAACTGACTGTACTGTAAACAACCATCTTTTAAAACTTAGATGTATATGTTAGTTAACAAAAAAGGTTCTCTGAGGTGACTGTCTAGTCCTGCCATCGACACGGGCTTCAACAGGACTATTCTGAACTCCAGTTCAGTGAGGTACTGTTTTTAAACAAACAAACAAACTATAAGCACATGTAGTCTTATTTATGTGAGTAGTACCACACATGCTTAAAGTGAGGCACATGCTTAGCTACTGTACTGAACTGGGGTACTAGTATGTAAAGTAAAGCAAGTGCATAAGACTTTGCAAGATTGGGGGCTAGGTCTAAGAAATTCATTCTATGTTGAAAACAATAAAGAAAGTGATAGGTTTTTGAACATCAGTCTCAAAATCTATTTTACATTTTTTCCAGGTAAACATATTTTAAGTTTTACTTAATTTTAGGGCTGTTGATTAATCGTAGTTAACTCTCACAATTAACTCAAAAAATTATCGCAATTAAAAAAATTAATTGCGATTAATTGCAGTTTTAATTTAATTGTTAAACAATAGAATACCAATTGAAATGTAAATATTTTGGATGTTTTTCTACATTTTCATATATATTGTATTTTGTGTTGTAATTGAAATCAAAGTGTATATTTATTACAAACATTTGCACTGTAAAATGATAGAAGAAATAGTATTTTTCATTTCACCTCATACAAGTACTGCAGTGCAATCTTTTTCATAAAAGTGCAATGTTAATGTAGATTTTGTTACATAACTGCACTCAAAAACAAAAAAAAGTAAAACTTCAGAGCCCACAAGTCCACTCAGTCCTAATTCTTGTTCAGCCAGTTGCCAAGACCAACAAGTTTGTTTACATTTACATGAGATAAAAATCTTCTTTTTTACAATGTTACCAGAAAGTGAGAACAGGCATTTGCATGGCACTTTTGTAGCCAGCATTGCAAGGTATTTAGGTGCCAGATATGCTAAACATTCGTATGGCCCTTTATGCTTCAGCCACCATTCCAGAGGACATGCTTCCATGCTGATGACACTCATTAAAAAAAATGCATTAATTAGATTGGTGACTGAACTCGTTGGGGGAGAATTGTATGTCCCCTGCTCTGTTTTACCCAAATTCTGCCATATATTTCATGTTATTGCAGTCTTGGATGATAACCCAGCACATGTTCATTTTAAGAACACTTTCACTGCAGATTTCACAAAATGCAAAGAAGGTATCAATATGAGATTTCTAAAGATAACTACAGCACTCGACCCAAGGTTTAAGAATCTGAAGTGCCTTCCAAAATCTGAGAGGGACAAGGTGTGGAGCATGTTTTCAGACGTCTTAAAAGAGCAACACTCCGAAAAAAGAAAATCAACTTTCTGCTGGTGGCATTTGACTCATATAATGAAAATGAACATGCGTTCATCCACACTGCTTTGGATTGTTATAGAGCAGAACCCGTCATCAGCATGGATGCATATCCCCTGGAATAGTGGTTGAAGTATAAAGGGACATATGAATCTTTAGCACATCTGGCACATAAATATCTTGCAACACCAGCTACAACAGTACCATGAGAATTCCTGTTCTCACTTTCAGGTGACATTGCAAGCAAGAAGCGGCCAGCATTATCTCCTGCAAATGTACACTGACTTGTTTGCCTGAGCAATTGACTGAACAAGAAGTAGGACTGAGTGGACTTGAAGGCTCTGAAATTTTACATTGCATTCAAAAATAACAGTTTTATTTGTACATAATTCTACATTTGTAAGTTCAACTTTCATGATTGCACTACAGTACTTGTATTAGTATTTTTCAGTTTACCTTCCAGATTAAGACAGATAGCTTGTTGCTTCTAACCTCCTGTGAGATGCCATACTTTTGATTTCTTTCCCCATAATCTACTACTGTACTTAAGCTAAGAACTCTCAGACCACAGAGTAATTCTTTCCTCACCCTGCAGTCTGACCTCAGATTACACTCCACCTATCTTCTGGAAGAGAGTGGTCTGGTCCAAGTGTACTGAACTGAAACAGGAGGGAAGGGAATAGATAAAATGCACACAATTTCTCAAAGTGGGGGCATGGGCACAGGATCGTCATATGGTTTAGACAAGGCACTGGACAGAGAATCCGGAGATCTGGGTTCTATTTCTGCCACCGCCATTGACCAAGTGTGATCTAGTACAGATCATTATCCCTTTCTGCATCTCTGCTCCCCCTCACAATGTTTCTTTGTCTTTCCTATTTAGATTTTAAACTCTTCAAGGCAGGGACTGCATTTATACAGCACCTACCAAAAAATGGCTGCAGCTTCAAGATGCTAGTTTAATAATAATCATTACAAATTTAAGCAAAACTACATTTACCTAAAGTTTGTTTATAAAATTGGCATTCAAATTCTAATTCTTCCCTCTAAAGTTTCAGTAGTTCAAAAAGGAACAATTAATTCCTTCCTGACCCTTTGAAAACAAAGAAACAAAAAAAACCCCTTTGTTTTAGCAGGAAGACAGCAGCTTCCATGGAATAAACTAAGGAACTTTTAGGGCAGGGACACCAGCTAAGGAGAGCAGGTGAAGGGCAGTTTCCCCCCATCCCCCTCCCATGCTCGTTGCGCTTCATATCAGGCTAGAGAATGCAGTAGACAGAGTAAGAGAGGAGCCCCTCATACTGGGAGCTGGATGCCTCACAGTGTGAAGGGGGCCTGGATCCCTCCACACAGCCTGCATCCTCAGGCTCTCCATGCTAATATGTGTGCATCAAATTGCAGCGCATGCACATTGGCCATCCTGAAGTCAGTTTGGCAAGTGCTGTCCTGAACCCAACAGATGCTGCAGGGAATGTGCAGGGTGGGTGGGGAGTGTGGTGGAGACCTATGGGGTCACCTAGAGACTGTGGGGTGGAGTCATCTTGACCTCAAACTTTCTTTTCCATCTCTATCACCAATCATAAACAGCAGTCCTAAATTGCAATTGCACAATTTCCTCCTGAGGAAGCAATTGAACTCACCGCTGGTACTACCTTGTGATCAGGCATGGCTTGGCAATTCTTGGCCTGTCAGGTACTCATGCCTTCTGCCAACAGCCACTCCAGCACTGTGGTGGTCTGTCTTTTCTTGTGACTTAGCCCTCCAGCCAGATCACTTTAAAGTTTCTGGTTTTAAAGGGTAGTCCATAAACAGAAACAAGGGAAATTAATACAAATCAGTTGTCCCAAAGTTGGGTTATGGCTATCTTCCTTCAGAGGGTGCTTGTTGGGCTCTGGCCCTAAACTGAGTCCACAGCTTACAGAGCAGAGTGGTTCCCTCTCAAGGTGAGTTAGCACCTGGCCCTTCCTTCCTTCAGGGAGGGTGCACTGGGCAGTGGTTGTCTGGGGAGCTCCTGCCTTCAGTCAGCCCTCTGTCCAGGAGCTGACCACCAAAGGTCTGCCATCAAGAGGTTTCTCCCTCTTAAGTGTCTTCCTCCAATTCAGACATTCTTTACAAGCACAAAATAACCGTCACATCACCATGAAGTAGGTATTCCTCCACTGGGAGAAAGTTTAAGTTTAGTTTTCCCCATTTTATTGCCAGAAAAAAGTTATGTTACCTGCCCAAGGATGTGCAGCAAATCACAGGCAGAACTGAGATTAAAATTCCAGAGTTTCTGGTTCCCCAGACTATGCTTTCTTTCCAAGTAACCAAAGTGTGTAATTAGCCTAGACTATTAGTTACAAAGGCTTAGAAGTATCAGTACTGTACCCCTAGTGGTGGCTGAGAACCACTTTTTAAGCATTATTAGAGCATTTATAGGCATTCTTTAAAATGACCCTGCAGCACAGAGAGAACCTCACTTTTTTGTAAGGAGTTTTTTATATAGTCATTTTAAATTGTACAGGTTAATCAGCCAATAATATATTAAATGCATTCAGGTAAATGAGGGTGTGATGATCTCTGGATTTTCCCAACAACAAGAGAGATTAAATTAGTCTTTCATGTCCTTTGTTTTACTTAAAATTGCAGATCCACATAGGTCATTTTCATAGTCTGAGAGGGAGATTATGAAGATTAAAAAGCCCACTACCCAACTGGATGGCAAATAAAAACTGTGTGTTGCTATGCTGTTTATTATCAATAGAATTAAATACTTTGAAGTCACCTTCAAAGGAGCCACATCAGATTTGCATACTAAATTTAAAAAAATCATTTGCACAAAAGGAATTTTATTTAATATTTAAAGATATTTGTGCTTAGGCAAGACTTTCCCTCTCTCATAACCATCTTCTCCCCTTACTCTCTCCTTCACAAAAGCTAGAATGCTGAATTTGTGACATGGCATTTCCATGGCAATGCACTGATGTAATAAACACAGGATTAATTCATTGAAGGATCATTCATATAAAGAGGCTAGGTTGTGAAAGTCTGTTCAAACTGAAATATCTGAAATAATAAGTAGAGAAATATAGGTGAGGAAAGGCCAAGAAAATTGCTTTTTTTATTGTAAGTGTTCTTTTTGTTCAAGTTTGATACATTAGAAGTCACTTTTAAAATTATTCCAATACATACTTGCTTGTCTGAAAGCAGAGAAAAAAAATAAATATGACCGAGTAGTCAAAAAAGACTGAAAGTTAAGGAGATTTAGAGTCTTGGATCAGCTTTGCAAGTCTCTTTACATGACTGTGGGCAAATAACCTCTCAACGCCATGAGATCCATGGATGTAAGGAGTTATTCGTGCAAAGAAAGAGAGTGGCAGAGAGGTTTGAGAGCAAATAATCCAAAGGAAAAAAACCCTAAAAGTCTAGTTTATAAAATTACAATTAAATTTCTTTTTACTCTTTTAATAAACCGTGAGAACTGAATTGCTACTTAAATAAGTTTTTTAATATTCTCATCACATGTGAGAGTGCACATTTACATGCATGCATACACACACAAATATATCAAAAAATCATTTAAAACATTTAAGGTGGCAAAGGGCAAATACCCAACTCAGTAAACAACACAAGAAACACAAAGTATATAAATTATTTTCTTACCTCCTCCACACGTACTCAGAGAGACGCAACATCCCTATATCACCTGTATAATAAACCAGTCACAACTATCAGAGGGTAGCCGTGTTAGTCTGGATCTGTAAAAGCAGCAAAGAATCCTGTGGCACCTTATAGACTAACAGACGTTTTGGAGCATGAGCTTTCGTGGGTGAATACCCACTTCCTCAGATGCATGTAATGGAAATATCCAGGGGCAGGTATATTACATGCATCTGAGGAAGTGGGTATTCACCCACGAAAGCTCATGCTCCAAAACGTCTGTTAGTCTATAAGGTGCCACAGGATTCTTTGCTGCTTTTACAGTCACAACTGTTAGCCAATTTGCCAGTTTCTGCTCTCATACACAAAACTCCAGTTGACTAGTATCCAAAGGAGAGAGAAAATTTTATAACTGTGTCATGTCTGTGAAAGGAAGAAGGTGGTGGTCAATAACTTGTGTATCTGAGACATTGCTTGAAGAAGAAGAATCTATAAGGGAAGAAAGGTGGAATTATGAAAAGGTTTTGATTTACCATAGGAAGACTGATATTAGTCCTTTTTTGTTTCTTAAAATGAATAGCAAGTAATCTTTTTGAAACTGTGTGTTATTCTCGGCTAAGAGGAGAGTTTATAATGATTGACTGATATTTATTGTAGAGGTTAGGACAAACAGAAAAAGTATTTACTCATTAGAAGAGCATGATGGTTCACTGAGCTCATCCTGTCTCATGGGATTTCTATCACACTCAGATAAAACTGTGGTTTGATTCGCATGCAGTCACAGTAAACAGCATTATAGCTCCAGATCTTATCGCCTGAAGAAAGTGTGCATGCTCTTCTAAAAGGGAACTGTATGTGTATATAGATTAGGAAGGGAGGGTGCAGCCATAGAAAGTAGGAGGATTTAAAAGTGATTTTGTATATTTTAAGCGTCAACGTCTACCCTCAAATATATGCTTGACACTCGCAATGTTTCCAACATAGCTGGCTCTCTTTCTTCCTCTTCCTGGTTTGCCTATGGTCTTACCTGATAGTACAAGAACTGGAATCAAATCACTCTGCAATCGGTGATCAACCCGTCTTCAGAAAAATGTTCTCTAAGATAGGTTTTCAACTAATTGTGCTCTTTTTAAATACATCTTTCTTGTCACCTTGTCATTCAAAGTATTAGTTTTCCAACTAATTTTTAACATTCTTCTATAACATTAAAACTCAAATACTCTGAGTCATCTTTGTGTCCTTTTTAAGTTTCCAACTCCCACATCTGTATGTACAGGAGGGTTGACCATATGTAGCACTCCAGTAATCTAGTGCAGATTTGTAGTTTTAACTTCTGACTATACAGAAGTCTTTGGAAGTTTTTGAATGCATTTTTTGCAGGCTGTATCCTTCTCTTGATTTCTTCATCTCATCTTACGTCTGATGTTATTACACTGCCTAAACAGGAAAAACTATTCACTTTTTTCATCACTTGACCCTCAAGATATGGGTGTTGCCAACGTTGTGCATTACTGTGTTTTATTGTCATAAACTTACTAAAATAAAATCTTCAGTACAAAAATCCATCTTTAACAGGAAATTATGTAGTGTAGATAAATAAACAAAAACAAAACACAAGCCCTGATCAATGCTGAAAGTGACTAAACAGTCCCCTTATGTGTTTCTTTTAATTTACCAACAGCAATAACAATTTGCACAGTTTTGAGTTGTATTCACAATATTTTATTTATCTACAGCAATGTCTTGCATTGTGCTACCGGAGAAGTGTTTCAAATATTTCCAGTGCTAATAATATGATATAGTAACTGCTTTTACTTCAAATATTGTTGAAGTTGTCAGGATTTAAGTACAGTACTGCTTATTTATTACCTTTCAAACAGGCATTTTCCATTTGTTGAGCTTCTAAGATAATGTTGAGAGAGAGAGTGCACATGCATGTATGTAAATGTAACCATCAGGTAAATGAAAAAAAAAATCAACAGGAGGAAATATATACTAGTGACATCTTAGGCGTCTTTGTTTATCAGTGTTAAGAAGAAAGAAAACTCCAGTGGCACTTAGCATGTACTTTCTAGATACAGCAGGATGTTTCTACCAAATCTTATACTAGCTTGCCCTTTAGAGGCATGTATGCTCATTAGATTTTTCAAAATCATACATGCATGCCATAAAAAAGTCTACTGCACTTGCCTTGTACTACTAGTTAAAGAGAATGTAAGCCTTCAGTTCATTGTATTCTACAGGCTTTAAATTGATCATTTAAAAAGGCTGTAAACTTAATTAAGTTTCAGGTATTTAGGCTCAATAAGGGTATATTATAATTGATAGCCCAAAGGTTTTGCTACAATTTCTATTTATATTCTGAGGCGAAAACTGTACTTTTCAATAGTTAAAAATCATAACAAGGAAGACGTGAGAAAAATGGAGCAACTGCTAGGTTCCTAGATACTGCTACAAAGAAATTAGCTCAAGCTGCATATAGTATAGTGTAGTTAATTTACAAACACACACATACATCCAAAATCTAAATATTTTATTTCCCTGCAACTGAATGGAAGAATAAAAGCAGATACTTCATAAATCATTAGACCACACAGTATAATTGCAGGATGAATAATTTTGCCAGCTTCTGAAATTAATACTGAACTCATTTAGTTTTAGACAATTCAGTCAATTCTTTTTGGTTAAAGAACCTTATCTTTCTAGATCAAACCAAATTCTAGCAATCTGTGAAGAATTCAGTAAAGTTTCCCCCACTTCCTTTTCCAGGAGAATTGAGAATAGAAGGATTTTCTCACAATACAGTCCATCCCTATAAAGATTTTTACTCTCTTTCCCAGTGAACCATGAAGAGCTATACAAAACACTGTAAAATTTAATATAATACAAGTTAGAACTATACACGTGTGGCTAGCAAGCAGTTCTGTCACTCTGGCTTTGTCTTCTCTGGAAAAAAGGTGAGTTCTTCTTTGAGTGCTTGCTCATGTTGATTTCATTCCAGGTGTGTGCGCAGTGCACGTGCACAGTCAGAGATTTTTACCTTAGTGGTATCTGTAGGGTTAGCTGTGGAGCCCCCTTGAGTGCCACACTCATGTGCTGGTATATTCTGACCCTAAGCCCTCTCAGTTCCTTCTTACCACCCATGATGGTTGGTCAAAGCATCGAAAAGCATTAATGGTTCTTACAAGCCATTGTTCTGTCTTCTTTGTATTTAGTTGATAGGTACTTACTTAGACCATTATGTTAAGTGTTAGAGTAGTAGTTTAAGAGTTAGAGTCCCTCGGAGCAGGTCATGCCCAATTCACCAGGCTTTAAGCCATGCTCATTGTGCAGCGGGCTGATGCCCATTAGTGACCCCACAACAGCTGTATGAAGTGTTTGGGGGAGTTCCACAGAAAGGACAAGTGCAGGATCTGCAAAAAATGTCACCCTCAAACTCAAGAGGAGCGGTATATCTGCTTGAGGGCCCTTTGCATGGAGGCTGCACTTCTTCCTGCCTCGGGAGTCTCTCAGTTGGACTCTATGCCTGTCACTTTGGCATCGGTGCGCAGTGCACTGACAGCACTGGAATCTGCATGGCACAGTTCCCCCTCACTGGTGCCTAAGAAGCAGCAGAAGTTGAAGGGCCCACTGCACCGCAGGAAAAGGAGGCTTCAGACAGAGGACCTGTGTGTGCACCCCGGGGCTATCCAGGAGCACTGCTACGGTCTGAACCCCTAGCCCAACCACGGATCCACCTCTGACTCCCAGGAGCAGCAGGGGATCCCAGCCCCTTGTAGGGCCATCTATGCCCGAAGCGGGCCCGGTGGCCAAAGAGCAAGTAGGCTTGCCAGTACCTCAGACACCAAGCCAGGCGATGGTCCTGACTAAGGACCCTGACATCTAAGGGCAGAGAGTTTATTGGACCACCCTCTAAAGCAGTGGAGTGTCCCTGGTACCTGGACCGCAGGCGTCGATCCCCATCACCGTGGCTCATTCCTTTATTAATTGAGTAAGTCTTCCACATGTTTCTTGTTTGCCTTTCTCTTTAAGTAACTGCAGTTTACAAAGGAGGATTCACAATGGACTCATTTTCAGACTCTGGCCAGTAAAACTGTCTGACTTTTTCAAAGTGTCACCAATGATAGTTGTAAACAGCCTTCACATCAGAAATGGAGTGAATGGAAGAATAGTGGATGGCTTAGATCTTGAGAAAGAATCTTGCTAAATGTTCCTTTTTTGGCACATATTCACTTATCCTATTTATTGTGTGTGTGAGATTGGATCAATATAACAAATGTAACATGGAAAGATTCACCGGACAACTTAAAAAAAAAAAAGTATCAAGGGGCTCCGCGGCAGGAGAAATAGTTTTGTGGGATGGATTCACATTTAAACATACCATGTAGGAGTTTTGTAACTCATTTTAAAATAACAACATTGAAACAAAAACAGATCAATAGCAGAAGTGACTGTACAAAAATTTAAAGCAAGAAGCAATAAATACAAGGGTTTTCAATTTGTGATATGTCTTTGGTTTTCATCTGGAGTTCCTGCAGATTCTGAAAAGGCTTAAGGTGCTTTCAGTTTTTCCACATCAGAGTAGGAAACCATGTGTGTATCCGGTGTCATAGCTGTTTCTGCAGTGCACTGTGTTGTTATGCTAGGGACCCAAAGGATACAGGGAGAAATTGCTCCTTTAGCCAGAACTAGATTGAGAACATCACAGATAGGTGCTGAAGGTGCAGGTTTAGTTTGCTGTTTTTGCATCTCGTAGCAGCTTTTTGTAGAATTGTGTTTTATAATCAATAAAGAAGTGTATTGCTTTCCCAGTAATTGAGATAGTGTTATATCCACAATTGCTTTGAGACAGGGAGGATGATGAGATTACATTGTACAGTGAGAACATATTCTTGAAACGAAATAGTAGATGAAAAACCTATAACCTGACTTCCACACTCCACTACCTAATATAGTATTCTGAGTCATTGCTTCCGGCTTGAAAAAGTTAAGTTTCTATTATGCCAAAAGAGGATTAAGAATAGAAATGGATTTTAAATTACTGTATACATAGCACAGCCATGTTGTCTAACCAGATTAATCAGTTCCATAAAAGCAAGGTAATATCCTTCTGGATTTAAAGTAAAAATTTACTTTATACAACCTTTTCCTTATAACATTTGTGTGTAACACTAAAGCAAGTCTTGCTTTTAAATGTTGTCTGGGCGGGGAAGTCTGAGTGATCATTTTAGAAATAGCTCTGTCTGTGTACCTTGGAAACATATTAGATAAGACCTAGGCAATAATTTTAAGTGGCAAAACCAACCTTTACGTTCACTATCTACCATGAGTTTTATATTTCCAATGGCTTATGTACAAATGACCATATTTGAAGATCCACATTAAGTACAAAATAATCAGCAATATCAGCGGGAAACAATGTATAAAAGAATAGCACAAGTATGTGGGGACAAAATGACAAAAGCTAATGCACATGCATTATGACTAGGTCTCCATGTATGTCATGGAGATCGTGGAAGTCACGGATTCCATGACTTTCCACAACCTCCGTGACTTCTGCAGTGGACAGTGTGGCTGACCCCAGGGCCACCGAAGTAACTGGCTCTGGGGCCCGTTGCTCAGATGGCCTCAGGGACAGCCATGCCTGCCACTGCTGGAGCAACTCTGCAGCCAGCTGCTCAGGCGGCCCTGCAGCCAGCCACACCGGCTGCCGCTGAAGCAGCCCTGCAGCCAGCTGCACCATCCCCTTCTCAGGTGGACCCAGGCAGCTGGGTTCAGGACCGCTGAGCAGCAGTTCCTAGAGTGGCCAGAGCAGCCGCTGCTCAGCAGTCCCTGGGTGCCCCCCGCCCCAACAGTGGCCCCTCAAGGCGCCCTATCAGCAGTGCCTCCCCTCAAGATTTAGTCGGGTATTTAGTCAGGACCGGTCATGGGGCTGTGAATTTTTGTGTATTGCCCATGACCTGTCCATGGTGTTTACTAAAAATATCCAAGACTAAATTGTAGCCTTAATTATGACTAGCAAGAGCCATAAAAGGCAATAAGAGGAGATTCTGTATATAGATTAGAAATAAGTGAAAGAAGAATGTAATTGTGGGTCCAATACTTAATGTGGAAGGAAAGCAAATAATATATGACCCAGAGAAGGCTGAAGCATTTAATGCCCTTTTTGTTTAATTCTTCACTAAAAGGGTTAATTGTAACCAGATGCTTAACACAGTATTAACAAGGGGCAAGAATCTCAGACCAAAATAGGGAAAGAATAGATTAAAGATCTTTAAATGTGTTAAAGTAATCATGGCATGATGAAATTCAGCCTACCCTAGAGTACTTGTTGAACCAACCAAAGCACTTTGTGAACCATTAGCAATTATTTTTGAGAACTCATGGAGGATGTGTGAGGTCCCAGAGGACTGGAGATGGGCTAAAATAGTATCTGACTTCAAAAAGGGGAAAAAGGAGGATCCAGGGAATTATAAAGCAGTCAGCCTAACTTCGTTACCCAGAAATGAACAATCATTTTGTTCCAGCCTAGAGGATAATAAGGTGATAAGTAGTAACCAACATGGAATTGTCAAGGAAAAAAATCATGCCAAACTAATCTAATTTCCTCCTTTGATCAGCTAGCTGGCCTTGTGGGTAAAGGAAAGCAGTAGATGTATATCTGATTTTAGTAAGACTTTTGTCCCAGTTCCCCAAGCAGTGAAGGGACTCGACTCACCGCTGTGGCGTCTCCTGCTGGCTGTCCTGGGAACTAGTTTAGTTTGCCCATGTGCCCTCATCTGGTGATGTCTCGCCACCGTCACTTCTTCTCCAGGAAGCAAGTTGTCCCCACGAACACAGTGTCCTCTTCAAGACACAGCCTTCTGGCTGTGTCACACTCTGTTCTCCCCGCTGTCCAGCTAGTTCCTCAGTGGCAAGTGGGGGGAAGGGTCCCAGGCCTACCCACTACAGGTCCCAGTCCAGGGACCCTGTAGGTGGCAGCCACATGATGTGTCCCCTTCAACCTCGCAGTCTACTTCCCTGGGCCACTTCCGCGTAGCCCAAGCACTTTCTCCACCCTTGTCTCAGGGCCCCAGCCTGTCAGCAGTCAGATGGGAGCTCACCCTCGTTCCCCTGATCCTTCCCAGCACTGCTCTGTCCCAGGTGCTATCTTCCCTCTTTCTGCGAGGCAGACAGTCCTCAGTCCTTGAGCACCAGGGAGTGACTAAAGCTGCTCTGCCTAGTAGCCCTTCTTATATGGCACAGCCCGGTCTTCATCGGCTGCCCTATAAGCCCTCTCCTGATTGGTTGCCTCCTGTGCAGCCTCCAAAGTGTTGCTTTAACCCCTTATGGGCCAGTGTGGGGTCGACACCCCATCACAATGGCCTAGCTGAAATTACTATAAATTGTATATGTAATTGATTGAAAGACTATTTTCAAAGATTAGTTATCAATGATTTAGTGTCAAATTAGGAAGATACATCAAGTGGCATCTTGAAGGGGTATGTCCTAGGTCCAATACATTAAATATTTTCATTAATCTCTTGGATGATGGTATGGTGAGCATGCTAATAAAATTTGATGATACCAAACTGGGAGGGGATGCAAGCACTTTGGAGGACAGGATTAGAAGTCAAAATTATTTTGATAATTTGTCTAAAATCAGTAAGATGAAATTCAATAACAATAAGTGCAAAGCACTAGATTTAGGAAGGAAAAATCAATGTGTAACTACAAAATGGAGAATACCTGACTGGGCAGCAATACTGCAGAAAGGATCTGGAAGTTAGAATGGTTCACAAATTGAATGAATCAACACTGATGCTGTGAAAAAGGCAATGTCATTCTGGGATTAACAGACGTGTTATATGTAAGACAAGGGAGATAACTGTTCCACTGTGTTTAAAACATGAGACACCTCTACTGGAGTACTGGATGCAGTTTTGGGCACCACACTTCAAGAAATACATGAACAAATTGGAGAGCATCTAGAAAAGGACAAAACTGAGACATTTAGAAAACATGATATATGAAGAAATTATATGCTATATAATACATGAGAGAATTAGGCATGTTTAATCTGGAGAAGAGAGCTGAGGGTGAACCTGATAAGTCTTCAAATATGTTAATGTTTTTAATAAAGAAGATGGTGATCAATTGTTCTCCATGTATACCAAGGATAGTACAAGAAGTAATTGGCTTAATTTGCAGCGACTGAGTTTCAGGTTGGATATAAGGAAAAACTTTCTAACAATAAGGATACTTAAGTAGTGGAACAGGTTAGCAAGGGAGGTTGTGGAATCCTAGTCATTGGAAGTTTTAAAGAACATGTTAGACAAACACTTGTCAGGGATGGTGTAGGAATACTTAATTCTTCTTCAGTGTGGGAAGATGGACTAGATGATCTCTTGAGGTCCCGTCCGGCTATACATTTTTGTGATTCTATAAGATTCAATTTTCATGTCAAAGACTATTCAATTTGGGATATTAAGTAGATAAAATGTTGGCTAAGAGATTATAGGAATTTCTCCTTTTCAGTAACAGCTGCAAAGGAACTTGTAAGAGAGGGAAAAGTATGTATCACAGAGATTAACAATGTACAGAAAACTCCACTCATCATATGGCTCTCGCACTGTGCAATCTATTAATACGTCTTTAGTTACGATTAATCTTCTTCCATTTAGGAAGTCCATATTTGGATAGAAGATTTGAAAGACTATACTCCTCAATAAATTTGACTTTTAGAAACATATTTTTTTCTAAGATAAGAACTGTTTGAATTGATCAGAAACTGTTTTTTTTTTTAAAAAACAAACTCCTTATTTTTCTTCTTTGAGTATGTATGTGGCAGTGTATATCCCACAGTACGTATGCATGTACCTAATTCCCATGAAATTGGATTCTTTCGAATAGTAGTGTCCGGGGTTGTGTCTGTACCCTGTGGCTTCTTGAGCTCCCATGTGAGGGCATAAATGGTAGAGTGGCTATGACCTTTGTTCAGTCCCTTCTTATTCCCCATGTCAGGAAGATGGAATCCAGTTAGTGTCAAAACCACTATGTCTACAGAGCTTCAAACTAATCCTTTTCTCAGTTAGTTGGTGAAGAAAATATATTTTCACCCTTCTCCCTTATTTTGGACATTCCAAGAAAAATTAGTTTCAAAAGATAAATATATAAAAATACAAAGTAAAATGAGACCCCTTGTACATTCCCTTGTACAGAAGGTTAAGGCACCAAATTGTCAGGGTTCAAATCCTGCCTTTCCTATGATGGTCAGACCCCCCTCACTGATGAACACCACTGTTGCCTTTTCAGTCCAGAGGAGAGCCATATCTCAGACAGGGGCCTGGTGTGCTGGTCTTTTTTTCCTCCAAGACCTACAAGTATAGGGACACTTGGCTCAAGTTACATCTGTTTGAGCAATCCTCTTGAGATCAATGGAAGTAGAATTATTCCATTGACCTAGCTACCAACTCTTGGGGAGTTGGATTACCTATGCCAATGGTAGAATCTCGCCCATCGACATAGGTAGTGTCTACGCTGAAGCACTAGAACTGTGCAGCTGTGGTGTTTTTAAGTGTAGCCAAGTCCTTACTCTGTCAGAGTTTCAGGGACATCCTGCTTCAGAAACAGAAAAATATCTGAGATCTGCAAGGCAGTGATGGGGACTAGCCCACTGACTTTTGTCAAGCATTTTATACCTCGGATGTAGCTGCCAGAACAGATGTCAAGTTCAGGAAAGCAGAACTACAGTCAGTGTTCAGCTAACGCAGTTGATATTCCACATCCCATCATTCAGAAGAAGTACTGCTTTTCAGTCATCTGCATGGGATCCACGCTGACACATACATCAAAGAAAGAGTGGTTACTTCCCTACAGTAACATGGTTCTTTAAGATGTTGTCAATGATTTGGGGTTTTTTCTTTGTGTGTGTGTGTGTGTGTGTTTGTTGTTTTACAAAAGCCACCAAAACGGCACTAGAAGACAACTTTTGTTTACTACTTGTATCAGTTTCAAGCTACTGACATAGAGATAAAGAGCTTTATAACCCATTTGCTAATCCCCTGAGTCACCCAGTCAGATTAAATTTCTGAATCTGGACAAACTGAATTCCTTATAGTAGATAACTACAATGAAGTATACTGTAGTTTACCTTACCTTTTATATACTTTTTTCTTATTGCAAGGCGTGTGGTTTGAGGGAGAAGAAAGTGTAAATGTTATGGGTTAATAGGCTACAATAAGCATTTTTTTCTGATGTGGAGCATTAGGGCATTTCAAAAATAAACAATGCCTGTCAGGATAGGATCCAATATGTAATGTTAGCAATCAGCTAAGAGGCACTTTGTGAGCCATGGTATTAATCAAATGTCAAATTCAATTGCATGGGCATCTTTCTGTCCAGTTTTCATTTAGAATTTATTTCTGAGCATGATCAAAGCTTTATTCTTCTTTAGATTCAGCATTAGCTAATTTGGCTTTTGGCAACCCATATCCTGGTTCCTATTAAACACCATCCATAAATTGAGATAAGGATTGTGCCAAAACATTTCAGGATTATAGAATTGCAATATACTGTTGGGTGCATTATCAAACTGTGTTATAGACTGCTGTGCTGCAAGATTTACTATTAACAAATACTGAGAAGCTTCAAGGATGAAAGATATACACCTACTGTGCTTTGTTCTTGTGTGTTTTTAATTGGCCGTACTCTGAATCAAAGTGAAGAAAATAATATGGTATTGAAGTATTGCTAAAGTTCTTGTGCGTATTTCATGTATTTTAGAGTGTTTAAGAGAACAGTTATTTAACAAATGTACTGTAGTATGGCATATTTTTGGCAATATAATGAATATGTTGAATTGCAAAATAGTATTTTTTGATTTTGAGTGTATATACCTGTGAGTAACTTCATTGCCAGTTTGCAATTAATTATAAAACTGCATACCAGACGTTGATATTGGGGTCCTTCTCTTTATAAGCTTCTGCAGGTGTTTCTGGGACCTTGTTGAATGTCAGGTTTCTGTTGATAGATCCAAAGAGGGCAATCTGAGTGGGTGAAGAGATTGACAGCAAGTACTTTCTTTGTGTAATAAATTGCTATTTATAATCATGGAATTCACCTTCTTGTTAACTGCCTTTTTTATTTTGTTTCTTTGTTTCTATCCAAAGTGAATCAAAGTTTGCTGTCCCTGCTTTGGATGTTCCTGGTAACTAGAAGTATAATATAAAAACATTCTGAGTCAGGGAATTCAGTTGTCACAACTGTGACTTGGCTTCTTTAAGCATATATATAGTGTTTTGTATTGTTGTAACATATAGGATGTTAACTTTCAGACCTTAACAGTTACGAAACTACTATTGCTGTGGAAAACACAACTTTCTGAATGTTTTGACTTCTATGTGTGTATAATTAAATCATGGTGTTTCACAAAGGTAGTCTGTGGCATTTGATTTTTTTAAAATGAAAGCACAAAGATGTCAAAAATTTGGTTGTGTTCCCAACAATGTTCAAAGTTTGAATTGATCATGTTATTGTTAAATAGCATATTAAACTGAACTTTTTAAGGAGGAATTAAGGAGAGGAATGATTGAGCGGCAGGATGCCCAGCAAGTCCACGGCAGCTAAGGATAACATAATTTCAAGAAAATAACACTGTTCCTATGTGTGGATCTTGAGCATTGCAGGCTGATACAGTATTAAAATTTAGCAAAATACATTCAGTGCAGTATGTGATTTTTTCTAATATTTATAATTTCATTATTATTAAAACTTTTACAAATATGTCGGTTACTAATGATTTTTAAAAGCCACTTCTCAGTTATCAGAGCATGAAAAAAGGGATGGGGGAAAAATACCTGGGCTGGTTAAATCAAAACAAACAAGCAAGCTGCCAACCTCCCAAGCCCATCCCCTCCTCCACCACCAACCTGTTTTCTTTTGTTGCATATTCAGATATCTCAAAAATGCACCAAAGGAGTTCCATCAGAATCTTGAAAAGATGTATCTTGATGCAGAAAATAAGCATGAAAAACTCCAGAGCAAAGCGGAAGTAATTGTTCTGCTCTGTTTGGCACTGGTGAGGTTTCAGCAGGAGAATTGTCCTGTTTTGGGCACCACACTTTCAGAACGGTGTGGACAAATTGGCGAAAGTCTAGAGAAGAGCAACAAAAATGATAAAAGGTTTAGAAAACGTGACCTATGCGGAATGATTAAAAATAAGGCATGTTAATCTTGAGAAAAGAAGACTGAGGGGGGACCTGGTAACAGCCTTCAAATATGTTAATGGCTGTTATAAAGATGATGGTGCTCAGTTGTTCGCCATGTCCCTCTGAAGGCAAGAAAAGAAATAATGGGCTTAATCTGCATGAAGGAAGATTTATGTTTCTAACTATAAAGATAGTTAGGTGCTGGAATAAGTTACCAAAGAAGGTTGTGGAATCCTCGTCATTGGAGGTTTTTAAAAACAGGTTCAATAAACATCAGTCACAATGGTCCAAGTATACTTGGTCCTGCCTCA